>NW_017270721.1:0-277 GCF_001594065.2 Cyphomyrmex costatus | reverse complement strand
GAATGATTCAGAAGAAACGTCAGTCTCTTCCTCTTCCTATTTAGAACCTATTGTTTTAACTACCCAAGAAAATATTAATGTTTCGATATCTACACCTATGAAAGAAGACACTTTTTGGATTATCCATGAAAATGGAACAATCGAACAGAAATCTATTTCAGAGTATTATCAGTTAGCCACACAAGCTTATCCGAATGAAGGAAGTCAGGATGCATCTATTGAGAATATACATTCAATTCTAAATTCATCAGTTATTAACGATGAAAATTTGAGCCCA
>NW_017270720.1:0-277 GCF_001594065.2 Cyphomyrmex costatus | reverse complement strand
AAAAAAAAAAAACAAAACATATGCCCTTCTTCCTAGCAACACATTCAATCTTTTCATATAGTCTTTGATATTACAATTTTATTAAATTCAATTTCCTTCGCTTTGAAATATTTAGAATCTTTTAAATTATTTATTATTCCTATTATCCTTCCCCGATTAAACTCTCTATGTTATATGTTATGTTTTTCAGAAGCTTAGCTCTGGGCCCATAACCTGTTAAATTTAATGAGCAATATTAACTCATCTAATTAAGCTTAATCAAAGAAAGACAATACAC
>NW_017270719.1:0-277 GCF_001594065.2 Cyphomyrmex costatus | reverse complement strand
TATCGCAATCTATTGTAAATATATATTGGACGCATTTAGGGCGATTGTTACCAACGCCGATTATCGACGATTAACTCAATCAACAGTGTAAACAACAGCAAGTCTGTATACCGTTCTTCCTCATTTCATTTTCGTAACATTAAACACATGTCATTAAGTTTAAACATAGTATCTAATTTTTATTAGTTTTAACATGGATGAAGTTATTAATATTGAATGGTGCGGCAAAATTATTAAATGTGATACTCGAGATACTGAGAACATTTTTCAGGAGTAA
>NW_017270718.1:0-277 GCF_001594065.2 Cyphomyrmex costatus | reverse complement strand
CGTCGTAGATAAAGGTGTGATCAACTGATGTGATACTATAAATATATCGTAAACAGTATATAAAATTATTATAAATAAATAAAATAACTAATTTATTAATACACACATAATTTGATAAAAGATCACAGACTGTGTAAAAAGTAAATGAAATATATATATAACCGCATAATATTTCATGAGTGGATAGAACAGACTATACTGAGTCGAAAAGTCCTATACCATTTTGCGATCGCAGTAATAGTTAACGAGATATTAATTTATAAAAATATTTAAATTC
>NW_017270717.1:0-277 GCF_001594065.2 Cyphomyrmex costatus | reverse complement strand
GATAGAAACTGATAAATATCGTTGAAAGGGTCATCAATATATGTAAATAGACTATGATAATGATTAATTTTGGAGTATGCTGCCAGAAATAGATGGATATTGTAATTTTAAAGCACATATAAGAGCCCCATAAAGCCAAAGCATACACATAAGAGAAATACAGCCTGGATTGTCCACGTGGATATTCGAACAAGCACAAACAGTGAAATGAGCCAATAATAAATAAGGGTGCCACCGATGACTGTAGCGATTTTGTCATAGTTCCTGGATCGTCGGC
>NW_017270716.1:0-277 GCF_001594065.2 Cyphomyrmex costatus | reverse complement strand
AATGGAGAGTAGAAATGATCCACCGGACAAGGAAATTGACACCGAAGAAGACTCAAGCACTGACGACGAAATTGAAGAAACAAATAAGCAAAGGGGCAATAAATTCCAAAACTCAAAAATAAAAACCTCTATTGAAAATACCCAAACAATCAAAAGTAATTTAATCGATAGCCGCGACTTATTATTTTTACGCAAGGATAATGTTGCATACTTCGTCGATACCGATGGAAAACCATTAGATTCAGGATCTCAGAAACTATTTGAACGAAACGAGATC
>NW_017270715.1:0-277 GCF_001594065.2 Cyphomyrmex costatus | reverse complement strand
GAATCAACCGCAGGTTGTTATATTGCGAAATTATTTTGAACAATAACATTACATATGTATGTTTCGACTCTAGTTTGAGTCACCTTCAGCAATTAAATCCATTGCAACAATATCTTTGTTCTGTCCGTGGAACAAATAAGGCAAGAGTGAGTTGTCCAACACAGTTACAACGCCGAGTGATAAAATAATTCAAGAACAATGTCCAAGAACAAAACGCACAGTAAGAACATCGCACATTGCATACCAATACAAATTTCGTCAATATTTTAAATTTAAA
>NW_017270714.1:0-277 GCF_001594065.2 Cyphomyrmex costatus | reverse complement strand
ACACCCCTTTGATCCCACCAGATGCACAACATAATTTTCGAAGCATGGATATTTCGTTTTGGCATTGATGGAATCGCTGAAACCATTCTTTACAAGTAGTATTCGATGGAACATGCTTACCATAAACATCTACGAGCAAACGATGCGTTTCCATAGTACTTTTCTTTAAAATGAAATAATGGCGTAAACCTTCTCGCAAATGTTGTTTGTTTGAAATAAATTTCGACATTTTTAACACAGAAAAAGTTACTCTTGTTTACGCTTCGAACGAATTCCA
>NW_017270713.1:0-277 GCF_001594065.2 Cyphomyrmex costatus | reverse complement strand
TTAGTTTTGCATATCGTATTTAGTTTTTTATATTACATTACAGAAAAGCATGAAATATTGTATATAAAATTTAACATTCCTAATTTTCTACCAAGAAACCGATTTTCTTACCAAAATATTATCAAGAATAAGTCAAATAATTCGAAATACTTTTGTTATGTTTATTATAATAATTTTAGACAATTTATTGATTAAAATGTGGAGTTTAAAGTCTTTTTAGAAATTACTAATAACATTTGAAACAACCTGTATACGTCGGTGCATGAATCGCCAAGGC
>NW_017270712.1:0-277 GCF_001594065.2 Cyphomyrmex costatus | reverse complement strand
GGGCTGATGGCCAGTCATCGTCTCGACGTCGTCACCGCGCAGCATCTTCGCTTTGAACCCGAACGGCTTTTTGAACGCCAGTCGAAAATGTTGTTCTCGCTGTCCGCTAGTTGGGGTGCGAGGAGCGTCCGCGACGACGCATCCGGACCCACGGATTCTCGAGAGGTTTTCGGGCGCTCGGCAGGCGTGCCGATGGAGAAGCGTGTGGGGCTAGTGCATCGCAGCGCTCCCAAAAGGGTACCCCTCGACCTGCGGCCTGGTCAGTCGCCGAAAGGAT
>NW_017270711.1:0-277 GCF_001594065.2 Cyphomyrmex costatus | reverse complement strand
TAATTTATGTATATTATAATATGATTCCTCTAATTCTACGTACAAAAATCAAGATAAAGATATCAAAAAACGAATATTTTACGAGTAACTTTCACACTTATAACATTTTATGTTGATATCAGCAATATGTGAAAGTATAAAATGTCTCATTAATTACTGATTTCTTAACATTATTGTAGGAAATGATCAGTGGAATATACGCAATAAACACAACAGCACCAGACATACGATTTAGAATGTATTTACTTAGATAGATAAAAAGCGTGTTGTACAGACG
>NW_017270710.1:0-277 GCF_001594065.2 Cyphomyrmex costatus | reverse complement strand
TCTTGCGCACTCGCTGCCCGCGGCTATCATACACGAGACTTCATAGAAAGAAAAAGAATTATTTAATTGGAATAGCGCAATGATATCGAGTGTAGGGCGCGTTAGCCAGTATTGCCTTGCCTCCATGCATGTTGATGCATTTGATTAAAGCACGATATTCATATATTAATTAGCTGGCTCGTGTCGCCCGGGACCCAGCTAGCAAGCTCAAGTGATGATGACGTGATTATGAAGTGATTTTGATGACAATGCCGTCAAGTGACATAAATGGAACGTT
>NW_017270709.1:0-277 GCF_001594065.2 Cyphomyrmex costatus | reverse complement strand
TTCAGAAAGTTTGTAGAGAACTTGATTAGCAGCAGGAACTTATTTTTTATCGTAGACGGTGAGTTACAAGGACCTTACTCAACGTACAAGGGCACCCCTCAAGGCTCTACTTTAAGCCCGCTGTTATTTGACTTATATCTCAAAGACTTAGAAAAACACTTGCATTCCGACACTAAATTCCTGCAATATGCGGATGATATAGTCCTATATTCCTCCCACCGCGACCCAGCCATTGCAGCCAAGTCGATTCAACACTCCCTCGATAGTTTATATGAAT
>NW_017270708.1:0-277 GCF_001594065.2 Cyphomyrmex costatus | reverse complement strand
GGGGGACAGCGGAAGGCGGAGGCGATTCGAAAATCGGCCGGAAGTTACATACACTTTATGTATGTTCACTTTGTACTGGCACCTGTAATTAATAATATATCTTCGCAGAATATAATAATATATATTCGCAGTAACATGCAACACAAATGACACTTGATATTACCTTTTTCTAATATCTGAGTTTAAATTTTACAATATCACATATCGCATAGGCATTCTTATCTTTGCTAGTCAGTATCGCATTTATCCAACATAATACGTCAACTACTTTGTAACC
>NW_017270707.1:0-277 GCF_001594065.2 Cyphomyrmex costatus | reverse complement strand
TATCTGCACAGTGTAAAGGGGAGTGATGAACAATTTGTGTGAGCAAGAGTTTAACTTCCTCGTGGAAGACGTTAAAGACGTTAAAGACGATTTTGCAACGACATCAACGGTGCGGGTACTGCGCGATCGTGAGGTTCACGGGGATCGCGTCGTGCGAAACGTAAACGTGTACACGTACCCCATTTACGATTGTTGTATATCGTTAGCGAGAGGTGGGGAATCCGATGAAGAACTCGAGGCGGAACTCGAGGATACGTTCGGTAACATCGCAATAGAC
>NW_017270706.1:0-277 GCF_001594065.2 Cyphomyrmex costatus | reverse complement strand
AAAATATTATCTAGAAATGTTAAAGTCCGTTATTTGTACATTTCCTATCTCATTAGAGTATAATTAAATGTAAATTTATAAATAATATTTTAACTAAAATATAATATTTAATTTAAAAAGCCACTTACCTGTTTAAAGGCTAATTGTCTCAGAAATTCCCACACTTAGATTGAAATGAGAACATCAATCGACAACTCATAAGGAACCAAATCCGAATTACTTGAAATTCTGCACAATCTTTAACAATTTTGTACACAGAACTCACAAAAAGAAGTAA
>NW_017270705.1:0-277 GCF_001594065.2 Cyphomyrmex costatus | reverse complement strand
AAAGCGGTATTTGAAGCTAAAAAGCGGTATATCTACCGCTAAGCGGTAGACCTGGCAACACTGAATCGCGCAGAAGGAGCAGGTAAAAAGAAATTTCCTTTTACCGATTGCTGCTCGGATGATCCCTAAACCTATTGCGATATTTCTTGGATGAAAATAAGAAAGTTGATTTTTCGATTTTTCGCCAGGTTTTTGCGATTCTGCCCCACTGTGGCGTAGGTCGGTTGTAAAAATTGGAGAGATTCTTGCCTATTTTCATCAATATGTTGTTCTAATG
>NW_017270704.1:0-277 GCF_001594065.2 Cyphomyrmex costatus | reverse complement strand
ACCAATGAATACATTGTAAACTACAAAAACCTGATAAATAAATGAACATAAAGTGAATACTTGTTTTCTATATTTACATTATGATACATAATATGAATTAAATGTGAAATTAATATTTCTAATTGAAGATATATGTATGACAAGTGTCCAACTACAACAGCTTAAATTGATATCTATCAAATTAGAAACATTACTTTAATTTTAAAAAGCTAACACCATCTCTCTCTCTCTCTCTCTCTCTCTCTCTCTCTCTCTCTCTCTCTCTCTCTCTCTCTCT
>NW_017270703.1:0-277 GCF_001594065.2 Cyphomyrmex costatus | reverse complement strand
CATAGACCAATCTCAGATTTCAAGATCGGTTTCCAATCTCGAATCTCCAAAATAAATTTCAGTACTAGTTGGTAATCATCAAATTCAATTCTTCGTGACTGAACGACAGCGGGAACGGTAAATAAAACGTGGTGACTCGTGAGGTTATTTCCGAAGAACCACCCTACAGGTAAGGTTATAAATATCTATAATATATAAAATTATATATATATATAGAAGTTAGATAGAACTTATGATTGTTTGTTTTGAATTTATAATAATAAATACAGTCTTGACA
>NW_017270702.1:0-277 GCF_001594065.2 Cyphomyrmex costatus | reverse complement strand
ATGATCGTAGTGAAAATACGATATCCCTATGCTCACGGGAGCTAAACGTGAAATATATTGCACATATGAATTAATATGAATTGATATGTGAATAAGAAATATAACCTCTTTATCTTCGCAGAGATTGACAGAGATATGTAAAAAGGTGTATATTAAAAAATATTTTGCAAACAATTATTGTGACCTGTGACAAAAATGAACATACCCGAGAAACAAAAAGAAATATTACTTTCCTTTATGCAAAGATATCCCGATTTCGGCAGAGGACGTTTACGAT
>NW_017270701.1:0-277 GCF_001594065.2 Cyphomyrmex costatus | reverse complement strand
TCTCTCTCTCTCTCTCTCTCTCTCTTTCTCTCTACATCTCGAAGGACCTCGATTCTTAAATCAATGAAATTTCAATGTTGTTCTAGCATAGAAGTTTCTAATATCGTTTTAAAAGACCAATTCAAGATTTTATTCTTAACTGAAAAATTAATCAAGTTTGGAGTCAAAAATCTGTTGAAATCAGTCGAAATTTCATAAATATTCGTTTTATATCTTCGACATCTTTTTGAGGAACTATTTCTGACTAGGATAATAGCACCTATGATCTAGTTCGATC
>NW_017270700.1:0-277 GCF_001594065.2 Cyphomyrmex costatus | reverse complement strand
TGAAAATAAAAATTCTAAAGGATAACCATTACTTATCAAAATTTTGATTAATTCAGTGATATTCTTTGTATGAAATTTCGGATGTGATAATAATAATATACGATCTAACAAGGAAATAATTACACCTTTTTTATGACATAATGGATGATTCGAGAAAAAATTTAAATATCTTCCTGAGTTTGTAGGTTTTTTATAAACATCGAAAACAATTCTGTCATTTTCCACACCAACTTTAACATCTAAGAAATTTATCCAACCATCATTACAACATTCCATA
>NW_017270699.1:0-276 GCF_001594065.2 Cyphomyrmex costatus | reverse complement strand
CTTTCTTTGTTTGTTTAACCACCAAACGTTGTTCATGATCTTTTTTTTAATAAAAACAAATCATTGTATCAAATTTGAGAAACTGAAATGTTTAAGTAAATCGAAAGGATTTACAAATTTTCATTAAAATTTGATAGTATTCAAATTTCTCTGAAAATTTTTATAAGTAAAAATTAGAATTTTTTTTAATAATTAAAAGTTTCAATGTATCGAATAATATTAAAAAATGCTACTTTACTTTTTTAGAAAAATTTAAAATCAATTAAATTAGTTACA
>NW_017270698.1:0-276 GCF_001594065.2 Cyphomyrmex costatus | reverse complement strand
TACATGAATGTAACAGGATTTACTTATTATGAAAACACATTATTATTATAATAAAAACACAAAGTATTGTTATAAAAACACATTTACTTATTATAAAAATGTGATATTTGTGATGACACTCAGATCTTGTATCGGCTTTTTGTGTACAGAGATTTTATATTATTAATTTTATTATTCATTATGTTTTAAAAACATTAAACATTCAAAATTTGTGTCGGACAAATTATTTCGTCGCGGTGTTAATATTTGTTGTCCTGCACTAAATATACGTTCAAC
>NW_017270697.1:0-276 GCF_001594065.2 Cyphomyrmex costatus | reverse complement strand
CTGTTGGGGTGGCGCGGTGCGGCCGACGGTACTCCCACCACGATGGTGCTGCTGCGGCACGGCGTGACCGCGTCAACTCAACGAAAACTGTTCAGCGGAAGCGGGGGAGCGGACCCGTCGCTAACCGACGAAGGACAAGCCCAAGCGGCTCGCGCAGCGGCGTGGATCGCCAATCATCACCAGGTCGACGCGTTGATTGCATCACCCCTGGCTCGGACGCAGCAGACGGCTTCGTTCGTGGCCGCAACCACCGGTCACCCCGTGCGTACCGAACCC
>NW_017270695.1:0-276 GCF_001594065.2 Cyphomyrmex costatus | reverse complement strand
CCTACGCGTGTGGCAAAGGAATCCTAAGGCTATTGCATCCTCTACGTCGAAACAACGATTGGACGAGCTGATGCTTTTTCTCCAAGCAGAGGTACTAAGCGAAGAAAGAATTGCTATGGCAGTGGATGGATTTGGTCTCAGCGATGAGCAGTTGGCTAATAACAAGAATAAAAAGAAAAATAAAGCCGAAGCCAAGGAAGTTGCAACTGCTGCGGGACTTATCTCTATCAAGGAGGACAAACACAACTGTATCTTCTGTGGTCAGAATCATGATAG
>NW_017270694.1:0-276 GCF_001594065.2 Cyphomyrmex costatus | reverse complement strand
CCCGTACCACGACGCGTCTTCGCGGAAAATTTCTTCTCGCCGGAGCGTGCAACTCCTCGACGATTCTGCGCCTCTCGACGTTCATGATCGTGGAGATAAATGATAGTCGATGGCGCGAGATCGACTGAATCGTTTCGTCGATACGCGACTCAATTTATAATGACGCCCGTTTCGCGAAGTTCCTCGATTATCGACAGCATCTCGTTGCCGTGAGCGGCGCACAGTAGCAATCGAAGATAGTTTGAACATCAAAAATCGCTGCCACGTCAATTCTAA
>NW_017270693.1:0-276 GCF_001594065.2 Cyphomyrmex costatus | reverse complement strand
TACTTCTTTTGACTGCCCCGTGATTAAGCAATATAAGGAAGCTATTAAATTAGCTGCTTACGATAATATTCCACATATTGAAGCAAAGAAAATTGTCACGGCTAACCGTCAATGCAATGCATCCAATTTATCTACGAACCCCCGCAATTTCCCGTATCTTTCCGGCTCACAAGGCCATTCCTTGGAAGGTTTTGCCTCCTACAACAGATATTCGCCGCTGGAGTCGGCAAATTTTAATTCATCATCCCCTTCATCAAATAGTTATGCAGCAATGGC
>NW_017270692.1:0-276 GCF_001594065.2 Cyphomyrmex costatus | reverse complement strand
GGTGCCCCGGCAAGAGATGGCCCATGGTGGGTTTAATATAAAAGACGGTGAAATATAAAATATCGAAGTAAACTATAAATAATTACCTGCACTGCAAAGAGAATGCGGAAAGATGTAAAGAATCACGTATGTAACTCGTAATAAGTATATTATACTTTGCAGAAATAATGTATAAGAAATTTTGACAGGTAAAATAATCACTTTCGCACCACGAGATTCTTTAACAGCATGTGTACGGAAAGATAACGGAAGTGGATCACTGCCATCTAGATTCAT
>NW_017270691.1:0-276 GCF_001594065.2 Cyphomyrmex costatus | reverse complement strand
ATTTTCAAAAGAAATTACAGAAGGGATTGTTATTCCATATTTAGATGACTTAATCATTACAGCACCAGATGTAGAAGAAAATGTTAAGCGATTAAAGAGAGTTTTGCAAACAGCCAGCGAGTACGGGCTCGATATTAATATATTATTAAATCCTAACATATCATTAAAATGAAAAGGTCAAGCCATATTCAAAAATAGATTCTCACAAATTAAAAAACCCAACAAATTTAAACGTTTGAAATTAACCCCAAAAATTTGAATCTTTCTAAACATGAA
>NW_017270690.1:0-276 GCF_001594065.2 Cyphomyrmex costatus | reverse complement strand
AAAAGAATTATAGCAGCAACGGCAGTAAGTTGGATCGTAATTAATACCGAGTGATATGTAATGTTGTGTTACGCAGTAATAATTTAATTTATCGAGAGATAGTTTCTCGGAGTAACATACGCTACAGATTTTGTGGTTGACGTGATTATGATGATATGATTTGACCTTAAAACACCGTGCTGAATTTAACCATGCCTGGTAAGGCAATGAGGCATCGGAAACTACAATAACTGGAGGTTGCGGTCCGGTTGGAGGCAGCATATGAATATATATATA
>NW_017270689.1:0-276 GCF_001594065.2 Cyphomyrmex costatus | reverse complement strand
TCCATGGGACACTCGATGTTTGTGCTGGCGTAACGAAAACGGGCGTAAAGCCTGTGATTGGCCAAGTTCCTTTACGCCGTACGCCGGTACGCCGTACGCTGCCTCCATGGGACTTCACCTTTACACGCGCGCTGCAAAAAAGCTAAAACCCTTATTGGTTAAGATCTCAAATCTCCGCCATTATGCGCAATGGTTCACCTTTCTACTTACACCATGGGTGCGGTCGAGTTGCCACTACGAATGCTTCGAAGCGTTTGATTAACCAATCAGAAGAAA
>NW_017270688.1:0-276 GCF_001594065.2 Cyphomyrmex costatus | reverse complement strand
TAGAACTCGTCCGGGTGTAGACTGCTCGGCTCTTTGCTAACGTTAGCACTGATGAGTGCAAGTTGACCAGCGTACTACTGACGTTATCCCCACCACTACGACGCTGGTACCGCTATCGGTTCCCTATAGTGCTACAATTTTACGAGATGATATTAATTCTCTCTCTTTACTACTACTACTACTACTACCACTACAACGTCGATGTGTCCCCACAGTACTGCTATTATACGAGACGATAGTTGTAACTAATAGCTAAATGTAATGAAGGGGTTATAG
>NW_017270687.1:0-276 GCF_001594065.2 Cyphomyrmex costatus | reverse complement strand
TATCACCGGCATGGTGAAACCATACCATAATACTTTTTTCTAACTCACTCCGGGTTACGTTAGTAAAATATAATAAATTATAATATATTATTTATTAATTAAATACATACACAATAATATGAGAATATGTATATAACATGTGGAGATTTATTATATACCAATGAGAGTTTTAGCCATTTTCAGTCCTTGAAAGGCAAATGTTTTTCTCCGCCTCGTCCATGAATAATCACGCGCCAATGCATCTGAAAATATGGTACTCAAGACGTTGCTCACGTG
>NW_017270686.1:0-276 GCF_001594065.2 Cyphomyrmex costatus | reverse complement strand
ATTAGTCCCTCCCCCATCGGCGCAACGTTTCACCTTTCTTATTACACCATGGCATTTTTGCTTTGAGACATCCAAATAAGATTTTTACTAGAATTTTCGATTATCACTAGATCGATTTAGTAATTTTTCCTCGGATAGACAGCTTGGACCGAATTTCTAGCATCGTGGACACAAATCTTCGAGATTTTTATACGATATTTTCATCCAAGTTGTCTGTGTCCACGATCCGAGATCTAGTAACTTTGTCTCGAATCGAGATCTCAGACCGATTTCTAG
>NW_017270685.1:0-276 GCF_001594065.2 Cyphomyrmex costatus | reverse complement strand
TTTAATGTCCCTATTAGTGTCTCTTTAAGCCAACTCTCTTGCTTATTACTGAATTGATTATTATTAAACGTCATAGTTTTAATTGTACCTGCTTGAAATCAATATCGGTTTTTCAGTTATTTCTTTTTTTTTAAATATTTCTTTAATCTGTAATATTTTATAATGCTTTTGGTAAAAATAAGAAAATGTTTCGTCCCTATTAGTGTCTCCTCCAAGGAGCGATAGCCATTCAATTCATTTTAATATATAGTTACTAAAACAGATAATAAATGTAAG
>NW_017270684.1:0-276 GCF_001594065.2 Cyphomyrmex costatus | reverse complement strand
CACAGACTGCCTGAAGAACCACAGCATAATCTTTTTTCCTTGTCTTATAGTGCAGTGAATGTTCCTGAAGCACGAAACAGAAAAATATACCACAGAAATAAAGAAATATACCACAAAAAACAGATCCATATATCATGTATCTTATAACCTTAATGTACGACAAACCTTAGGAGCCTCAATGCTTATATCACAGCCATCAATTGCACCAATTACATTTGGCATATTGGAAAGACGTTGAAACTTTTGTTTAACAACATCAAGGTAATTTCCTTCTGG
>NW_017270683.1:0-276 GCF_001594065.2 Cyphomyrmex costatus | reverse complement strand
ATATATATATATATATATATATATATATATATATATATACAATATATTTGTTTTGCAACAGTTAGAAATTTTACATTCAATTTAAGTCCCATTTATGTCCATGAACGTATGGACACAAACTGAGCTTAAAATGTATGTCCATAAAGTATCTTGTGAAGATATCAGATCCATGTCCAAAAATGGACATCCAATTTAAGTTCCATTTATGTCCATGGACGTATGGACATAAACTGAACTTAAAATGTATGTCCATAAAATATCCTGTGCTATCTGGGA
>NW_017270682.1:0-276 GCF_001594065.2 Cyphomyrmex costatus | reverse complement strand
CCCTGCGATGATCCAAGTCCCGGGGGTAGTCTGGTCACCGACTTCATCGAGTACGTCGTTTGAACACGAAAGAGGCGATCGAGGCCGTGGCCGAGACTCCCGATACCACTGATTTTGGAACCAACCAGTGGTTGGTCGAAGAGATGTACGAGCAGTACCAGAAAGACCCCAACTCAGTCGATGCCTCGTGGGCTGATTTCTTCCGAAGCGGCGGGGGGACACAGCAGCAGACAGCTGCTAGTACGACACAGCAGCAGACAGCTGAATCGCGGCAGT
>NW_017270681.1:0-276 GCF_001594065.2 Cyphomyrmex costatus | reverse complement strand
ATTAACGGAAATGAAATAAATGCAAAATCCCGCGAAAAATAATTTTTTTTTCACTTTCACCGCTTATTTCTCGGAAAATATTAATTTTAGATTAGGTTTTATGTATACAAAAGTTGTAGGGCTTTAAAAAAGCTTCAAAATGAGCGCTTAGTGGACCGTGTATGGTCAAAATTGACCGAGTTATGGCCAAAAAACGTGATTTTTCCTTCCCCGGCCCCACCCCTTAAAATTCCACAACCTCGCATGATACGCAAATCTGGAAATAAGCTCTACTAG
>NW_017270680.1:0-276 GCF_001594065.2 Cyphomyrmex costatus | reverse complement strand
TGTTGCCACAATAACCTCATAAAAAAAGTAAATTATTTATTAACACTAAAAATATGAAAAATTATTTGTACTCAATTGCACCAGTTGCGGTAATCACGTCAATACGATACAACGAGCGCATTCAATGGCCTCAACAGTTGAGTAAATGCTCGCTGTTATTGGTGTATTCTTCTAAAACTAAAATTCTGATTGGAAGATATAAAAAAATGCACAAATAACAGCAAGTGCTAACTCAACAATATATTCCAAAGTCATCTGAACCGATATATCCTAATC
>NW_017270679.1:0-276 GCF_001594065.2 Cyphomyrmex costatus | reverse complement strand
GATAGAAAAAATATTTTTATATATGATTCTTTAAATAATAAAAGATTGCACAAACATCACGAGCTATTTTTAAAGAGATTATTTCCAACATATAACTTTGATAAAAATCCTGTTAAATTTCCTATTGTGCAACACCAACCGAATTGTAATGATTGCGGTGTTTTTGCAATAGCTTTTGCGACTTCGTTATTATTCAACATTAAGCCTGATAAAGTAAAATATGAACAAAAGTTAATGCGTTCGCATCTCATAAAAATTCTCGAAACAAATGTAATT
>NW_017270677.1:0-276 GCF_001594065.2 Cyphomyrmex costatus | reverse complement strand
TAGAGATGCGCACGAGACGAGAAAAATCTCGATCTCGTCTCGATCTCGTCTCGATTTATAGGCGAGATTCGAGATCGAGATTACTTATAATATTCGAGATCGATACCGAGATCTAGCATAACGAGATCGATATTATTTAAAAATCTCGTCGAGATCTCGCCGAGATTCCGACAAAATATTTTTTTATTTCATTGAGAGATATAAAAATAATAGTTATATGGCGCGAATGATGCCGGTGTTACTGCTACAGTCTTCTATACAGACCCATAATTCACC
>NW_017270676.1:0-276 GCF_001594065.2 Cyphomyrmex costatus | reverse complement strand
TCAAGATGCAGAAAAAAGCGATCATATTGAAACTTCAGCTGGATCATAAATGAAATTTTATCACTTTAATCGAATAAGATTTTTTTGTTATTTATGTTATTTTATCATATTTCTTAGGTCATTGATAGTCCTAAATGAGATGATCAAATATGTAAAGACAATTGTATGATACAGTTAAGAATATAGGAAAATTTATTTGTATTTAAGATTCAGTTAGGTTCGTATTGGCTTGTCGTACGAAACGTGCTCGCCCGACGGTTAACGCGCTAAGAGGAT
>NW_017270675.1:0-276 GCF_001594065.2 Cyphomyrmex costatus | reverse complement strand
TAGAAATATAATAAATTTTCAACTTGAAAATTCTGATTTATCCATTTTCAACCAGAATTCCAACGTAACCACTCTTTTTTCCAGTGCATTTTTTTCTTTAGATAACGGGAGAAAAACCTGCGAATAGACCGCGATAAGAGATGAAGCAAAATAGATGTCTCAAAAATACTTGGAAAAGATTAAGGTGTGACTTTTTCTAAATTAATTAATTGTAAAATTGGAAAACGATTCATCATTACACAAAGAATGATATTGTATCAATAGCATTAGCTAACG
>NW_017270674.1:0-276 GCF_001594065.2 Cyphomyrmex costatus | reverse complement strand
GATGTTCATGGCCTCGAGCACGTCGCTCTCCCCTCAATCGATCGACCGCTGCGCATGCGGCCGCCTGCGCATAATAACCCTCATCGTGTTCTCGGACCGTTAAGAAAGTAATTTCTGCGCCATGATGCGGCAGCATCGCGGCGCACTGAATATCCAGGCGCACTGAATATCCAGATGCGAAACCCATTGACACGGTGCGCGATCTGAGCGAAACTAGTTTCGCGCTTACTTCAGTGCCCGAGGCGCTCCGAAGACTCGAAGAAGAGACGAGGACAT
>NW_017270673.1:0-276 GCF_001594065.2 Cyphomyrmex costatus | reverse complement strand
CAGCGTCTCTCCTCGGCGGCCGCACCCGAAACAAAATTCTCGCCGCTTCCACGGGCACTTCGAGTAGAGGTGGTCCCCTTGCCCGCAGTTCCAACAGCCACTGGCGCTCGGGCTAACGGCGCTGCCTCTCCGTTCTTCTTGGAGCCTCCCCCGCGGGCGGCCGCGCTCGCCGTCCGCGAGGTCCGATCGAAGCGTCTCCTCTCTGTTATGCCCGGAGCAGCACCTCCCGCTGTCGCGACTCCGGCTCCTTCCCGGTGTTCGGTGGGGCCCTTCGGG
>NW_017270672.1:0-276 GCF_001594065.2 Cyphomyrmex costatus | reverse complement strand
AATTAGCTAATCGATGTCATGGAAGGATGAAAGAAACAAACAGGGATTTAAAAATACAAAAAACCATTTATTGTTACATTATATACAAAAAAAATAAAAAAATAAAATGAAATAATTTAAAAATACAAAAAAAACCATTTATTATTACATTATATATATGTACAGGGTGCCATTAATCGAGCGGATCACCTCTCAGGAGCAGGTAGAGTAGAACGAACTGAGTCGAAAAGTCTTATACCATTTTACAGTTGACGCAATATTTAACGAGATATTAAT
>NW_017270671.1:0-276 GCF_001594065.2 Cyphomyrmex costatus | reverse complement strand
TATATTCCTATTGCTATATTATTTATCTATTTATTTATTTTTATTCTTTTCTCCTTTTGTGCATATATATATATATTTTTTTTTTACCTTTACCTTTATGGTTATATTAAAGGGTGTGAACCCGTTCTTAAATTATCGCTATGCTGAGCATACCCTAATTTTATTAAGGTTTCTTTGAAATTTATTTCGTGATATTGACGAGCGTTGCCCCCACTCCGGATTTTCAGTTCGACAAGCGCCCCTTCATCCCTTACGGTTCCTAAGATGGATATATAT
>NW_017270670.1:0-276 GCF_001594065.2 Cyphomyrmex costatus | reverse complement strand
GGGGACAGTCCGCGGCCAGGAGCACCCAGCCGTGGAAGTCCCCGCCTGCCGGAACACCGGCGTAGCCACTTTGCTTCCCCCGCAACCCCGGGAACGACCCCTATCCCCAAAGGGGATCGAGGCAGGTCCCGAGGAAACAGGGGTCGCTGGCAGGCACCTCCACGCCCCCCCCCTCCAGAGCAGGGACCAGTCGTGCCCCTAACGGAGCCTAGACCCCGGGCGATTGAAGTCAGGGCCGCCAACCCTTACCGGTACATTGAGGCCCGTGCCCTCAAA
>NW_017270668.1:0-276 GCF_001594065.2 Cyphomyrmex costatus | reverse complement strand
GTTGCTGCCACCAATCTGCTAGTATATAGCATGTCATATTTATATTTCTGGCAGCAATTTGCTGGCAATGTCAGATAATACAAATCCTGTGTTCAATTTGTTGGCTTTCTGCAATCAAAAATTGATAACAGACTCTGATCAAAATCTGTCGCTGAACGCTTTACTATCAGGGATAATTATATAAACATATATTTTATAATAAAAGCTATATTATATGTTTATCAAAAGAACGATATATTTGTAATATTTTCAAAACGTAAACATTATATTCAGATT
>NW_017270667.1:0-276 GCF_001594065.2 Cyphomyrmex costatus | reverse complement strand
CTTTGGAGATCGATAATGTCTTGTAAAAATATAATGGCTCGTCTACACAGAAGTCGTGGAGTCCTAAGTCTTAGGAAGCTGATCAATCACAATAAAACATAATTCGACTAGGATTGGTCAATTTCTTACAATTTAAAACGATTATTTACGACTTCTGTGTAGATGAGCCTTGATAGTATCAAAAAGTGTAAACGACTTAGTGTTAGAGTTTCTATTAAATGTGCTTTCCAGTAAGAGACAGGTGTAACACATTGATGATTTCATCTTTATTTAACA
>NW_017270666.1:0-275 GCF_001594065.2 Cyphomyrmex costatus | reverse complement strand
CTATCCTATCGCAGGGAATATTGGGATCTTCGTTCTTTGCCGAGCACGATGCTCATATTGATTACAAACATAAAAATATCAGTTGGAATAATTGTTCATTTCCATTTAAGAAAAAAGAATCGGTGGTGATTCCACCACGCATGAATTCCGGCCTCACCATTAGGATCTCGAATCCGGAAATTAAAACCGGCTATCTTCCTCGCTTGCTTTCCTATGACGGCATTTACGATGGCGACACTCTCGTCACGTGTGTCAACGACAAAGCTTATATTAAA
>NW_017270665.1:0-275 GCF_001594065.2 Cyphomyrmex costatus | reverse complement strand
CATGGTTGGAGGTGCCAGGCTCGGCCGCGTTCCCGCAGTTGCCGCGCGAGCACCAGTCCTCGCGTGCTGCGACCTGGCCGGCGTAGTCGCGGTAGGCGTCGTTGATCGCAATGTCGTAGCCGAACTCTGCTCGGAAGTCGTTGTTGAGCGCGATGAGGGCGGAGACGGCGTCAGAGCGGAGGTAGTAGTCCGTGGACCACGGGATGGATTGCAGCAGCTCCTCGGGGATGAATCCGTTGGTCCAGCCGCCCCAGGGGCCCGGTGGGACGCCGATG
>NW_017270664.1:0-275 GCF_001594065.2 Cyphomyrmex costatus | reverse complement strand
CGCTAGCCAGCGACGGTAGATTGAGCCGCATGTCTGGTGCCGATTCGAACCTGCCCGCGTGCGCCGAAGGAGTCGCCACTGCGACACCTGAAGGCACGATTCTCGACGTCTGGTATCCAAGTCCACAGTTGGGCGCCGAAACGGGCGCAACCGCTGACCTCAATCTCGCGACACCGACCGGACCCGACGAAGTCCGCGGCGTCGAGCGCGTCAGCGTGCACACCACGATCGCCGACCTGAATGCGCCGCCAGCTGATGTGTACGACGCCTGGCTT
>NW_017270663.1:0-275 GCF_001594065.2 Cyphomyrmex costatus | reverse complement strand
AAATTGAACCAGTATTTTTTAAGGTTGGCTCAGTTTTTACTCTTTATCTGCGTTAAACATTGACCTATATTACATGATAAAGATTTTTATCTGAAACATAAATTACCAGATTCTATAGTATTACAAGGTGATGCCTTTACAGTGCATGTGCTGTCATCGTAAAACGATAAATTTCTAGTACTACTGGTCTCATTAGATTTGACAAATTTCTTGTTTAAAGTTTGATTTCTCTGAACAGATTTTGGTGTTTCATTTACTGTTGGCAAAGGTGGTAT
>NW_017270662.1:0-275 GCF_001594065.2 Cyphomyrmex costatus | reverse complement strand
AACACCGGGCGCCTGCGACCACAACGTCGTCACGCCGCATTAACGCGCGTCAGGACGGACGAACGGAGGAGAGGAGTTCCGACGAACCATCCGACCGGTGCGGACGCGCTTCGGTTCGGGTGCTCAATTTGTATATTTTTGAAAGTGTTGCCGACTTCGATCGATAAGACTCTCATACTGGTCTTCTTCTTCTAAGTTTAGTTGGCCCAGGTTCCGTCGTAAACGGATTTTCGTGGCCAGTCGTCGGAAGGTTCGTCGGAACTCTTATAAAAAAA
>NW_017270661.1:0-275 GCF_001594065.2 Cyphomyrmex costatus | reverse complement strand
CAATAATTATATTTTTTATTATCTGAAGATCGTTTCGGTTTTCATAAAAGAAAGAAGCAATCCTCATAAATTATAACAAATTGCCATAAATTACAATACTCACTTTGAACTGTAAGTTGTATCGTATAAAATATAATTAGAAATAACAATTATGTTAACAGTAGGACAATCAGACAATAATGCTAATATAATTTTTAAATTAACTCAATTTTTAATTGTACATACATATAAGAATGCATAACTTTTCATACTTAATTTTTAGACGATATATAACT
>NW_017270660.1:0-275 GCF_001594065.2 Cyphomyrmex costatus | reverse complement strand
TTAAAAGTTTTACACAAGATAAGTATGATATATGTGATGTATGCGTGTATTGTACGTACATTTTGATAAAAATTGTATTTAATTAATTGCACACAATTGCAATTAATTTTCCCCTCATATCATATTGTACAATATTCTTTTATGGGTCAGTACATATTCATAGTATTTTTTTTTTTTTTAATAACTGCTAAATTGCCGCAAAACTGGATAGTAATAATTTCAGTATTTAAATTAAAAATAATTTTGCCATAAATTATAATAATTTTATTATCTAA
>NW_017270659.1:0-275 GCF_001594065.2 Cyphomyrmex costatus | reverse complement strand
GAAACAACATCTAAGGAAATTAATTGGAAATCGTCATCAATCATCTTATCCTCCAATTTTTTTTATTAATTCAAAACTGTTTTTTATGTAGCTATCGGCTTTGGGAATAGAATTATAGAGAATATTATGCAAAAAAGTCGCTAAAGGATACAACGGGCTACCTATAGATGAGACAATTATTCGTAAAGGACAATGCAATTTATGTATCTTTAGCAACCCATAGGCTCTAGGAAGTACACCATCGCTACAATATAACGCTCTGTATTCAGAATTAT
>NW_017270658.1:0-275 GCF_001594065.2 Cyphomyrmex costatus | reverse complement strand
AAAAAAAAACAGCGAAGAAAAGGGGGTCTGATGCTCGGGTAAATACGGTAATCAATTCCAATTAAATTCAAAACTGTTTTCACACGTTCATTCCAGAAATATTTCTGCACATGCGTCAAACAATATTTTATCTTGCAAGTGTGTGTAAAATACTCAGAAAAAACGACAAAAATGTGTAAAATCGCATTTTACGGACGCTTTAACATAAAGTAATGTATGATACGATCGAAAAATAATGATTCCTACATTCGTACATTATGTTGAAATCACTAGTT
>NW_017270657.1:0-275 GCF_001594065.2 Cyphomyrmex costatus | reverse complement strand
AAAAAGCCCTTTAAAACAAAATGGCGGCCATTTAAAAAAATACTCATTTTTTCATGCTTTTTTTTGCGCTTTAACGTTAACAAAAAAATATTTATAATAATTTTTCCAAAAAAAACGCTCCGTCAGGGCACCCCAAATTCAATTAGCTTTAATTTGAGCGGTGAAACGTTGAAATCGATGCATTCCTCGAAGCTCTACCGCGGTGCATTCCTCGTACCGCGCGTCGAAAAACGTTGTTTCGAGAAAAACGCGTTTAATGTTTTATGTAGTAAAAA
>NW_017270656.1:0-275 GCF_001594065.2 Cyphomyrmex costatus | reverse complement strand
CGAATTTAAGGTGTAAATTACTTGGTGTTGTAATCCGGTGGTGTCAGTTAATACTTCTGCGAAGCCGGAGTAAAGCGCTCCGAAATTAAGATTTCCGCAAGAGTCTAACAAGGACAATGGATTCCAATAGGTATCTCCTCCTTCTATGTCTACACAATGAGTGGTTGCGAATTCGCAAGCTATCCCTGATCGAAGTAATACTTTATTTGAGTCTAATCGTACTTTAGCTTCATAGTCTAGCAGCGTGAATTTTAAAGTTGCTAATACTATGACGT
>NW_017270655.1:0-275 GCF_001594065.2 Cyphomyrmex costatus | reverse complement strand
CAAAGAAATGGATTAAATCGTTGATTAAATAAAAATGCTACACGAGTGCTCTTTATAGAGAAAAAAAATTTTTATCACACACGAATGTGCCCATGCCCACTTTTCTACTAATCGTAAGAAATTCCGACATTTTAGAACGTGTTTAGTTTGGAAGCAGCATTCAGTGTCAAGCAGTCAGCAGCGAATCGATTAGCGAGGTGATACCTTTACGACGCGCGCCGCTGCCCATATCATTTTGTTGATGGATTCGTTGCTTGACGCTTGGTGCTTTGATG
>NW_017270654.1:0-275 GCF_001594065.2 Cyphomyrmex costatus | reverse complement strand
TGTAGGAGTTTCGTTTGTTGCGCCAATGCTCGTTCGAGTAATGCGCGCCTTAACCGATCACACTCGAGGATTACCGTTTGTATTTCGGCAGAGCGGCGAGTAGACGCGAGAGGTCGCGAGCGGTAAGAAGGACGGCCATATTGAGATAAGCCGTAAGAGCGCCGAAAAGATCGCACGCGTCTCATTGTACGAACTGGCATACCGTAATACATATTTTTATATACAAGAGTGATCTGTGTCGTTACGTTACAACCTCTTTCCCGTATATCCCACAA
>NW_017270652.1:0-275 GCF_001594065.2 Cyphomyrmex costatus | reverse complement strand
ATTTAATAAATCACATTTATATCTATTGCGCCAAAAATGTCAAGAGGCATTTTCCTACTCTGTAGCCGACGGCGACGGCGACGATGGTAACGACGACGACGACGTTTCTTACAACCCATTTCCTCGATGACGAATACCTAGACACTCACTTCCTCGAAGGCGAACACTTAAACACTCTCTTCCTCGAAGGCGAACACCTAGACTCTCTCTTCCTCGAAGGCGAATACGTAGACACCCACTTCCTCGACGGCGAACACGTAGACATCCATTTCCTC
>NW_017270651.1:0-275 GCF_001594065.2 Cyphomyrmex costatus | reverse complement strand
AACTGTACTTACAGATTTATTAATTTGTTAACTTTAAGAAAGTTTATATTTTCTTTCTATCTGCGTTAGAAAGATTAAAGATGTGTTATTAACTGATTCAGAATCACTCAAGCAAACAATAATTCAATAATATAGATCAACTTAATTAATCTATACTCGATAATGAACGATAGATGACTTATAACGCGTGTAATTTTATAACTGTTAATAGTACTTTTTTATTTAAAAAAATATAAAAAAGTTTATTTTAATACGTTATAATAAAATAAGCTTTA
>NW_017270650.1:0-275 GCF_001594065.2 Cyphomyrmex costatus | reverse complement strand
TTTTAACTTTTTTCGTTTATGTTTATAATAAGAGTCCTTTATCAATCTTATATTATTAATAAATATGTTGTTTTAAAATTGTCGCGTTAATATTAAATAATATTAAACGGTTAGTGAAAGCAGCCTTGGGGATTGTTTTGATGTGCAAGAACGGACGCGAGTCGCACGTCACCCCCTCACCCGGCTCACCGATAATAAACCGTGCAATCATCATTTAAATACATTTTAAATAAAATTATTATTTTAAATTCTACCGACTGCTGACCGATATGACG
>NW_017270649.1:0-275 GCF_001594065.2 Cyphomyrmex costatus | reverse complement strand
CATTTAAGTGTGGCAAACTGTGTTCGAGTGTGTTATACTGTGTCGATTTGTGTCTCCTAAAAGAAAAGCAGCTTTAAAGAATCTATATATAATGTTAATTAAATTCTATATATAATGTTAAAATAAATTTATTTTACCTATATATATATATAATAAGCCGTTTTGAAATAAGAAAGCCGTTCAATCTTAAATAATTATTTGTTTTTAGTTTCTTTTTAGATTTATTATACCTTTAAGAATCAGAAAGTACAAATGGTTTTATAGAAAATACAAAC
>NW_017270648.1:0-275 GCF_001594065.2 Cyphomyrmex costatus | reverse complement strand
GTATCAGCTGTTGCGAATTTATCACGACGAAGCTGCTCATTGCGGAGAAGAGAAAACCTACCAAGGTCTCAGTGCGAATTACTGGTTTGCATCTATGCGAAATAAAGTAAGAAAGTACATCTTTATTGTATGAAATGCATGTTAGCGAATAGCTCACCTAATACAAAGGAGGGTGAATTACAAATCACTCCGACTCTTTCTCTACCGTTTTGTATTCTCCATGCTGATCATATGGGTCCCTTACCTGAAACGTTTGATAAATCTAAGCACATTTT
>NW_017270647.1:0-275 GCF_001594065.2 Cyphomyrmex costatus | reverse complement strand
AAACATATTTAAATGTACTTAAGCGATTCATTTCTAGGAGAGGTCGTCCTACGGAATTCTATTCTGACAACGGTCTGAATTTTGTAGGAGCAAAGCATGAACTTAACGAATTATACAAACTATTCAAGGATGAATCTGCTAGACAGAAGATAAACGATGTTATGTCAACCGAAAGGATAAAGTGGCAGTTCATACCTCCTAGGGCTCCGCACATGGGCGGTATTTGGGAGGCAGCTGTCAAAAGCGCTAAGTTTCATCTAAAACGTATAACCAAA
>NW_017270646.1:0-275 GCF_001594065.2 Cyphomyrmex costatus | reverse complement strand
TGTATTAAACATTTTTTTATATTTTAAATAATTTTCGAGATATAATGGAATAAAGAGCGATTTCATCCATTCAAACCGTTTTGTAGCCACATCTCATATTTTCTAAATTCATTTCTTTATTCTAAGCTACAAGTGCACAGTTTTATTAAAATCATCAGAACTTTACACCTCAAGAAGTTCTCTCTCACTGACAAGGGGTCAGTCAGAATTATTCATATGAATATTCTATTCTTAGATTCACATAAAAATGTTACATTTACCTTTTAGAAAAGGAA
>NW_017270644.1:0-274 GCF_001594065.2 Cyphomyrmex costatus | reverse complement strand
CGCGTAGAGGTTCCCAGCGTGCAAGCCGAGTCCGGGAGAGAGCGTAAACAGGTCGTGTGCAGCATCCGAGGCTCGCGTGCTGAGCGTTGTGAGCAGGGTTGTTCGTTCTGCGGCCCCTGCCCCTGCGGGGCGTGGGTCCGCTTGTGACCGACTCTGATCGGGATTCCTGTGGAGAACCTTCTTCGGGTCGATCGTCCAGCGTGCGCCGTGCGGTCCCTCCGCGGCGCCGGTCTTGACGATCCATCCGTCGTCCGAGAGCCGTAGTAGCGCCGTA
>NW_017270643.1:0-274 GCF_001594065.2 Cyphomyrmex costatus | reverse complement strand
ATGCGCACTTCATTTTAGGCTTCACAAAATCAGGAGAGTTGCGCTACTGTATATACTGTGGCTCTGGTCTGTGGGCCCCTTCAGTGTGAACTTTTTTGGTACCACGCATTCGGAATGTGCGCACATAGGCCGGTATTCAAGTCCGTTCTTATTTGAAGACTGTCTTATGGCACATTCGATACATATGCACTGACACGGTTCTAGTGCTGCCTAATAGCGCATTTCACTGGGCCGCACTGAGTGCGCACCAAAAACTCGTTTCGTAGTAGCAGCA
>NW_017270642.1:0-274 GCF_001594065.2 Cyphomyrmex costatus | reverse complement strand
AATGTAATAAATCAGGTAAAATATCGGTTATGTCCTTTGTATTTTCAACAGAATCGTCATTACAGTATCACGCAATATTAATCAATAATTATATGCAAAACATTATCTGATTGTGACCTATATATAATGTACTATCTCCTCAGATAACAAAATATTAGCAAATTGCTGATAGATAGTTAGAATTCGATTCCTGGTCGAAGTAATATTCTTCGCAATAAATTTATTTACATATTTTTAGTACATTAACATATCTCTCTAATAGGATATGCTTAAT
>NW_017270641.1:0-274 GCF_001594065.2 Cyphomyrmex costatus | reverse complement strand
CTCCATTCCCGCGGCGCACACCCCCTTTTAAGAGGCCCCCATAATTATACGTCGTAACGGTATAATGTAATAACGCAATTGAAAATGGATCACTTTTGTATCTATATCACGAAAAAAATTAATTTTGGAAACTTTAATTTTTACGAATATTATTGTTATACCATTAAAATAATATAACACACAGAAATCTGAAATACAAATAATTTGGAGTAAAATTCTAGTTCGAAAAAAACATATTTGAGATTTTTTTTTACAAAACTCTTGGTGATACAAT
>NW_017270640.1:0-274 GCF_001594065.2 Cyphomyrmex costatus | reverse complement strand
TTATAGTATATATATCATAATATATATATATATATAAAACATAAAACATATATTATTTCAGACATGTACAACAATTACATACTAATATGTATTACTTTTGATGCTCTACCGCGTCCTTGTCCATGCCCTCGACCTTGTCCACGTCCTCCACATCCTCGACCTCCCCTTTTCCACCGTTTTGCTGAAAAGAAGAAATTCATTTGTTTCTCTTTCAATTGTAAATAAAAAAGAAGACAGTATCCTGTGGAATGAGGATGAATAGCAATCGTACATG
>NW_017270638.1:0-274 GCF_001594065.2 Cyphomyrmex costatus | reverse complement strand
TATAGACAGTAAGTGTTTTGTTTTTCCTTTCAACAATAAACATGTATCATTTCCACTTTTACACACATAATATGTAAATTTCTTGAAAGGAAATGAAAGGTCTTTATAAGACATATATTATAGCTTTTATCCTAAAAAATTTGTTAATGAGAAAAAGATACAGGTTTTTACATTAATGTGTGTAAAAGTTTATTTTAATTTGTGATTTAGGGTGCGGTCCACTTGGCGCTACAAATGCTTCGAAGCTTTTGACTGACCAATCAGAAGAAAGAAT
>NW_017270637.1:0-274 GCF_001594065.2 Cyphomyrmex costatus | reverse complement strand
TGGATAGTCGGCTGTGGTATTATCCCTTAATAATCGCCACCTAAATAGATGCGTAGGGAATAAAAAATCACTGACTCTATTCTTTAAATTTATATTAATAATAAATTTATTAAAAGAAAATATAAATATTAATCTTAAACTAGTAAACTATCGGTTAAATATAATATGTTTAACGCGCGGTACGCGGAGCCTTCTATATATATCGCTAAACGGCTAAACGGAACAATTATATTTCGTAAATTACGAAATTCCGTATGTAACACTCGCGGAAAGC
>NW_017270636.1:0-274 GCF_001594065.2 Cyphomyrmex costatus | reverse complement strand
ATTGCCTTTTTATTTCATTGACAATTTTCAATACTAAGAGTCCTGTATATTCGTTTTATTTTATATATTTGGTGTTTGCTGGGTTATTTAAAGAAGCTGGATATAGTGGTGGAACCATAGGCTTACCTTGTATTGACGGAGCAATAGATTCGTCTCGTACACAGTAGATTTCAAGGCATTGAGGAAATATATAGAAACAGAAAAGGATACTTTTCCTGAAATGTTCAGGTATTTTTATTAAAATAAAGTTCTTTTAAAAATATTTTGAAAAGGA
>NW_017270635.1:0-274 GCF_001594065.2 Cyphomyrmex costatus | reverse complement strand
GATTAATAATCATCTTTAAGAGGAAGTGTTGAATTTAACTTACAATTAAAGAAATTTGTTATGATTTTAAAACGCTTTATCGCGCTTCGCGACCATTCTTCGCGGAGATATACGAAATTCGAATTTGATCCTTTTTAACATTGATTTTAAATGACTTCAATTTTGTTAAAAAAACTGCAGGCAAACTTCAACATAAAATAACTTCGTCAACAATAATCGTATCGAGATGTTTAAAAAAGCATTTTAAAGCTTGAAATCTCTACTTTTCAGATTG
>NW_017270634.1:0-274 GCF_001594065.2 Cyphomyrmex costatus | reverse complement strand
AGGCCTTCTACAATAAGCCATTACCTAAGTTTTAAGTATTAAGTCATAAGAAATTGACCACTCTCAGTCGATTATTCTTCTCACATTCGATTGTGGTTGGTAAATTTCTTAAGATTTAACACTTAAAACTTAAGTACGGCTTATTGTAGAAGGCCCATAACAGTGCATAAACCATAGAGATAGTAGTACTAGAGTACGCATTGTAGGAGTAGGGATAATCCTATCTAGAAAAGGACGCACTCATTTGGGCCTTTTCGTTCTCTCTCGTTTCGTG
>NW_017270633.1:0-274 GCF_001594065.2 Cyphomyrmex costatus | reverse complement strand
AGGTTATTACTGAGGTTACTGAGGTTAAAGTGCAAAAGACTAAAAAAAAATCAAAAAAATAAATAAAATCAGATAAGTTTTATAATCTTTATTAATTTATTTCTTCTAATTCTTTGTAATTTGATTCTTTGTGTGGTATTCTTTGTATTTTAGCAGCTGTGGAATAGGAAAGTGATATGAAAGTGATTATGTAAAGCAGTATCTCTGAATCGCTCGCGGTCACACATTTTATGGCATAAGGTCTGCTGTGCCCACCCCAGTGGGAAAGATCGAG
>NW_017270632.1:0-274 GCF_001594065.2 Cyphomyrmex costatus | reverse complement strand
TCATTAAACATGCTGTATCATGAGCAAGTTTAATAAATATATTTTATCTATTTTATATTATTATTAATCGGGATTTTAAGATTTTTTTATACTGTAAAATAAAAAAAAATTGAAAAATATATTAAAATTCAATTCCTAAATATCTTTAATTTATTAATTTAGGAATTATTATAAAATTCACGTACTTTGTTTTCAAGATATACTCTGTGACAAATCAGGAGACGCGGTAGCGTCTCCGGCCATGTTAAAAAAAACTGTGAACGCTACAAGTCTC
>NW_017270631.1:0-274 GCF_001594065.2 Cyphomyrmex costatus | reverse complement strand
TTGAACATTGGTATTTATATGTGTTTTTATCTTTGATCCTGATAAAAAGTATAAAAATTAACATTGTTTAAAGATTCAACTACTAAATGTCTTATTAACCTTGTCACAAAATATTAAAATTTAAAAGTCATATACAAATATAAAAGTCGTATATACCTTGTCAAAAATAAAATAAAATAAAAATTGTGATCAATCCATGTGTAAAAATACACTGCGTCAATTTATTATAAAATATGTTAGGTGTAATAAAATGAGATACTTTGCAGCTGTCAAA
>NW_017270630.1:0-274 GCF_001594065.2 Cyphomyrmex costatus | reverse complement strand
TTATGTGCTCCACAATCTTGAATCAGATATAGTGTTCTAGGTGAGAGATAAAAATAATAATTTTTTATATTTCAAAAATAAATCACAAAAGATCAGTATTAATTTTAATAGTATTCTTATACCAAATTGTCTATTTTAACGTAATGCATTTTATTACTGAAAGATAATGAAATAGAAATCAATATCTTTATAAAAAACCTTGGCATACCCATTTCGAATCGCCTTCGTCTAGCTTTCGCTGTTCCCCTCACCTCACCGCACCGAGCGCAGAACA
>NW_017270629.1:0-274 GCF_001594065.2 Cyphomyrmex costatus | reverse complement strand
CTTGTAGCGTTCACAGTTTTTTTGAACATGGCCGGAGACGCTACCGCGTCTCCTGATCTTATTACATTAACAATAATTACTTAGTGAACAATTGAAATATACAATTTTACAGTAGACGGCAACGGTTCTCAAATACGCAATAACGCCAGTCTCGACTTTAAAGAATTCTCAATAATTTACAATTACATAAGTGACTTGGCGGCAACGAGGACGAGCAACTACACTATTATACATTCTCAAATTAGAGCGTCTGAGCGGAGGGCACGTATTCACG
>NW_017270627.1:0-274 GCF_001594065.2 Cyphomyrmex costatus | reverse complement strand
ATATCTGAGCGCAAACTGAGGTTAGCGGATTTATGGACACAGTTTGACGCGATTCAATCAACCATAGAGTCACTTGAAAATGCTGATACATCAATCGCTGATAAAGAAAAACTCCTTGAACAACAGATGATGCATCGGGATGCTTTTGAAACGCCTTATTTCACACTCATGTCGCGCTATGAAGCAATACTTGATCGATTCAATACATCAGATACGCAGGCAGCCCCGTATCATGTAAATAATCATGCCGATGGTTTCAGAGAAACACGTGTAC
>NW_017270626.1:0-274 GCF_001594065.2 Cyphomyrmex costatus | reverse complement strand
AGCTTATTAAATAACGTCGTGAGATAAGTATAATATGTGCTATCCGCAACGGCGTTAAGAGGCGGATCGCTCGCTGGAGTTTCGGCGATCTTTCCGAACACGAGCTCATACGGGGTATACCGTGTTCCCTCGTGGACGCTTGTATTGTAGGAAAAGGTGGCTAATTTTAAGTAGTCATCCCAGTTTCTTTCCTTCGCGAATTGTTTCAAGTACTCCCATAAAGTATGGTGTGAGCGTTCAATAGATCCGTTCGATTGAGGCCTATAGGCAGTGG
>NW_017270625.1:0-274 GCF_001594065.2 Cyphomyrmex costatus | reverse complement strand
GGAGTGTCAGTGTGCATGTCCAAATCGGTGGCAACCATTGATTTCGTCTCGTGTCGTCTCGGGCCGTGACCGCTGGCGCTCCGCCACGGCCACCGCGCGGTTGATTCGCACGTGCTCTTGCCGAAGATGCGAGCTTGCAATCGCTCGGTCCGATCCGGACATTGGCGGTGAAGCGTGTGTTTGGTAGAGCGGGTGTGCCCCAGCGCTCAGTCTCTCACACAGCCACGTCACCCGCGTTGTGGGCCGCGCACGCATTCGATGCGTCCTAGTGGGG
>NW_017270624.1:0-274 GCF_001594065.2 Cyphomyrmex costatus | reverse complement strand
AAACTATTTGATAACGATTCAATTTGTATAACGATCGATAATGTTAATTAACAAAACAATAAGACTGTGCTATGATTGGAAAAGTTACTTTGAAAAGTAACCTGATAAAATTACGCTTTACGTACTGAAAGAAAGTAACGAGAAACACCGTAACACAATTATTAACACAAATTAGGAGTCACTTTTTTCTGTGATAAATAGCTTCTTTAATCCGTACAAATAACGATTAATTTTTCCTACTCCGATATCATCATTATCATCATAAAAGTTCGCA
>NW_017270623.1:0-274 GCF_001594065.2 Cyphomyrmex costatus | reverse complement strand
CAATACTAAATTACAGAAATAAAAGTGAAACAGGGCATTGCCTGGCAAGTAATCTAATAATTTTTGATGCCCAATTGGCATCGTATCCTTCTCTTTTTTTTTTACAAAAATAAAGTAATGATACGTATATTTGATATATTATGATATAGATAAATAATATATAAAATATACTTATCCTTACTTTATTTTTGTAAAAAAAAAAGAAGGATATAATACCAATTGGGCATCAAATTATTAAATTATTTGTCAATTTAATTTGTGATATTACTGTAGT
>NW_017270622.1:0-274 GCF_001594065.2 Cyphomyrmex costatus | reverse complement strand
ATCTAACCGAGCAACCTCCACGTGGTGTAATTGGGTAACGCAAATGCCGGTGGTATTAAAAATATTAAAACTCAAATATTTTAGCGAAAAATGATCGCAGCGCCTTCTATACATAGTGTTTTGAATTCGTTTCGAAAAGACCTTTCAAACGAGCCCCCATTCGACCTCCCTTCCCATTTAAGAATTTATTCCCCCCTCGCGCCCCCCGCATCCCCTTGGGGTTGGGAGGTTGCAACCCCCCGCAAAAGATAAATTTTTTGAAAACTCGTTTGAC
>NW_017270621.1:0-274 GCF_001594065.2 Cyphomyrmex costatus | reverse complement strand
GAATGAGCCGTTTGAGAAGTGTCGCTTTGCGCGCGGGACCGCTCGAATCGTAGATCGATTTCAATTTGTCCCATACTTGCTTGGATGTTGCGCAGCCACGTACCTGCTTGAGCTCGGTAGGATTGATCGCGAGGATCAGATCGGATTTGGCTTTACGGTCTTTGTTCTCCCAAGTTAAGATGGCCGCCCGAGTCGTCGGATCGTCGTCTCTGCCCTGAGGTCGCGGTATCTCGCCGCTCACGTAACCCCAGTTGTCGCCTTTTATGAGTAATGC
>NW_017270620.1:0-274 GCF_001594065.2 Cyphomyrmex costatus | reverse complement strand
TAGATTTTCAGCTTTGACGCATACATATTCACTACTGCAGTAATATCACTAAGTTAAATTGACGAGCAATCTAACAATTTGATGCTGATAGCATCTTATGGATCTTAATACTATGTTGAAAGACATATATTAAAATTTAACGATTTTATTGTTAATTCAATGTAAATTCACACATTTATTATAAGCACATTTATTATAAACACATTTATTATAAAAATTCACACATTTATTATAAGCACTTTGATCTAGCTTCGACCGTTAAAGGCTTCTTCTT
>NW_017270619.1:0-274 GCF_001594065.2 Cyphomyrmex costatus | reverse complement strand
ATTATTTAAATTACTAAAAATATATTCACTAAATTTATAATATTTTGAGGAAATTTAAATCAGTTTGAGAAAAGAACAAGACTTATAAAAACTCTTATACGTCGTATATGTACAACACAACACTTGGAAAAAAAGTGTCGTGCAAGACATGGAAATTTAAAAAATTAAGTAAAAATATATAGAGGCCGGAACTCTGCTTAAAACTGACTGACAGAGCAAAGAACTCTGTCAGTACTAACTAAAACTGGCGTTAAAACTGGTACAAACAACCAGC
>NW_017270618.1:0-274 GCF_001594065.2 Cyphomyrmex costatus | reverse complement strand
GAATACGATCCCGCTAACCCGGGCATGGGGACGCGGATGAACGTCCAGGTGGAGGAACCACCGTTACAATGGCCACCACCCGCCAAGAGAGTGCCAACAGTAGGCTGCCTGGTTCAAAGATCCGACCGCCAACACCAGGAAAAACTGGCCTGGCTAATGTCGACACCGCCGCCGCTGACAAGCAGGCTCACAAAAAAAAAACCAGAGCTACCGAAGCCAACGCTACAACCAGCACGGCCCGTGGGACCAATGCTGCCACCCCCAATAGAGGTCG
>NW_017270617.1:0-274 GCF_001594065.2 Cyphomyrmex costatus | reverse complement strand
CTGTTCAAAATACTAAAATATTTAATTTTTAATGATTACACATTTTTTGTTTAGTATAAAGTTTTTTAAATAAATGTCACACAAGTATTAGATTTAACAAAAATTGAGTGTGTATATATATATATATATTCCACGATTTTCAAAAATAATTATTTACAAAAGCATGTTATCATTGTTGTGAATTGCAGGAAAATCATTTGGAAGATCCAATAAATAAAGAAGTCTTTTTTGCGAAAACGGTACGATGGATGGCTCAAAAATATCTGCCGTTTAA
>NW_017270616.1:0-274 GCF_001594065.2 Cyphomyrmex costatus | reverse complement strand
TACTATTAACTTTACAAAAAAACAGTAAAAGACAAAAATTGTTTATTTTTTTCTCATAGAGCTTTAGAAATTTCTTCAGAATTTTTTATCAACCGTTTAGTACTGCATTTTCTTATTATACAACAACTATTTTTATCAGAATAAGAAAATACGGTATTAAAAAATTCTTGAAAACCAATATTTTAGTAATTATATCTTGTTAACTATTGCAAAAATTACAAAATGGTAAAGAACTTTTCGACTCAGTTTGGAGTCCGCTCTATCTTATTCACGA
>NW_017270615.1:0-274 GCF_001594065.2 Cyphomyrmex costatus | reverse complement strand
GATACAAAAGTAAGCGCAATCGCTACTAATCTACTTGGCTTATGGCCAATCAAAAACAAAAGGAACTGCGCCCGCATACGGCGCCGTGTCATATCAACAGAAAAGTAACTGAATCTTAAGGCCGTTTCTTACAGTACCATCTTCCTTGAATTTATGATGAATTTTCTATTATTAGCCATTCGTGGAATTATGACGTCAGGTTTCTTTGTCGTGAATTTTCACAGGTTTTCGGAGTTTTTGAAGGGTTTGGAATAATTGTAGAATATTGAAAGGT
>NW_017270614.1:0-274 GCF_001594065.2 Cyphomyrmex costatus | reverse complement strand
AGCTGTCGACATTTGTTTCAAGACGTTTCACGTTTTACAATTGCAGTATCCCACAGCAAGCGAACATTTATGGTTAGTTATTCAAAAATGTATTTATAAGTTTACAACCAAGTGGGACACAATAATACCTAGCACTGAATACATTATAAAAACATTAAATGAGAACAATCAGCCGTGTGCAAGTATAACTGAATCTACTAATTAAAATTAAGTTCCTGATAAGATTCCTGATAGAGAGAAAAGTATTAATACTTTTACTCTAGGGCTAGTAAAA
>NW_017270613.1:0-274 GCF_001594065.2 Cyphomyrmex costatus | reverse complement strand
AACGCTCCCCAAAACGAAGGGACGACTCGCAGACTTGAAGGCGCATTGGGAGAAGATCCAGCAGCTCCACGCACGAATCAGCCTCCTGGCCACAGCTGACGAACAGAAGACGCTATCGTATTTCCTCAACGACGACTTCTACGCTGCAGAGGAGGCCTATAACGATGCAGCAGATGCACTTCATGACGCGATAAGTAATTTTGTAAAAACCGACGCCCCTATTGGCGACACTAGTACTGACTCTTCCTTTCGCGACGCGAATAATCAGTCTTCG
>NW_017270612.1:0-274 GCF_001594065.2 Cyphomyrmex costatus | reverse complement strand
ATCCATGGTACGTTCTTTCTAGTAAGCTTTGTTAATGGTTCTACAATCGTTGCGAAGTTTTCATCGAACTTCCTAAAATAACTAGCCAATCCCATAAATTGCCGTACTTGCTTAACTGACTGGGGCGCTCTCATGTACGTTAGCGCCTCTACTTTGCGTCGGCCTGGTCGGACTCCGTGTCCGCTAATTTCTTCACCTAAATATTCGATAAATTCTGCAAAAAAAGAACATTTCTCCAACTTTAACATTAAGTTGTATGCACAGAATACCTCCA
>NW_017270611.1:0-274 GCF_001594065.2 Cyphomyrmex costatus | reverse complement strand
GGGAAATCTAGGAACCGTTTCTAGTCGGAACGAACCCGCATTTCACTACGAATATACCCGGAGTGATGGCACCTTCGCGATTTCCTTCTCCCAAAACCAGCGCATTCGAATCACGGAAGAAAGATCACCCGACGATAAAGGCGATAAGAGTCGAAATTATTCCTAGGAGACCGCAAACTTTCGGGAATATTGTACGTTGCGCGAGTGTATGTACTTTATCCTTTGTTCGACGCAAAACAGAGAAACGAAAAACTGCAGAGCAAAGGTAACTCTA
>NW_017270610.1:0-274 GCF_001594065.2 Cyphomyrmex costatus | reverse complement strand
AAACATACATTATTCTTTTTAATATCATATTTGTTACTGTCTTTTAGATCTTAAAAAGTGTCAGTGTCATGAATTTATAATTTACTTCCCCTGTATCTTCGGTAGACATAATTGTGTTATTGATATACCTAGATGCCTGTTATCACGAAATATAAGCTTCAGTAAATAATATCTGCAAGCACTGCTGAATACTTGCAATAATAATCATTATTAGAAATAAGTATTGCAATTATAATAGATATATTATATATTATAATGATTATTATAATTATTA
>NW_017270609.1:0-274 GCF_001594065.2 Cyphomyrmex costatus | reverse complement strand
CACGCTGGCTCCGACGATCGCGACTCCGACCAGCGCCTTTCCGACAAATGACATTGGGGACTCCTTGCTCTCGGGAAAGTGGGGAATGAGCGTCTCACCAGGACCATCCAGGCCCGAGAGGACGACATAGCCTGAGTCAAACAGCGGGTACGACCGGGCCGTTAGCCCCGAAAGGGGCTACTTCCGACTCGTTCCGAGCACGGGCCCGTTGACTGGGGTGTGACACTTTTTGTAGACGGTCGTTACCAGGAAGGAACGGCAGGAAATCATGTCT
>NW_017270608.1:0-274 GCF_001594065.2 Cyphomyrmex costatus | reverse complement strand
CAAAGGATCATGTTCTATTGTTTATACCATAATTTTTGTCATAATAAATAAATACTTATCTGAATAGTTCGTTTTCTTTTCTTGCAGTTTTCTTCCTTTTTCTTTTCTTATACAGCTCTCATATTTTTTTATCGGTTATTTCTACTGCAGGTTATGTTTACATGAATTCATACACACACAGAAACGAAATTTCCCAAATGTGCGTAGCGTGAAAAAAAAATTTATGAATGAAAAGGGCGACACTAACACCCGCTTGTGTGCAAAATGTGAACTC
>NW_017270607.1:0-274 GCF_001594065.2 Cyphomyrmex costatus | reverse complement strand
CGCGGCGGACAGCGAGTTCGAGGTGGCGAAAACCTCACCGTACAATCCGCAGTCGAATCCGGTGGAGCGGGTGATGCGCGAGATAGGGCGCGTGATGCGTACATACGCGAGTCATAGGCACGACACGTGGGACGGAGTCGTGGCGCGTTTGGAGCGAGTGTTAAACGGAACCGTGCACTCGAGCACCGGATACGCACCCGACGAGTTACACATGAACGGCGAGATAGAGCTGTATCTCGAGCCGAGGTTATTACCGCGAAGAAGAGGACGCGAG
>NW_017270605.1:0-273 GCF_001594065.2 Cyphomyrmex costatus | reverse complement strand
ACCAATATTCGTCCGGTTCTGCGCAGGACTGAATTCCGCCATTTTGCATCACACAACGTAACGCATGAGTGTGTGCATGGTGTGTACATACAGTTGTATTGTATTTTCTAAATTGTAAAAGACTGCGACTCGCAGAGATACTCCGAAATGCCATCGTGTGCAATAAAGAATTGTAAAAATACATCCACGAAGAAACGAAAATTGAGTTTTTTTTCTTTTCCGAAAGCTCCGGAAATGATTGAAAAATGGAGAGCTGTATGCAAAGAAAATGTG
>NW_017270604.1:0-273 GCF_001594065.2 Cyphomyrmex costatus | reverse complement strand
AGGTCGATGCGGCAATATTAGACGGTTAGTGAAAGCGGCCTTGGGTATTGTTTTGATGTGGAAAACACAGTCCCCGTTCACCCGGCTCACCGTTAGACCGAGCACTCCGAGCAGTCATTCCATTATCGCGGCTCGGTGCAGTAAGTAGATAGTTGTGGTGCACCGCTCTATTTAATATTTCTTTCTAAAACATATTTTTGTAATAACACCATTAAAGATCATACTAAACGTTGTATTTTACATTCCAAAAACGTACTTAAAATATTAAATAAG
>NW_017270603.1:0-273 GCF_001594065.2 Cyphomyrmex costatus | reverse complement strand
CGCATTCGAGTTGACGAAAGAGGATCGCGAATGGTATTTACCCTTGGGCTGACAAGGATCGACTACGCGCGATGCTTCGTTCGCGAGGAAAGTTGTGATTCGCGAACTCACCGATTGACGCGTCTCATTATGTCCGATCGCGCGGCATTTAACGTCTCTCGGAGACTCTCAAGCATATTAGACGGTTCCGGAACAAATATACGTATTATTAATTATTATTAGATAAGTAGATAGACTAAGGGGATTCAAACCCATGGGGCAATGAGGGGGGGT
>NW_017270602.1:0-273 GCF_001594065.2 Cyphomyrmex costatus | reverse complement strand
GGCGACGACCCCTATAACAGCCCGATGATAACTATCGTGCTGTCTTCCGAGACAGTAACAGAATATATTGTTGAATAATAAGAATAAAACAAATATATATATTTCAATAATAACCTTACTATTATTATAATAATATTTTTTTACATAATACATATATATATATATTCATATTATATGGTAACAAAGAATTTGATAATTACTAAAGTAATCTCATTGATATACGTTCTTTATTACTTTCTAATATTTTTGATTTTAATAAATAATTTACAATTC
>NW_017270601.1:0-273 GCF_001594065.2 Cyphomyrmex costatus | reverse complement strand
AATATAATAATATATAATAAAAAATATAATATATAAGTAATGTATAATTTAAAAATTTTTTAAATAAATTGTGCATGGCCATGGACTTACTATCGTACCTTTTATGTTTCATAGTAGTACAATTTCTTTTATTAAAAATTTTTAATCTAAAAACTACGAACCTTTTAATAATTTTAATGTATATTGTGTGACAGTCTAAGATATGATTAGCTTTAATTTCCTTTAATTTTGTAATTAAAAATAATTTTAGATTAATATCTTTCATATTATTAA
>NW_017270600.1:0-273 GCF_001594065.2 Cyphomyrmex costatus | reverse complement strand
CCTGTAGAACCCATTTCCGCCATAAAAAAAAAAAAATTTTTTTCCTTCAAAATCGACAAAAAAATTGAAAATTTTCAAAAATTTTTTTTTGCTCCAAAATCCATTTCACGACCCGTAGATGCCATTTCCGCGTTAAAAAAAAAAAAATTTTTTCCTTCAAAATGAAAAAAAACTTGGAAAATTTTCCAAAAATCAAAAAATTTTTTTTTCGCTCCAAAATCCGTTTCACGACCCGTAGATGCCATTTCCGCGATAAAAAATTTTTCGACCAAC
>NW_017270599.1:0-273 GCF_001594065.2 Cyphomyrmex costatus | reverse complement strand
AGTCTCAAAAATTTGAACGTTGAGTTCATTAGCTTCTTTGCTTTCAAATGGATATCTCATTAAGATGAATGCATCTGCTAATCCCTGTACACCAATACCTAAGGTTTCAAAAGTAAGTTTAAGAAAAACAATGTACATAGTATGCAAATTACATGCAAATAGCTTACCAATAGATCTATGTTTATCACACGATGATTTTGTCTCTGGGATAGGATAAAAATTAACATCAATCATTTTATCCAAATTGTAGGTGACAATTTTCGCTATTTCTTT
>NW_017270597.1:0-273 GCF_001594065.2 Cyphomyrmex costatus | reverse complement strand
AGCGCCGCTACCAGCGCAGACCAATTATTGAAAAATTTCGCGACCGTCGATCCGGGAGCGAGTTCGGCCGTGGCGACCCTAGTGACAATCACGACGAGTGGAATGGTGACCATCCACACCACAAAGCAGTAAGGGCACAAACGACCGATATTGAACAGGCTCTGATATTGCAGCCACGTGATGAATGCGGCCGCGAAGAGCACGCCGCCCTGTAAGCCCACGTAGAAGATCCGGGGCATCGATCCTTGCAATACCAGCAGCACGCCGAGCACC
>NW_017270596.1:0-273 GCF_001594065.2 Cyphomyrmex costatus | reverse complement strand
CGAACTTTAACGCTTAATAAGGGTGCCTAATTTACTTAAACCGTCAAATTTAGTCAAATAGATGAAATTAGAAAAAGCATTACTAGTACAAACACGTAAATTTACGGAATTACGGCTCCATGGTACATAAGGAGATAAAATACACGTAACGTTACGGACGCAATCCTTACTAACTTTTGCGGATATTCGGTGCGGATTACGGATTGCGGACTGTACGCATTACAAGTAACGTGTCCTTCCATTTCGTGAATTTATTTTTAATGACACTAGTTT
>NW_017270595.1:0-273 GCF_001594065.2 Cyphomyrmex costatus | reverse complement strand
CCCACGCAAAAGCGTTACATTATGAAAAATAACACAATTCAGTGGTAGCGCTAGTACAAATATCAACACGGAGAAACGCGCCGATCGGAACGTCCTTTCGGGACATCTAAGAGGGGGGGAGGGGGTAAGCATAGTTTTCTCCAATAATAAAAGTAACTACGCAAAACGATACAATACAGTATCTATTGTGGCAATTGCATAGCCACAAAAGTTAAAGATTTAGGTATAACGCATCAAATTAGAATAGTTAGACACACACAGAAATACCACGAA
>NW_017270594.1:0-273 GCF_001594065.2 Cyphomyrmex costatus | reverse complement strand
CCGGTTTCAAGTTAAAATGCATTCAATTAACCCTTAATTGACTAGTACCAATTATAGATCCCGAACGCGTTTTCATTTTGTCAACAAGAATGTACGATCCGCCGACGATGTCCCTTTTTTATAGGTATCTCGGTAAATGTTATGTTGCGCAGATAAATGAATTTCTCAAATATTTTTTTATTATCAAAAAATGTAATGTTTGCTACATTTCTCATTTATTCAATATACGCAATAATGACTTCTTAACAATCAAAAGATAATTTAAAAAAAAAA
>NW_017270593.1:0-273 GCF_001594065.2 Cyphomyrmex costatus | reverse complement strand
GCTTCAACGAAAAGATGGAATGTATTAAATAATCACATTTCAAAATTAACGTTAAAGCCTCTTTCCGACACTCGCTGGGAATCTCGAATCAATGCTCTAAAACCTTTACGATATCAGATTGGAGAAATTTACGATGCATTATTCGAAATATTCGAAGATTCTAAGACAGATCATTCAGCAAAACACGAAGCTCAAATTTTATGTCAGAAAATGAAAGATTTTCAATTTTTGTGTTCTGTTGTATTATGGCATGATCTCTTGAATCACATTAAT
>NW_017270592.1:0-273 GCF_001594065.2 Cyphomyrmex costatus | reverse complement strand
AATGTCAGTTTACACAGTTTCACAAGGTAATTTATTATTATTTAATTTAACTATTATTAAATTAACAAATTTGAATATAAGTCACTTACAATATGTTGTAATTTTTAAATTATATTCATTTCAATTTATTACCTTGAGAATTGACTTTTTTACTGATTAATTGACTCTTACATTATATTCCTTACTTTATAATATTTTTTTGTATCTATTACTGACATTGTTTTATTATGTTACTATTTTATTTAGAAATGTGGAGGTTTTTCACAATTTACA
>NW_017270591.1:0-273 GCF_001594065.2 Cyphomyrmex costatus | reverse complement strand
TCAAAATCGCCACTTTAAAATTTTTTTAACCAATAAAAGCACTGTGATTTACCAAGAGCATGCCCACCGTAAGCTTCGACAAGCATTCGATGCGATTCTGCAGCAATTTTCTTCAAATGGTAACGGAAAATCAATTGCTGTCCGCGAATCGTAGTTTCAAGGCACAAAATTCAACATTTTCAAAGCTATTGAAAACTGTACTGTTGTATAAAACTTGTATTGTTGTGAGTTGAAAATCTTTGTCAGATGTCAGAACAAGGAAATGGCGTCAAT
>NW_017270590.1:0-273 GCF_001594065.2 Cyphomyrmex costatus | reverse complement strand
TATTTTTAATCACTGTTCAAAATAGATCAGTTTGTCAACATTTGAGAGTTATGTATTCGCATAATCAGTAAGTTATTCTTTAAATTTAATGATATTTATTATATCATACGCAATTGTGTGATATTTAGAATTAGAACTTTCATCTCGCAAAACGTATTGTATTCGATTGTATCTACATTTTTAAATGGTGCGACGGCATCAGAGACAATCATTTTAATCATTTAGTACGTGAGTGACGAAAGCAATTATTATTATTATTATTATTATTATTAT
>NW_017270589.1:0-273 GCF_001594065.2 Cyphomyrmex costatus | reverse complement strand
CAATTCCAACACCCATGGATGCTTGGGCTGGTGGCGCCGCTCTCCCGTCCTTCCGGGACCTCCCCCCGCGGGCGGCCGCGCTCGCCATCCGCGAGGTTCGGCCGGTGCGTCTTTTCTTGGCGGCCTTCCGAGTAGCGCTCCTCTCTGCCACGACTCTGGCTTCTCCCGGTTGGTCGTCGGGGGATCTCGGGGGGGTCGGTCTGGGTGGCTCGTTCACATCCCTGAGGACGATGTTGGAGACCTACGTCTCGGGTCCTCGGCCACTCACGTACC
>NW_017270588.1:0-273 GCF_001594065.2 Cyphomyrmex costatus | reverse complement strand
CAATTCCAACACCCATGGATGCTTGGGCTGGTGGCGCCGCTCTCCCGTCCTTCCGGGACCTCCTCCCGCGGGCGGCCGCGCTCACCGTCCGCGAGGTTCGGCCGGTGCGTCTTTTCTTGGCGGCCTTCCGGGTAGCGCTTCTCTCTGCCACGACTCTGGCTTCTCCCGGTTGGTCGTCGGGGGATCTCGGGGGGGTCGGTCAGGGTGGCCCGTTCACATCCCTGAGGACGATGTTGGAGACCTACGTCTCGGGTCCTCGGCCACTCACGTACC
>NW_017270587.1:0-273 GCF_001594065.2 Cyphomyrmex costatus | reverse complement strand
TTTAATAAATTAATTGGGTAAAATCATATAGCTCCTTCACTTCAAAAGCACAACTCAAAAAACGTGAATTTCAAATTATTGAATGAGTAAAACGCTATCAATCATAAAAAATCAATTAACATTATAAATCGTCAAAATTGTCATAACTCAAAAAGGGTATTTAAAAAATAGTCTTTTTTAACACAAAAATTGTCAAACGAAAATAAAACAAAAATGAGATTTGATGTTAAAAATATGTATTCTTTTTACTTATATATTATTATATTTGATTAA
>NW_017270586.1:0-273 GCF_001594065.2 Cyphomyrmex costatus | reverse complement strand
ATATATTATATTTTTAAAATATTTTTTAAACATTTTTTAAACACATAAAAAACGTTTTCAAAATGTTTCAAAAATAATTTAAAAAATGTTTTTAAACATTAAAAAAACGTTTTCTAAAATTTTTTAACATTTTTTATAAACTTTAAAAAGATATTTACTGAACATTAAAAAAATGTTTTTTAAACATTTTTTAAACATTTTTAAATATTTGTTAAACATTATTTACTTTTTATTATGTGTTGATCGAAAGAGCTTTTTAAATAGTTCATTAAT
>NW_017270585.1:0-273 GCF_001594065.2 Cyphomyrmex costatus | reverse complement strand
TGTTTCCGGTGTAGCAAGAGCACCGCTGCTTTTATCAGGTAAGTTATACTGTAAATTTAATTATTCTAATTACAATTATTGTGATTGTGATTAAAGTAATTTTTTCTTCTTGATCACATTAAATTAATCTTTTCTACGATAGACAATATGCTCTTGCTAAGTGTAGTTGTAAAAGTAATCATATGCACAATTACGATTATAATTGTAATATAAAAATTATAACCATTAGAGAATTAGATAATTTCCAGACCAGATAATAAAAAATATAATTGT
>NW_017270584.1:0-273 GCF_001594065.2 Cyphomyrmex costatus | reverse complement strand
TGCCGACTACGGTGTCTCGCCTCATCCGAAGGCGATCACCGGCGCGATGGTGCGCACATTCCTTGCTGGAAAAGCTGGCGTGAGTGCGTTGGCGAGGACCCACGATGTGCACGTCCGGGTGCTCGATCTGGGGGTCGAGGACGACTTCGCCGACCTGCCCGGCGTCGCCGACTTGACCGCATACAAGGTGGGTTCTAGCGCGCCAATCCACCTGCAGGATGCGCTGAGCGCTGCGCAAACAGCAGCAGCTCTTGATGCGGGTCGGGCGATTGC
>NW_017270583.1:0-273 GCF_001594065.2 Cyphomyrmex costatus | reverse complement strand
ATGATTATCTTTTCATACAATTCAAGAATGTAGTAGACAGCTGGATTTGGTATTGATAATTACCTTATATGCATATTAACAAGTTTTAGAGAGAGATAAATTCTTGATATTTGCCACATAATTTGTCTAAGATTATCGGATGTATACATGTCTTACTGGTAATAAATATTCTCTCTTCTAGTTTACGTAATATAATTACATAATTATCCATCGCTCACCCGTGGAATAATTGAGAGAATATAAAACGCCGTGAGAAATAGCTGTTTTTTTTTA
>NW_017270582.1:0-273 GCF_001594065.2 Cyphomyrmex costatus | reverse complement strand
AAGGTGACGAAAAAATCCGAACTATCAGCATTTATTAAAAATTGAATATTTTCCAAAAACCTAGTTTCTTTGGAATTTTACTGCTTTTTCGCTGGAAATTTTTTGAGTTGGCATTTTTCTAGTGTGGAGGACCGCAGATGTCGATTATTGTTCCACTAAAATAATTTGGCTGGGGAACAATTTAGTAATTTTCTGTTTTTTTTGCAAATTTTCCAAGTTTTTATAAAAAATAGAATTCTTGAATGTTGGTTTTTCGACGTTTCTTGGGTTTTT
>NW_017270581.1:0-273 GCF_001594065.2 Cyphomyrmex costatus | reverse complement strand
CCACGTGTTATCCGCCGTACTCGCGCCGTAATTTACACTTCTAGTTTTTCTATTCGTGCCGTCCGTAATATCTTCGTTTTTCTGTCTGCGCTTTGTTGTTTTTCTGTACACATCTTGTATCCGTCTCGTCTACTTGCCGTCTCGACACGACACACACACACCTGCGTACACCGACACTCGACACACACCTGTTTATCATTCACACACACACACACACACACACACGCACACATACACACACTTGTAAATATACACACTACCCGTAATAAACGT
>NW_017270580.1:0-273 GCF_001594065.2 Cyphomyrmex costatus | reverse complement strand
CATCACAGTTAATAGAATTGTAATTATTAATTCTACAGTCAGGAAACTATATCTTAACAATTGTTGAAAGTTCCATTTACGAGATTACTGACTGCAATCAATATCATAAAAATATTCAATATTTTGAAAACATAACTAAGAATTTGTTTAGAATTGTATTAAAATGATATGCAATAGATTAACAAATTATCAAATGAACTGATTATATTTTCATATTAAAATCATTTATATAAAACTAATATCAAAGATATTAATATTATAAAAATAAAATTT
>NW_017270579.1:0-273 GCF_001594065.2 Cyphomyrmex costatus | reverse complement strand
CAAACCTGGATCATGACCAGGGTGGAGTGCGTCGGGAGGAACTTCTCAGAATTATAGGCGGTCTTGGTCGATATGGACTATTTAGTGAACTGGCTGAGGAGGGTTTCCTCCGTATGGGTGGTCGCGGCCGCGGTCGCGATCGCGGTGAACAATTGCGCGACCATTTTCCGGAAGTGCGCACCGGGGGCCATGGTCGTGGTAACGGTGCGGTTATGATGGATAATGTACGTAGGCTATTACGGGAGGGTCGTCTCTTGATCGACGCTGATGGTC
>NW_017270578.1:0-273 GCF_001594065.2 Cyphomyrmex costatus | reverse complement strand
GTATTGAATGAGGAAATAAGACGATTGACGCAATATTCTAGATTGAATAAGTTGATAACGGTAATTTTTGATAAGGTCATTTGTGAAGATGACGAATCCAGACGCAACATCGGTATACTGTTAATTCGACCGAAACGCAACGTCATGTCTCTGATGTATATAGGCGGTGGCGTGCGGTTTATTTTTGTGTTTTCGGTTTGCAAAAGCGGTAATATGACGCGTTTTTGTTCGACGAGCTCGCTCCATACGGTCGGTGAGAGGAACATCTCTTTG
>NW_017270577.1:0-273 GCF_001594065.2 Cyphomyrmex costatus | reverse complement strand
TACGAATTAATGATTTTAATATCCTTTACATAAAAGGCAAAGATTTATTTTTCATATGAAATATAAATTTTATATAACGCAAAAGTTTTTTTATGAAATTCTTTTAGCGAAAATTGAAAAATTTCTCAAAAGATTCATGTTCAACTCACGGTTCGAAAAAAAAAACCTGTGTGAAATTTTGTAATTTTCAGAGCACCAAAATGACATACGGCGTGTACGAATGCAAGTGGTACGACATATCACCGAAAGACGCGAAAGACTTAATGTTCATTA
>NW_017270576.1:0-273 GCF_001594065.2 Cyphomyrmex costatus | reverse complement strand
GTTTCAGACGTACGTGTGACACATACATGTATTTTTCAATCGTACGTGTGACACATACATGTATTTTTCAATCGTACGTGTGACACATACATGTAAAGCATTTTGTTCATTAGGCTGCTATACACAATGTCTACATTCAAAAAACGGTCATATGTGTAACACATTATCTACATATGTAACCATGTATGTTCCTATAAAGCGTTTTGTCCGTTAAGCTGCTGTTCCTAATAAAAATATAAAAATTTAATTTAATTATTAATTAAATAAATAAAT
>NW_017270575.1:0-273 GCF_001594065.2 Cyphomyrmex costatus | reverse complement strand
AACAACGATATGATACTTAAAACGATATTGAGTGATATAATATTGCTATTACGTAATGCATAATGCATTACGTAAATTTTATATCCGAAAAAATAGGCCGCTCTTAAATAAATCGGGGAGTGTCGAGGTGAGTACAGAAAGAAGAGTCCAATTTCAAAAATAACTTTTCTCTCATTGATCTTGAAATGGTTAAGTACGCTCTTTTGTAGTAAATAGGACACTTGTCTCAAGTTGCTAAGGGCCTGAAGTTAAAAATGAGCAATGAGTGTGGAA
>NW_017270574.1:0-273 GCF_001594065.2 Cyphomyrmex costatus | reverse complement strand
AATTCTGTTACAAATAAATTAAAAAACAGCACAGATCTTGATGACGACCCTCATAAAATTCAAGATTCCCGAGAATCGGACTCATTAGATTCTTTTTCCAACGAGATAAGTCCTTTGAATTATAAAGAAAACTGGATGGGTCTCATAAACAAAGACAAAAAATGTAGCATTAAAAAAAAATCCTATTTGGACAAGTGTCCTGAATGGGATTCGAATCGACGGATACCATTTTCATTCCAGTAATGAAAAATGGTAGTTTGTGCCAGCCTGTGA
>NW_017270573.1:0-273 GCF_001594065.2 Cyphomyrmex costatus | reverse complement strand
TTCGACGTAACTCCGCGCCGCGTGCATAACTAATATATGAATAATACAAAATGAATTTTTCGCGGTGGCTCCAGTTCGTAATAAAGTTACGATCCCACGTTGCACATATTTTATTTTCGCAATCCTACGAGACGAGGTGGTATATTACAATATATTCTTTATGTATTGAGAAGATAAAAACGTATACATGTGTAATATAGATATATTAGGAGGGTTGTCATAAAATGTGCGTTAATCAATATAATGTATTTTAAAAAGTTATTATCCGACTCT
>NW_017270572.1:0-273 GCF_001594065.2 Cyphomyrmex costatus | reverse complement strand
ATCTAACCAGCTCCCTGAGGCGAGGGTTCCCTGAACTCAGAACATCTGACTCATGTCCTTCCTTGACGGAAAGATATGAACTTTTTTATAACTTTGTTGTAGAGGAAGCACGCGCGTACTTACCTGAGCATTAAAGGTCGCCGAGAACAGTTAAAGTCAAAGGCAGGAGGACTTCGCCCCCCTGTAGACCTATTCTGTAACTTCCTAACGATAATGTCGTTATCGTTATGAAGCGACAGTTTTCGGTTGCGCTAACGATGGTATAACGAAAAA
>NW_017270571.1:0-273 GCF_001594065.2 Cyphomyrmex costatus | reverse complement strand
TTACATAATTTCATTAGATTTCACACGATTTCAAATGATTTCATCTGATTATAAACGATTTCAACTGATTGCAAATGATTTCAACTGACTGCAAATGATTTCAACTGACTGCAAATGATTTCAACTGATTACACAATGATTTCATATGATCACACAATGATTTCATACGATTGCACAATGATTTCATATGATCACACAATGATTTCATACGATCACACAATGATTTCATACGATTACACAATGATTTCATATGATTGCACAATGATTTCATAT
>NW_017270570.1:0-273 GCF_001594065.2 Cyphomyrmex costatus | reverse complement strand
AGGTTAAAATTCTTATATTTAATATCTATTCCTAATATTTCTCCTATTGTGCGTAGACCCTAAATATTTCTTAAAGGAACAATTTTGAATTGATAAAAAATGTAAGAAAGACTTAAATATGTAGTATCACAGTCACACACATATATATATATATATATTGATGTATATTTTTGATAAATATTAAAAGTTTCCATTTTTATCTACTGTATTAATCACACAATTTAGTGCACCGCGACTTATTTGTATATACTGTATCAGGATTACTGAAAGATT
>NW_017270569.1:0-273 GCF_001594065.2 Cyphomyrmex costatus | reverse complement strand
ACCTAACCATTCGGTAGCGCAGATCCCCCGTGAAGGTTACGGGGCTGCGCTCCCATGTCTCCACGCTCCGACACGTTGAGATGAATGGCCCAGAACTACCTGATTTCGCTTGATACGCACGCTTATACAACTAGTCTAATGTTACTCACGTAGGGGACCTAATCTCTAGCTACATTTTCGTAACCCTTTAGCCAAAGGGACTCCCTACAAAAGTCGACTAATACGGAGAAGGCCTCTTCTGTTGACACCAAGACGGGCGCCACTTGAGGCCAA
>NW_017270568.1:0-272 GCF_001594065.2 Cyphomyrmex costatus | reverse complement strand
AATGAAACTTTGCTTTTTGTTGAACGTTAAAAAATATTTGATAAAATTAACTTATCTAATCCCATATATTTGTATAAAAAATTTAATCATTTTTTGTATTAATTACAGCAAGAAGATGGGAAAAAAGTAAGCATGCCAGAGGGTATCGAGGAGGACGCGGTGAACGCGGTGGAAGTGGACGCGGTGCTCGCGTATATAATAAATATAACATTAATTATTATTAAAGAAATATATATAAGTGGATGTGTTCCAAAATTGACTGCCAGGCTGAA
>NW_017270567.1:0-272 GCF_001594065.2 Cyphomyrmex costatus | reverse complement strand
GAATAATAATCAAGGAAATAGTAGTAACGAAAAACGCAAACGGTCTAGTAAGTATTCTACATAAATTTATCAAATATATGAAATATTGCTAGATATGTTTAATTTTTAAAAGAAATTTTAAAATGCATTGTTGCTTTTTATTTCATATATATTTCGTCGAAATTGTGTATAAATTATTATAAGAAATTTTAATATAAAAATGTTTAGACTTCATATTTATGATTCCATTTTTTAGAATAATATTTATGGTTTAATGATATTTAAAAAAAAAA
>NW_017270566.1:0-272 GCF_001594065.2 Cyphomyrmex costatus | reverse complement strand
TAGTGCGCGTTCCGTCGTGTTCGACAAATTTTTATTCCCGCGATTTTTGCGCTCGTATCGTGCCTAGTACAATTCAATTAGATATTCAACTCGAAGCAAACAATTATTATTTAATTTCTTATTATTAAGTTAGTTTCTCTTATCCGGATAATTAATTCGTGGATTGTCGGTCTCTTTCTCTAGATATTCTTTATTCTTTTTTTTTTTTTATTATTCGCGAGTTACATTAATAAATTTATAATCATGGTCAAGTGAACAATGGTGAACCATCG
>NW_017270565.1:0-272 GCF_001594065.2 Cyphomyrmex costatus | reverse complement strand
AAAAGCTCGACGGCGACGGCCAGGACGCGGTCGCGATCGTAGCCGGGGCGGCCTCTTCGGGTTGGCGCTGTATCCACCGAATCGCTCATCGGGTCAGTCTGACAGCCGCGACGTGGCGGTGTCGAACCCATCGACGGGGTAGTCTGGTATAAATTACTGACCGATCGTTCGGAAAACATGATCGATGACGATGCTGCGCGGTGGAGGATGAGGATGTCCGAGACTCCGTCGGTCCGCGTCCAGCGGCAGGGCGATCGCGTGATCGCGACCCT
>NW_017270564.1:0-272 GCF_001594065.2 Cyphomyrmex costatus | reverse complement strand
AAAGAGGGCAACAAGAAATTTCTTAATATTTCTCAGTCAAGCTTCAACAACAGTAGCAAGGAAGAATTAAATAGCAGCAGATCATCTTTCAATGTTTCCAAGTCCAGCACTAATAAAAAGAAACAATTTAGCCAAGATAAAGACAGAAATGACAAAGGTGATGGTAATGACCTATGATAATTTCTTGTAATAATTTTATTTTCACTAATGTTAGTTACACAACAAAAATGAATTTAATTTTTTGCAGGAACTGTAAGCAAGTTTCAAAAAAA
>NW_017270563.1:0-272 GCF_001594065.2 Cyphomyrmex costatus | reverse complement strand
AATATATTAATATAAAATCACAAATTCAAAATTCAAAGTATCATAATTAAAATGTGAAATATCTAAAACATTAAAAATTTTATTTTGTTTTTAATTTATATGCGACTAACAAAATTCTTAATGTTTTAGATATTTCACATTTTAATTATGATACTTCGAATTTTGAATTTGTGATTTTATATTAATATATTAAAATTCATACTGAAGATGGTGTTGTGCCGCTATTTGCGACACGGGATTCGGGATCCACCAAGGATTCGGGAGCAGCAATT
>NW_017270562.1:0-272 GCF_001594065.2 Cyphomyrmex costatus | reverse complement strand
TTTTTTTTATGTAATCCTGTTTATCCATGGCTACCACAATATTGCCTTTATCTGCATGTGTGTAAATGATTTCATTATTATTTTTTACAAAATGTTTAGTGATGTTATACATTTTACATAACTGTTTTTCTATTTTGGACATATTGAAACTAATATTCTTTATATAAGAAATGACGTTATTCCTTAATTCAGAAAAGTTTACTCTATTATATTTGCTTATGTTGTTTTCTAAATTTTTAATTAAATTAAAAGTTATTGTTTTAATATTATTT
>NW_017270561.1:0-272 GCF_001594065.2 Cyphomyrmex costatus | reverse complement strand
ACAACATTTATTGAAATAAATAATCAACGACATCTCGGAAGACGCAATCGGGGTAGCAACTTATTTTACTAACAGCGCGATACCACAATCGTGCGTGCGAATCGTCGTGCCTTCTATTCGCGGTATCCGGTGAGTTATTTAATAGAAATTGCGATTTCTCCGGCCAAGATCATTGCTCTTATTCTAGCAAAAACAGAAAACTCTAACTTGATGACCTTACTCGAGAGCGTCAACAATTACACAATTACGGACATGATATTTAATCGACGGCA
>NW_017270560.1:0-272 GCF_001594065.2 Cyphomyrmex costatus | reverse complement strand
ATATGACATGTTGCACAAATATAACATTTCTTATTTACTAATATTATTATTTAACTCTGGAATAGTCAATTGAGACCGATATTCATAGTCAGTTCTTATATTCAAGACTGTCTTAAGATCAGTTTTGAGATGTCATGAACCAATCAGACAGCTGCATTAGCATCTTAAGACTTTCTTAAAATAAGAATGGATACTTTGAGATGATTTTTACATCTCTGTGGCGAGAAAATAAGCTTAGTCGCAGTAATTTTTTTCACTGAATGAGAATCCAT
>NW_017270559.1:0-272 GCF_001594065.2 Cyphomyrmex costatus | reverse complement strand
CGCCTCGTCAAAAGAAATTATTGCTCAAGATTCAAAGGTTTCTGAGGCGACTGTGGCTGGTGCGTCAAGATCGGGGAAGTGCTATTTCTGTGGGGGAAACATACACCCCAGAGTGCAATGTCCGGCGAAAAACGTGGAATGCAGGTTATGTGGTAAAAAAGGGCACTTCCAACGTGTATGTAAGTCACAGCCTTCTAATAATGCTACACTTAATACTACGGCGTCTGCTGGCACTCTAGCGTCCCTGGCCACGGTGTCGCCTAGCTGTCTTC
>NW_017270558.1:0-272 GCF_001594065.2 Cyphomyrmex costatus | reverse complement strand
TCTTATTTCTTTAAATTCTTGCCTTTTATTATATTTGCTTCTTATCAATATGACTAACTAATAATTATAAGATCTGCTTTAACCAAATATTGAATTTTTCTTATTTATTTAACTTATTTTTAATAAACAACTCTATATTATATCTATAGTATACCTATATTTTGATATTATAATACTACTATTTACAGAATCTTGGTCTATGCATATAGCTGCAATAATATTAAATCAATGTTGTCTGTTGCTGATAACTTGCATAAGTACAAATAAATCTT
>NW_017270557.1:0-272 GCF_001594065.2 Cyphomyrmex costatus | reverse complement strand
AAATCGATTTTTACATGTATATATGTACAGGGTGTCCCAGACTAACCGGAAAATATTACATGAGCGGACTGAACTGAGTCGAAAATTGCAAAACGATAGAGGACTTTTCGACTCAGTTCAGTCCGCTCTACCTGTTCATTTAATATTTTCCGGTTAGTCTGGGACACCACAAGGTGTCATCAACCGATTAAATCACCTATCTAGAGCAAGTAGAGTAGATCGAATTAAGTCGAAAAGTCTTATACCATTTTGCAGTTTACGCAATATTTAAT
>NW_017270556.1:0-272 GCF_001594065.2 Cyphomyrmex costatus | reverse complement strand
ATTAAAAATTGTGCACTGATGCGGTATACAGCATTCAAAAAGTAAATCTTGGCCTATAAATTGTATCTCTTTCGAGTTTTGATCACTGTTCTTTCCCTGAGTTATTCGACGTTGAGTAAAAAGAACTTTTTTACTTCAACATTTTCAGTAAACCTGTGCAAAGGTCATACGGAAGTCGGAGAAAAAGTAAATAATGTATGAAAGACGATTCAATGTTTCGGAAGCTGTATACCCTACTTGTACATAATTTTTATTTTGCGCCGTGCAATATC
>NW_017270555.1:0-272 GCF_001594065.2 Cyphomyrmex costatus | reverse complement strand
TTTACAAAAAAACAGTAAAAGACAAAAATTGTTTATTTTTTTCTCATAGAGCTCTAGAAATTTCTTCAGAATTTTTTATCAACCGTTTAGTATTGCATTTTCTTATTATATAACAACTATTTTTAAAAGAATAAGAAAATACGGTACTAAAAAATTTTTGAAAACCAATATTTTAGTAATTATATCTTCTTAACTATTGCGAAAATTATAAAATGGTAAAGAACTTTTCGACTCAGTTTGGAGAGCGCTCTATCTTATTCACGAATATATAT
>NW_017270554.1:0-272 GCF_001594065.2 Cyphomyrmex costatus | reverse complement strand
GCGTCGGCGTCAAGCTGTACAGGAATCCAGTCGTGGCGGCGACCGCAATGAACGGCCCGACCAGAATGCCTACCGCGAAATGCAGCCGCCGCAGCAACGGCACGAATCCGTCTCGCCAAAGTTTCGTGTCGGGCTCTTTGCCGTCAGTCGTGACGGTCTCGACTTGCTCTACCTGGGTCACAGTTGTGCTTTCGGATTAGTGAACGGGACCGAGAAACATCGCCGCCATGGCGAAACACATCACTGCGTGGCAGGTGAGTGCACCTCGGTTG
>NW_017270553.1:0-272 GCF_001594065.2 Cyphomyrmex costatus | reverse complement strand
ACTGACATTGTTTTATTATGTTACTATTTTATTTAGAAATGTGGAGGTTTTTCACAATTTACATTATTTCATGATGCTTCGTTGACGGACTCTTGCCAATTTGCGCCGATATTATTATTATGTCTTCAATAGCGAGTGAGATTAAAATACCCACATCATTTAATTTTTATACATATTTTTCTTATTTTATTAATATTTTTACTCATGTATTTGTTCTATTTTAATTTTTATAACATTATTGATGTACATCGTTAACGATATATTGCGACTTT
>NW_017270552.1:0-272 GCF_001594065.2 Cyphomyrmex costatus | reverse complement strand
GGCGAACACCTAGACACTCACTTCCTCGAAGGCGAACACCTAGACACCTATTTCCTCGACAGCAAACACCTAGACACTCACTTCCTCGAAATCAAATACGTAGACATTTACTTCCTCGACGACGAATATATAGACAACATCTAAACACTTAATTCCTCGTTAGTGAATACCTGGACACATAGTTTTTCTATATTTCGATATTTCACAATATATATGTATATATAATAACATTATATATATTATTAATAAATATTTTATATTATATTGAATAA
>NW_017270551.1:0-272 GCF_001594065.2 Cyphomyrmex costatus | reverse complement strand
GTTTAATTCTTTAAAGAATTAAATTTAAAGAATTAAACGTTCTTTATTACATAACTGGCACTTTATAGTTTTTTGTAGGACCAAATTGTATATTAATATAATAACAATTTAACTTTAAATTATTTAAAACAGAGTGAAATCCAGTTATAGTATTTTATCGTAGAATTATTTGAAATGTGAAAATTTCTATTAGCAGTTAATTTTAATCATTTAAGGGGGTATCCTGCTTTACAACGCAAAAAAGTAGCAGTTTTTTACGATTTTTTTTTGAA
>NW_017270550.1:0-272 GCF_001594065.2 Cyphomyrmex costatus | reverse complement strand
CAAGTCAAATATAATTTACTTATAAATTTAAACTTCAATTATACCAAGAGGTTTGCGCGTTATCGCCTTGTCTTTCTTCATTATTAATGCCAACGTATCAGCGCACATCTTGCCCTGACGAAGTGAATAACGGCACGGTTCACGAAACGTTGACGTTAATAATGAAGAAAGACACGGCGATAACCCGCAAACCTTCGGTATACTTGAAAAAAATACCCATGAAAGCCGTAAAAGCGTAATAAATTTAAACTTTTGGACGTGTGCGCATCAAT
>NW_017270549.1:0-272 GCF_001594065.2 Cyphomyrmex costatus | reverse complement strand
TTTGAAATATATATTTTTAAATAAAATTATTTTAAATACTATATATATACCGACTGCTGACTGGTATGACGTATATATATTTAAAATAAAAAACATAAAATAAATTTTAAAAACTTATTTATAATAAAACTTAATCTTTTTATCTTTTTTACTAAAAACATCTGTTTTAAATAACTTAATTTTTTAAAAATAAAAGGTAATAAAGAGCGTTTAATTCTTTAAACGAAATGTTGTACTTTGTGAATATTCACAGTATACGATTGTTAGCTCGC
>NW_017270548.1:0-272 GCF_001594065.2 Cyphomyrmex costatus | reverse complement strand
TAAATTGCAGGAAGGTTAATTTTAAATAGAAATAGGAACTTGAGTAGAAATCGGGACATTCACCTTATAGTACAATTCCTTGATATTACTGTTTTCCAAGTATAATAAGAAATTGTATAAATTTTAACACTGAAATTTTTACTTTACATTTATTATTACTGTAATAATATATTAATTTAAACAATGCGTTTATATTTTATTTATTAATCTTCCGTCGTAACATATATAATATAATACGATCCTTTAATTGTGCAAGTCATGATTCCAATCAC
>NW_017270547.1:0-272 GCF_001594065.2 Cyphomyrmex costatus | reverse complement strand
CTAATAGTATGCGGGAAATCCGGAGTTATTTTGGAATAATTTTGGAGTAATGGGAGAAATATGTATTACAGGAAGTATGTTTGAAGTCAAGTTGATTATAAAACAAGAAGTGTGGGGTCGGGGGAGGGGGAGGAGCGAAGCCTTCCCGATTATAATAAAAGTGTTATAATCGTGATTTAATAATTACATTTAATAGTTACATCATGCAATTTATGAAAAATATTAGTCTCTGATAAAAATGCGAAATAGTACATTACGATATACGTGCGCGC
>NW_017270546.1:0-272 GCF_001594065.2 Cyphomyrmex costatus | reverse complement strand
GAGAGAGAGAGAGAGAGAGAGAGAGAGAGAGAGAGAGAGAGAGAGAGAGAGAGAGAGAAGGGTTATATTTGTTATATATTTGTGTATTATGTGCGTACGTGCATATAGGTTTGTATGTGTATACGCGCGTGTGTGCGCGTTTTTATATTAAAACTTACCTTTAAATATTACAGAATTAAAAATTCTGGAGAAACTGTCAAACTGTCAAAATTACAGATTTTTTGTCAGATTTGACAGAACAACTACGTAGAAGTCGAGGGGTGTGTCACTCT
>NW_017270545.1:0-272 GCF_001594065.2 Cyphomyrmex costatus | reverse complement strand
ATAAATATAATGAATAAGCCCTCCTAAAAAAACAAATTATCATTAAATTTAATCCCAATTTAACTTCTCAATTTAAAATATTTATTAATATACAAATTTCCCCAATAAAATTTAATGAAATAGGAAAAGAAAAATTTATAATACAAAACATAAACCATCATATTATTACATTTGGTATATTTCTAACTAATCCTTTATTTAAGAATAATAAACGTCTTCCTGATCGCTTATAAAATAAATTAACTAAATAAAATATACCAGAAGAACACAGC
>NW_017270544.1:0-272 GCF_001594065.2 Cyphomyrmex costatus | reverse complement strand
TGCTATCGCCATCGGCAATGAGTGTTCTAAAAATCAGTCCATGCATATCAATGCTACATTTAAATCCTTCTGCAATTGCATCACTTTCCATGCGTGTAGAACTAACGTTGCGATCGAAATTTTTGTAGCATTTATGAAATCTTGGTTTGATACCTTTTTGTTCCGCCATATGACATATCGTACAAAATTTGCTGCGAATGCCAACAAAGAGGACTTTCCTTGTGCGATAACCTATTATAGCTCCAACTCCGGAAAGTGAATCGTAGGCAGTG
>NW_017270543.1:0-272 GCF_001594065.2 Cyphomyrmex costatus | reverse complement strand
ACAAAAAACGGACATATGTAATATTGGTCTAAGAGAGTCATGATGTTTATATACGTTTTATTTATTTATTTTATTTATTTTTGGTAGGCTTAATTTAAAAGTGAATTAATAATAGTATTCCTCATTTATCTAACATTGAACTGCAAAAATTGTTATTATACAGAAAAAGCATCCTCATTACCTTAAAGACTTGGAGAACGAGAAAGTTGAAGTTAAAATGAACAAAAAGTCTAACAGTGGTACATTAGAAAATGTTGCATTCCAAATGAAGC
>NW_017270542.1:0-272 GCF_001594065.2 Cyphomyrmex costatus | reverse complement strand
TATCTGACCTTGCTCCAACGCTGGAGCCGCAGCTACAACCTCACCGCAATCCGCGACCCTGCGGCGATGGTGGATCTGCACTTGCTCGATTCGCTGGCGCTGCGGCCCTATCTGGACGGCGTCGACCGTCTTGCTGACCTGGGTGCCGGGGCTGGACTGCCGGGAATTCCGTTGGCGATTACGTGTCCAACCCTGCGGGTCTGGCTGGTGGAAAGCAATGGCAAAAAAGCCCGCTTCCTACGCGAGGCGGTGCGCTCGCTCATACCGGACAC
>NW_017270541.1:0-272 GCF_001594065.2 Cyphomyrmex costatus | reverse complement strand
AAATTCATATTATGAACTGCAGTTGTTACTACACAATCACAATTATTTGAACAAAATAAGAAAGACGTAGTAACACTTATTTTATGTATATACTTAACGTTCGCGCAATGACTGTTAGAAGCGTGAACCGTATATTAATTTACTTATTTTATGTATGGTATATAAGTAAATAAAGAACAGATAAAAGGAAGAAATTTGTATATTTTTCTTAATTTATTAATTTGTACCTCTCTCTTCTGTCTATTTTATTATTTAATATATATGATTATTTC
>NW_017270540.1:0-272 GCF_001594065.2 Cyphomyrmex costatus | reverse complement strand
TTGAACCGAGGCAGTCATACGTCCATTGTCTAATAAACTGGGACAGACTGCACGGCCATAACAATATATAATGGAAAAATGTTTCGAAGCTAAATCGGATCCCATCAGGGATTTCGTGGATCCAACCAGGGATTTCGTGGATCCCACCAGGGATAACGTGGATCCCACCGCTGTCACCAATTTTGTTATGGCCGTGCAGTCAGTCCCAATTTATTAGACAATGGACGTATGACTGCCTCGGTTCAAGGGTTTTTTAAGGAACAGGTTCAATT
>NW_017270539.1:0-272 GCF_001594065.2 Cyphomyrmex costatus | reverse complement strand
CTGTTTCCAATACTAGAAATCGCTCCCAGATCTCAGATGGAAAAGGAATTAATAAATCATATTGCATTCCATCAAATTATTGTTGCAATTAGTCAACTCTTTCTCGATCTGAGATCTCAGGATGATTTTTGGCATCGTGGATACAAGGCATCATTTTACGTTCTTTAATATATTATGCATTACCATATCAAGATATAATAATGAATAACTGAAAAATATATAATAGTCAAAACCGTCCATGTACGAACATAACTAATTCGAATACGAAGCCT
>NW_017270538.1:0-272 GCF_001594065.2 Cyphomyrmex costatus | reverse complement strand
TTCGCGAATAACAAACTCACGAAAACCCGGACGTAACAAGTGGTGACAGCGGTGGGATAAATCTCAGTACGGGATGAATCTCAGTACGGGATGAATCTCAGTATGGGGATGTTCCATTCTTATTTTCTTTCTTTTTTTTTCTTTTCATTGTAAGAAATCGTTAACCTTCGCGTTAATCATGCGAATAGTGTGATAACTAGTATCATAAGGTAATGACTCGCTGCATATCGATAAGATGCCACGAAATTACGAACATCGCGGAATTAATTCGC
>NW_017270537.1:0-272 GCF_001594065.2 Cyphomyrmex costatus | reverse complement strand
GTTTTTACAGTAGGACTTAGGAGTATTAATAAACTTAGTAGTATTATTAAAGTACATAAGGACGATACAGATACTATACAAAAGAATAATATAGTTTATAAAATTAATTGTCATGATTGCGATTCGTCTTATGTTGGACAAACTAAAAGAAAGTTGATCACGAGAGTAAAGGAGCATATGCGCAACTTGAGAGGTGATCCATCGAATTATGTAATATCTAAGCATTGCAGTCAATATAAACATTCATTTGATTGGAATAATGTTCAAATTAT
>NW_017270536.1:0-271 GCF_001594065.2 Cyphomyrmex costatus | reverse complement strand
AGAAAGAAAAAGAGTTCTAGTACAAAAATAAAGAAAGAGATCGTTTGAGAGCAACGTGAATGGTTATTTATATATATGCTATTAGATGTACAACTCTCTTCCTAAGACTGAAAATGTTTCTGCAAACATGAATTGCATAGAAGAAAATATTTTAAGATTCTACCAATTTTTAGCAATGTAAAATATAAACCAAAGTATCTAAACATCGTTCTAGATAAAGATAATACTTTTTTTTCATCTAAAATGCAGATAAAGATAATTAATATTTTTA
>NW_017270535.1:0-271 GCF_001594065.2 Cyphomyrmex costatus | reverse complement strand
ATCAGCAATGTTAAAGAAAGGTGTTAGGGAGGATTCCTTAGATACAATGGTAGAGTCAATCACGGAATCAACTTTAAAGCAATATCAAAGCGTATTAAAAAAGTGGTGGGAGTTTGCTCACGACAACGGTTGGGACGTATTCAATGCTCAGACCACAGATATCTTAAGTTTTTTATCAAAAAGATTCAAGGATGGTGCAAATTATGGAGTGCTAAATACAAGTAGATCAGCAATTGCACTTATCTCGTTAAAAGATATCTCTCAAGATGGT
>NW_017270534.1:0-271 GCF_001594065.2 Cyphomyrmex costatus | reverse complement strand
CATACTTATAAACAAAAGACTCGAACGCGATCGAGCGCGGCAACGCGATACCAAGGCTAACCTCACTCGTACTAATTCATCCACTGCCGTCGAGAAAGAAACACCGCAAGTCTCCGTTATGCAGCCAGATAGACAGCAGTCGGCATCGACTAAACCTTCTACCGAAACCAAAATTTGTGCATATTGCAAAAACTTCGGTCATTTAATCTCTGAATGTAGAAAGAGACAATACAATAACAACGTACGCGAGAATAAACAGGGAAACTCCCCA
>NW_017270533.1:0-271 GCF_001594065.2 Cyphomyrmex costatus | reverse complement strand
GAAAGGGGAGGGGCGGGTGGAAGAGGTCCGGTGGGCTGAAGATGGTGAAGATGCGAGTGAAAGGTGGAGAGAGGATGTTAAAAAGTTGTAAAACGAGAAAGTGTGAAATACAGTGAAAGAGAAGGCCCGCGGAGGTTGTTGGTGGGGTGAAGGGGAGAGACGGGTGGAGGGCTCCGACGGGTCGAAGATGGTGAAGGTGCGAGTGAAAGGTGAAAGAGAATGTTAAAAAGTTGTAATAACGAAAGAGAGTGAAATACGGCGAAAGAGAGGG
>NW_017270532.1:0-271 GCF_001594065.2 Cyphomyrmex costatus | reverse complement strand
CAGAATGTAATCCGACAGCTGATCTGCTGCTTCGTCGCGGGTCACACGCGTCCGCGGAGAGTTCTCCGTGTCGAATTGCACGTCGACGGCGCGAATCGCCGCCAATAGCTCGCCCATTGCAGCGAGTAGCTCGGCTGACGCGTGCGACTTCACTTCCGCATCGCGCACATCATCGTCCCCACTGCTCACAGAGCCAAGGTTAGTGGAACCGATCTCAAAGTATCCGAACCGGTTGCGCCTGTCAGGCGATGAACTGCGATTGCTGTGATTG
>NW_017270530.1:0-271 GCF_001594065.2 Cyphomyrmex costatus | reverse complement strand
AACTGTTGACATATATACTAACCCAAGAACAGTTCCACAGGTCAGAGCACTTAAAGTTAATACATGAATTGGATTAGTTGGCAAAATTATCCAAAATATGCTTAATAATATTCTCAAAATGGACAATATGTTACTGAAAATAAAGTCACGAAAAATTTCCATGAAATTAATAAACATGATTGCAATCCATCCAATTATTATTCGAATAATCAAGTTACGCAGCATTCGGTATTTCTTTGGCACACCGAGCGCTTCCAATGAGTTGTCCACT
>NW_017270529.1:0-271 GCF_001594065.2 Cyphomyrmex costatus | reverse complement strand
AATAATGAGAAAAGGTTCGACGACTGTCTTTTGACCAAGCTTTATTCAACGGTGTTACAAACACACATACAGACTGGCGAGCTAAGGTTGATGACGAGAGTACGGCTTACGAAATTAGGCTAACTCGAATTGAGCTAGAAGCATCTTTTTATTGACTAAAGAAGTGGAGTCTTCTATCAGCTCCAACCAATAACGTAAGTTAATATATCTCCCCGGTCAAGAACAAATTTGAGCTATACTAGTTGTTAGAAATATATATATAAATTTATTA
>NW_017270528.1:0-271 GCF_001594065.2 Cyphomyrmex costatus | reverse complement strand
GGCGCTGGCGGAACCTGTGCCGACGAGAGCGCGATCAGAGCACCCAGCTCATCTTTGTCGACCGCAACATCGGTGTAGAGCACCTCAAGATCATCACTGCCGACCACAGACCTGAACTCATCGTCACAAACGATGAGTTCGATCTCTTCGCGCGCCACTATCTCACGCAGTTGTGGTGCCGAGAACGACGTATTAAGCCATACCAGGTTCATTCCAGCACGGGACGCCGCGTAGGCCGTAATCAGCGGGCCCCGATGATTACGGCACAAGA
>NW_017270527.1:0-271 GCF_001594065.2 Cyphomyrmex costatus | reverse complement strand
TGTGTATATGCGTGTGTATACATACTTCGAAAGTGCATCGCGACATCCTGAAGTGTTCGATAAATTGTATATCAGTATAGCGAGGGATTATAAGTTCATAATAATTTTCGTTTCGTGGTCTTTCATTCCTTCTAACCTCCAAATCATCAAATAATTGAGGTTGACCTAAATCTTCCGCAATATTATTTATTATATCGTTTATATTTAAGTCGTCATCTATCGCTATTAAAATTATAGCTTCCATTATCCATAAATTATTCTGATAAATACA
>NW_017270526.1:0-271 GCF_001594065.2 Cyphomyrmex costatus | reverse complement strand
CCTTGTAATGGCGTCGTTACTCGATGTTGGCGACGCATTCGACTGTTGGTTGATTTGACGAATCAAGTCGAATTGCTGTTGCAATACCTGCGAGATCACTTCATTGCTCGCCGAAGAATGTGTCTCCGGTGGCCTCATTGTGACGTCTCGTAGCATTTTGTTTAGAGTCACTTTCAACTCGAAGTATCGTTCTTCGAAATATGCCTCCTCTGTTGAATCTGTGACTAAGACCTCTCCATCCATAGCGTCGATGATTTCCTCGTGTAGTTTC
>NW_017270525.1:0-271 GCF_001594065.2 Cyphomyrmex costatus | reverse complement strand
ATATATAGCATCATATTGCAGAAGATCAACAGTTTTTATAGTCAGTGTATCTTAAAAACCGTTAGTGTAATCGCTTTGAGCCCTTAGATCTTTCGACGGAACTTCTCGAGAATTATATGAAACGCTACAAAGTGCTGCTGGATCACTCAGAAATGTTTACGTTGTTGTTCATGAAAATATATTTACGTCTTTAACTTTTTGATAGTACTGAGTAATTTTTGTCGGTTTTCTGCATAGTTCTCGATGAGTACCCTTGAAATGTATGATGGCT
>NW_017270524.1:0-271 GCF_001594065.2 Cyphomyrmex costatus | reverse complement strand
ATATTTATTATATAATTTAACCCAATATTGATATACAGTATAATAGTCGTTGATTAATTTGATCTACAGAAATTCTAAACCATTGGTACATATATGATATCATATTTATACCACTAGAGCGTTTATTGGGACGATACAGTATTATATAAAACACTTCAAGGTGCAAAATATAAAATAATATTAATAGAAATTACGTAATAATAGCATGATTAGTTAAATCAAATAAATTATAAATGTTTATTAATCTATATCAAGTTTTCTAAAATTACCC
>NW_017270523.1:0-271 GCF_001594065.2 Cyphomyrmex costatus | reverse complement strand
ACCAAACAATTGAAAGAATCAATTATTTATTATTTTCTTATTCTATGTTAATGTATTCCATGTGTGTTTTTCCAAAGTGTACGCGCATTCATCATTATAGTCCTGATCAATTCTGCAGATAAATCATACTGATAATTCGAAGCTACTGCGCGCATGACGGATCTTACTTTTTAATCCTTTTGACATTCCTTTAATAAATACTATTGGTAGTACAAATTAGTTCGGTCCGTTTTTCAAAAGATGATCGCCTCCAAAGACGAGTCATTTTTTC
>NW_017270522.1:0-271 GCF_001594065.2 Cyphomyrmex costatus | reverse complement strand
ATCAAAAATTTTTAAGATAAATAAGACTCATTATCGAAGTAGGATATTACTTTTTCGACGCTGGGTGAAATTCACCCAGTGTAACCGTTATGTGATTTTACTGAAGTGTGACCGAATAGGGTTAACCCCTCCCTCTTCACAGAGGCACTCGACTTCTACGATTGTACTGTTGCTATGATAGTACTGTCGAAGAAGACCTCTGTCGACGGTGTGGGTGCGGGGGGGTGGACGAAGGCCGCCCCCTTGCACCCGCCCGTGTGTGTGTGTGTGT
>NW_017270521.1:0-271 GCF_001594065.2 Cyphomyrmex costatus | reverse complement strand
TATGTTTATGAACAATAAAACTACGTCTAAGGAAATTAAAACAAAATCATTGTCCCGATGTGTATTTGACCAGTTTAAAATTATCTTCGATATGACTGGGTGGTTTTAGAATGTAATCATTTAGAGTGCTTAATTTTTAATGCTTAATTTAAATTAGACATCTGCTAATATATGTACTTTGTAGCGTTTCTGGTATGAGTAATGAGTTTATTTTAGCTATTGCTAAGAAAGAACTTGTTACAACGAATCTAAATCACTCATCTTTTTATAC
>NW_017270520.1:0-271 GCF_001594065.2 Cyphomyrmex costatus | reverse complement strand
ATATATGTATATATAAAATTTTTATAATGCTAATTTTATAGCTCTACGCTTTAACGCAATAGACATTTCGTCGTCATCATCATCACCATCATCATTATTGGACTCTTCATCGTTATCATTCAATCTTCGTTTCCTACAATTTCGGTTGATGCTATTGATATCATTCTCACATCTTTTTGCAGATGCCAGCAAAATATCAACTAATTTATTCATTTTTTCAAATATATTAACTGTAGCACGTATGAAATAAAAGATTATAAATATAAATATA
>NW_017270519.1:0-271 GCF_001594065.2 Cyphomyrmex costatus | reverse complement strand
ACTAATTAAGAACCATTACACTTTGCTATATTCTTCACTTAACTCGAAGAACTATTAACAAGTTTTAAAATTCAGGAAATTGCACATTCAAATCATTCTCAATTATTTGAGAATTTTCATTACATTATTGAGAGAAGTTATTTCTAACAACATTCGTATACGCTTTGGAACTTACATCCGGAAACAAGAACTCTTCATTTTTTTTCTATTAACCACAAATTTTTAGTAACAATAATATCCACTGAGTATCTTCTTTTGTATCGGAAATCCC
>NW_017270518.1:0-271 GCF_001594065.2 Cyphomyrmex costatus | reverse complement strand
GTTAAAAATACCAACGGGTGTAACTACAAACGTGCAACTGCTACAACTTGCAAAACGTATGCGCATTCGTATTTCAGACGTATCTTTATGCGTACGATATTACCGGTGGAAGGAGTACATCGAAACGAGAGCGGTATCGTGAATCTAGACAACACAGAGGGACCCGGTACGCATTGGGTAGCGTACGCGAAAAGGGGGAATCGTGTATTATATTTCGACAGTTTTGGTAACCTCCGGCCGCCGAAGGAACTCGAGCGATTTCTAACAAACT
>NW_017270517.1:0-271 GCF_001594065.2 Cyphomyrmex costatus | reverse complement strand
GTTTTCATACATTTTGTAAGTAAGAAATTCAATTTTAATTTCCAAATAAATATATTTAATTGACGTAATTGACAATTTACATTTAATTGACTTGAATTTTTATTTTATTTTTTGACTATTTTATATTATATTGACGACAATAAATTTCTCAATTTAGGCACAATTTCCATATTCACACAAAAACAGAAGAATCATTTCTCTTTCAAACAAATTGTCATACCAACACAATATCATGTCGCTTTGACACGTAAGACTATGCGTTTATCTCGTT
>NW_017270516.1:0-271 GCF_001594065.2 Cyphomyrmex costatus | reverse complement strand
CTCAATCGTGTACACAAAATTGAATAAAATGCAAGAAATAGATTTCGAGAAATACGCGTTTCGTTTTCAGTTTATATTATTTACAGATTTTATATCGTCAAAACTGTTTTGTTCTAACGTATCATAGCACAATTATTCAAAATTTTCATTAATTCGTAATGCTACAATATTATTATACAATATTCTCATAATATGCCTATCGGGGAAGATAAAAATGAAAAACTATACCTCAATCAAATTATAAGTATTTGCGGAAAGCAAATTCTTTTTG
>NW_017270515.1:0-271 GCF_001594065.2 Cyphomyrmex costatus | reverse complement strand
AATTAATAACAAATCCAAAAAGCTGATCATGTGGTTTTGTTCAAATTCTACTGTAAATTGCAAACGTCTATGTATGTTGTTAAAAGTGTCTTTAATAACTTCAATTTTATCCTCAGGTGCCGCCAAAATTTTGTCATCTACATAGCGAAAATAAAAAGTACAAGAGAAATTAAGTGAATTTAAAGCTTTCTCTTCAATGTCCCGTAAAACCAAATCAGCTATAATCGGGGATAAAGGTGAACCCATAGGGGTTCCAAAAGTCTGCTTGTAT
>NW_017270514.1:0-271 GCF_001594065.2 Cyphomyrmex costatus | reverse complement strand
TCGCGGACGATCGAAAAAATTAGACGCGTTATGGACCGGACCATACGTAATTTTAGAGAAAAACTCTGACGTTAATTATACTATAATAATTGCACGTAAAAAATTGCTAACACACGTAAATCGCCTAAAAGCGTATATAGACAACTAAAAAATTAAAAATAAAAAAGTAAAATTAATAAAAATAAAGAGAAAGAAATTATAAATAATTAAATAAAAATAATCTAAAAAATTGTAAAACAATTTATAACAACTATATATGTAGCGAAAACTT
>NW_017270513.1:0-271 GCF_001594065.2 Cyphomyrmex costatus | reverse complement strand
CAACGGAATCATGTAACTGTCGGTTAGAAGATTAACCGTGAAGTTGATGAAAGAGACCTTTCTAGTATTGTAGTATCTCGTTGGTGCTACAACTAACGAAAAAGTAGGAAAACTAGAAAGGCAAAAATGTGCGAAAGAATATAAACTTTCAATATTTATCATATCGTATTAATGCTGCGCATTTTGATTCATGTCAATATAAAATATAAAAAATCAGATGCTCTATTTTTTATTTGAATGCAATGTAGATTTTGTCAGAATTTATATTTGT
>NW_017270512.1:0-271 GCF_001594065.2 Cyphomyrmex costatus | reverse complement strand
TTTGACCTGACGGTCCTGTTTGCGAGTATTCGAAGGTTCAACACATGATAGGCTGGTTATTCAATTATATTGATTATAAGTACATCGTGCTTAGAATATTAGAAGAGCCGTTTGACTTTTGAGCGATATTATAATACTAATTCTATTGTATTTAAAAGAATGATATCTCGTGTATTTGTAATCATATATGGTTTTACAATGAATATTTTTCTTTTTTTTACATTGTACCATGTTTTTAAATTAAAACAAAGAGTAATTAAACTAACGATAT
>NW_017270511.1:0-271 GCF_001594065.2 Cyphomyrmex costatus | reverse complement strand
GACCCATACGCCTAACAACTTGACTCGTAATTTGACATTTGTTAATTTGGATGACGACAGTCCGATGATGACTTCGAATAACAGTTCGAGACAGGTGATAATGAATTCGAATAATAGAGAACGAGGGGAACATTGGCGAACTGTTCCTCGTGGGAGGAACAGTCCTATGCCAAATAGAAATTTTAAGGGAGGTCAGTCAGGTCCTAGACGACTTCCTCCTTTGAGAGAATCCAATTGGTATAGAGTTAGTGTAAGTTTATTTCTATGATAT
>NW_017270510.1:0-271 GCF_001594065.2 Cyphomyrmex costatus | reverse complement strand
TCGTTATTCAAAATTTTATTCAGGCCTTTATAACTTTTATAGCTCACTATGTTTTCCAAGGTTTCAATTTTCTTTTGTAGCTCTTTGGTCTTGTTTCTGTGTTCTACTTTCATCTTCTTGCGTAGGTTTTCGCTTCTCTTCACAATCTTTTGGAGGTTTTGAAATTTTTTCGTCATTGTTTTCAACTGTCTTTGCATTTCAAGCATCTTCTCTTCAGAAGAAGCAATGTTGCTGGGACCGGTGTTGACATACACATTTGGCTGCTCTGTGA
>NW_017270508.1:0-271 GCF_001594065.2 Cyphomyrmex costatus | reverse complement strand
ACGAGACTGTGAACCTACGTTTCCCATAAAAGAGACTAACGAGATTGAAAAAGGTAACAGAAAAATTTTTGTCGCGCAATATTGTGCCATTATGTTCCATAAAAAATGGAAATATTATTTAACAAAAATTTCGATCTTTTGTTATAGAAATTGAGAAATTGAGTGACGAAGTCATTGATCAGGATAAATTTATTTATATGCACCAGGTAATCTTCGGTTAAATCTTCACAAAATCTAAGGACATTATTAATAGTTTAATTAATGCAATTAA
>NW_017270507.1:0-271 GCF_001594065.2 Cyphomyrmex costatus | reverse complement strand
TTAATGCTAATTTAATCAAATTTAAAGACAAAAGACCAGGACCTTATTGTTTTAAAATACAAGGACAGATTTATTATCAGATTAATACATCATTATTTGCTGCACCAAATGAAAATTTAACAAATGGACAACTATTTATAGTTGATTCGAATGAAGCAATTGATTTTCGTTTAAAGGAAAATAATAAATTAGATTTTGAAATTTTAGAAAAGATTGAGCATATAATGCGCGAATATAATGTATTTGCACAATCATATCTAATGATGAGTGA
>NW_017270505.1:0-271 GCF_001594065.2 Cyphomyrmex costatus | reverse complement strand
AATAAAGAAATTGAGCATAAATTAGATACAATAAATAATGTAATAGCATGCATCAAATATTACACGTACTAATATTTAATGTTAATTATTTGTACATTGATTAAGCTATATTTTTTAATTAGCCATGTACATATGTATAAAATGTTCTGTTATATACAGTGCCAGCGAACAGTCCCGGATCATTTGAATAATTACTGAATGATTCGAGATATAGGATCGAAATAGAAATACAATGGGATCATAAAATCTTTATCATTGAACCTCAAGAGCA
>NW_017270504.1:0-271 GCF_001594065.2 Cyphomyrmex costatus | reverse complement strand
TTTCGTCCTTGCCCTGATCCACGGAACCGCCGACCACCACGATACGCCCACACGGGGAAAGCTGGCGCAGCACAGGAGTGAAGAACTGCTGTAGCGCCACTAGCTCCTCCGCGCGGCTGATGCCCGTCGCGTCGAAGACGAAACCTTTGTACTTCTTCTGCGGCGCCACGACGGTCGTCGAGTCAATTCCCTGGGCCTTGAGCCCCTGCGGAATGCTCTTGCCCATCGTGCTGCCCGAGGCAGCGCCAAGCAAGACGGTTCCTGACACCAG
>NW_017270502.1:0-270 GCF_001594065.2 Cyphomyrmex costatus | reverse complement strand
CCATCGCATCACCAGTTTTACATTTGGCAAAATATTCGGATCGTTGTTAATCTGAAACACATGCCAGTTTCGCATAAAAACGCGCTGTCGAAGTCGGAAGAATTTCAGATTCCGATAAAAGAAATACACCTGATGTTATATTATATAATTCATACTAAATACCTGATTATCGTGAAAATGTGAAAGAAAAGTACAAATTTATATCTTAATTAATTTTGAAAATAATTTGAGAATATTTATAGAGATAAATATGATTGTTACGCATGCATT
>NW_017270501.1:0-270 GCF_001594065.2 Cyphomyrmex costatus | reverse complement strand
TCAACAATGTGGTTTAAATCAATTTCTCACCAGGTGTGATCTAGCGGCCCGATACTCGCCGGTAGCGTTGCGCTACCTGAAATTTCCGATGAGAATGAACGATGCGGTCAGATCCAGATCGCGTGTATCCAACCATTCGAAGGTGTCGTGATGATCAAGCGAGTAATTGCAACAGCATTTGTTTCTGCCCTCACGGTCGGGGGCCTCTCGGCTTCTGCCGAGGCAGCGCCTGGTAAGGCGGTGAACTGGGATTCGCCTGGTAAGGCGGTG
>NW_017270500.1:0-270 GCF_001594065.2 Cyphomyrmex costatus | reverse complement strand
CATCCAGCATAAAGTCATATTGGGTGCATCCAGAAGCACGACCGCTCATTGAGCGCTCAGTGAGCGGTCGTGCTTCTGGATGCATCCATTGAATAGTATAAGATGCACATTGGTCCAGCGGTCTTATGTTATGTTTATTCACTGTTATGCATTTCATGTGCGATAGGCTTTACAATCGCTCACTGAGCGGTCATGTTTCTGGATGCACCTTGTACGTATATTCTTTTAGATCATCCAGTTAGATTTTCGATCTAGAAGAATATGTCAATA
>NW_017270499.1:0-270 GCF_001594065.2 Cyphomyrmex costatus | reverse complement strand
ATTTATTTACAGGCACGTCCACTTACAATTATGCCTTACGTCACGTAAACTCAACAAAGTGTTTATTATACAAATGTTAATTATAATGCTGTGGTACTTTATCACAGTAATCGACACTCTTATAGATATATATATAATTCTTATTGCAAAGAACAAAAACCAACTATGGACACTGGCTAATGTTGCCATGTACTTGCAGACAACTTCTTATTTTATTCATCAAAGTATCTTATTTCTTACATTGAATTATTTTTGTCAAAGTATATACAA
>NW_017270498.1:0-270 GCF_001594065.2 Cyphomyrmex costatus | reverse complement strand
GGACTCTTTGGCTCGGTCGCCTAGGTTCAAGACAACGAAACTGGGTTCGAAGCCGCTGAGCAGAATAGTGCTGTCGGCAGGGGCAACGAAGCCTGAGGCCAAGCGGGTTGTCTGGGTGGCGTCAACGTCCATCCGCGGCCAGATCAGTGCCGATGCTTCGGGAACGTCATCGATATCGGCTACGTTGTTGAGTTTGTTCGATGGCCCCTGGGCTTGACCTTCGATCGGATCTCCGACGTACTGCACGTGCACCATCATCACCGGGTTGCG
>NW_017270497.1:0-270 GCF_001594065.2 Cyphomyrmex costatus | reverse complement strand
ATGGTTGCAATATATTTTTTAAATGAGTTTAAGAACTCAGCCTTGCTTGTAGAACGGCTGAATATAAATGGTTAAACTCCAAAGTAAGAACCAACACTCTATGAACAGACTGTTACGTCTAGGCGGAATTTCTCGAATGTAAATCATGGAAACGCGATAATAAAAAAAATATATATATCTTGGGCTCTTAGTATTCGAACGCAAAGGGAGGGAAGGGACAATTAAGAATCAAACGCTGAAATAAGATCTAAGTCATCACATGATGCAGTA
>NW_017270495.1:0-270 GCF_001594065.2 Cyphomyrmex costatus | reverse complement strand
CTGACAGTATTCGAAACTTAAAGCACATGGGACATATAATTATTAAGAAATTTCGCAGTGTCAATTTTTTTTTATCTTCAACGAACGCTGAATGAAAGTGAGCATTTTTGACTCGTGATAGGACTCGTGGATGTGTCCGTGACGTTATTGTAAACTTGTCTCAATAACGTGTCGGCTAACACGCTTATCGAGATTTTCGTTAGCAACTCTTATCGGATTACGAGAATAACCTGACCGTGCAGCGTAAACATTATGAATGCAGGAATCTCT
>NW_017270494.1:0-270 GCF_001594065.2 Cyphomyrmex costatus | reverse complement strand
ACGAAAAATTCTGAAATCGCTTATATGCAAAGAGATGCAGAAGGCAACATTTTAGTAAATCAAGATTCCATCATTTCTATATTTTCGATATTTCTTATGTGGTGCGCCGTGTTAGTCATTGCACTATTACGTTCTTTTACGTTCTTCTGTATTCTTACACTTGTGAAGATGTCGACTGTACTGATCTGTACTAGTACCGTTCCAGTGCAGTCCTAGTGCAACGAAAAATAACAAACCTATTGTTCTCGTGCCTTTATAGATTTCACGTCC
>NW_017270493.1:0-270 GCF_001594065.2 Cyphomyrmex costatus | reverse complement strand
TACTCAATCGATGCGTTTTTGCATGAAACGAAAGAATCTGGCAGAAAAAAGTGTCGCTCTGCCATACGAACCGAGATATTTAGCGTTAAAGTTGACGACTATTTAGGGTTAGGAAATCTGTCTTTCCGACTCATCGACATATAAGGATGGACCGCTGATGGCAATGGTGGTGGTAGAAAGACGGATAAAGTGAGAAGCAGAAATAACATGATCGTTCTTTCTCTGTTTACTGAAGCCTGATTGGTTGTTGGATTAACAGCGACCAATAGT
>NW_017270492.1:0-270 GCF_001594065.2 Cyphomyrmex costatus | reverse complement strand
ATTAAAAATAAATTATATTATATAATAAAATTGTATTAATTTTATTTCATTGCATTCAATGACACAATATAGATTAATATAGATTATAATATGAAATAATAATACTCTATATATCAGTAAAAACATTTATATTCATCTATATAAGTATAAATAAGCCACTAAATCTAATTAAAATTATTTCTATATTTTCTATTAGATGTTATCTATTAATTTGATCTATTTCTAATATATTTATTTATTTGATATTCGATATTTTCGATATTCTTGAGC
>NW_017270491.1:0-270 GCF_001594065.2 Cyphomyrmex costatus | reverse complement strand
TTTATGTTAAAATATACCGAATAAAAAATCTTAATAATATAATATAGAATTATTATTAAAAAATTATCGAAATTTTTTTTTCTATCACGACACATACTGACATCGCTATATTTCATCATAATAGATGTCATAATTTTTTAACACGTATCAACTTTAGTGTTAAATTTATGTTTTTAAAATCACAACCAAATTTTTATATGCCACACAAACATCAAATTTCAACTTCAAATTACAAATATCAATTTACATTTATTCGAACAAATTAATATA
>NW_017270490.1:0-270 GCF_001594065.2 Cyphomyrmex costatus | reverse complement strand
CAGTATTATTATGTGTATATTTAACTACTTCTTTTATTAAAATTTCCTTTGAAACGCTTTGTGTTAACTGTCTATTTTGTTCAGTCGAAATATTATTGTATGTATGTGTGACTACTTCCTTTATTATATCCTTTGATACACTTTCTGTAAATTGCATAATATGTTTAATATCATGATTATTTTTCAAATCTTTTTGATTTTCAGAATATTTATTATGTTGCTCAGTCTGAACATTATTAATTTCTTTCGAAACGTTTTGCGGTAATTGTA
>NW_017270489.1:0-270 GCF_001594065.2 Cyphomyrmex costatus | reverse complement strand
TTTTTTAATTTTACATCTATTTTATAACTTTGTATTTATCGTTTAATTTTATTTTGAAGATAAAAATATGAGGACATTTAGTACATAATGAATTATTTTAAATATAATAAAATAAATTGTACATATCTAATAGATGTACAGATTATTGTAAATTAATAGTTTTTTGTAATTATATTGATTTTTTTATATGTATGAGTATAACATTATAATTATAAATTATTATATATATTACACTTTGTTTTGTTTTGACAGGTACACACATAACAATAA
>NW_017270488.1:0-270 GCF_001594065.2 Cyphomyrmex costatus | reverse complement strand
ATTGGATTCTAGACAGTTAATAATTGTAGTTCATTAGTAGTTAACGAGCATATCGTATGTGAACGTCGTTAAATAAACATGTTCTGTTGTGCAAAAAGTTGAAGCATAAATTGAGTGTACAAGTTATTTTCTTGATCCTAAACCCGGGGATAGTGATAGCGGCGAGAAGCCATGCTGACGAGACAACGATAAACGGAGATATCCAGCGCGAACGAGCAGAATTCAAGAGAACCTTCGCCTTAGGTGGTGAAAAGGCGTGGCGACCGTTGA
>NW_017270487.1:0-270 GCF_001594065.2 Cyphomyrmex costatus | reverse complement strand
TATGCCTCACGTCACGTAAACTCAACAAAGTGTTCATTATACAAATGTTAATTATAATGCTGTATTACTTTATCATAGTAATCGAGACACTTATAGATATATATATAATTCTTATTGCGAAGAACAGAAACCAACTGTGGACACTGGCTAGTGTTGCCATGTACTTGCAGGGAACTTCTTATTTTATTCAGCAAAGTATCTTATTTTTTACATTGAATTATTTTTGTCAAAGTATATACAATAAGGTATGTTAAAATGAAATCATCACTA
>NW_017270486.1:0-270 GCF_001594065.2 Cyphomyrmex costatus | reverse complement strand
TTTTTTTTTAAATTACGAAGGTGGGTACCCAATCGTTTCTGCACGTGATCAACGCATTCTTTTTTTATTATCATAATATTTTCGTAGGGCTCAGCATCAGTAATACCTTTAAAAGTTTTCGAATCGCCATCGCCGATATAACTTACGTACTTCACATCATGTAACTCTTCAGACCGTTGGAACATTTCGATTGCTGCATGCACCTCCATTTTTCCAGCCGATCCCTCGTGGTTTGCTTGGCATTCACTCGCGTGACTTTTTGCCCATTCC
>NW_017270485.1:0-270 GCF_001594065.2 Cyphomyrmex costatus | reverse complement strand
AATTTGAAAGAGTCCACAAAACGTAATTGCATCATGTTTGTACCTTTCCACGATCCGTTTACACTATCTTTCACGAATTTCGTGAACGATATGTAGTTCTCTTTCGTTACCGGTAACAAACGAACAGTTCCCTCGTATTTGTTAGCTATGTCTTTTATGATAAAATGCGCATCGTAACCAGATAAATTATGAAAAAACACAGGAATGACACAAGAATCTCGATAATTTATATTGCAATCGGAGTGAGCAGGACCTCTATAACGTCCGGTT
>NW_017270484.1:0-270 GCF_001594065.2 Cyphomyrmex costatus | reverse complement strand
GATGATAGAGAATTAACCAATTGTAGTACTGCTTGTCAGTGCTTGATTTCACAACATTTCAGAGTATAACTCAAATCAAAAAAGCGGCGCTGCGCTGTCGATAACTCCTTTAGTACCATGTCGCGCCATCGTGTGCACCGCCATCTTTACCACAGGCGCTGCCCTTCAACCTCATATTGTTTTTGTTGTGTAAGGATTTCACACGTTTCTCAATTAATTCATCAGATTTTTATCTGTGATAACTTTGTAGAGATGTCAAAATCAAAGAAA
>NW_017270483.1:0-269 GCF_001594065.2 Cyphomyrmex costatus | reverse complement strand
GTTGAATATGTACCACGAAAAGTAATTAATAGATCATTCAAAGTGCAAATTCAAAATGAACATGTAACGATGCCCCCCTAAAATGCATCATTCCCGCGTGGTGCCAACGGAAGCGAGGCGCCTGTTTGTATATTAAAGTTAATTCGCAGGGACAGCAGCCGACGTAAGAACCGCCAGTCTCGCCGAAAAGTACCGACCGTCGTGGAAGGGTCCCGTTAGCGCACGGTGCGATAGCGCACGTCCCGATAGCACACGTGAAATTCAAATTA
>NW_017270482.1:0-269 GCF_001594065.2 Cyphomyrmex costatus | reverse complement strand
GTCTTCTTCAGCTAATATAATTACATGAATTCTTCTCTTAATAATTTCGCAAGACCAACGATCAAATTGACAGATAAGATGTAGTGCTGTAAGTATTATTTTTTGATGACAAACAAATTTTTTAATAATTAACTTATTCAATAGCTACCTACCTTGCAAATAAAGTAAAGAAAGAATATATATAATACAATCATGGACATTTTTTTAGTATGCCTGGTCTTAGATTAATTACTAACTACGCCTAAAGTGCTTGGCATTATAATTTGTAT
>NW_017270481.1:0-269 GCF_001594065.2 Cyphomyrmex costatus | reverse complement strand
CTGTTGTGGAGCATCAAATTAGAATGAGGAAGTGAGTCTTTTCTTGCATATAATAATCAGACCAATCGCTGATTTTTTAAATATAATATTCTAACATATTCATATACTATAGAAACTATGTTAGAATTTAATACGCGATAATACATTCCACACAAAATGGGTAACGTGTCATCAGTTGTATTAAATATATATAAGATTAACAATCAATAGTGTTTGTTAAAATCAATTTTTATAATTTTCTCACAATACATTTTAGTTTTTTACGCTTA
>NW_017270480.1:0-269 GCF_001594065.2 Cyphomyrmex costatus | reverse complement strand
ATGAGTTGAAACTAAATGGTTATTATTATATTTTGCGACATGTATGATCAAACAAAATTAATTAAACGCCATTTTGTAGAAAAAATTTGTAAATTTTTTTATTATATATGAAAAAATACATATAATTATTTAATAATTGAAACATTACAAATAAGGGAACAATGATATGTTTATGTACGAGGGTCACGCTATTTTGCATAAAATGAGAATCCTTGATAGAGCTAATCCTCGTTTCTTTGTATTAGGAAAAAATTTAGTGAATCTTTATG
>NW_017270479.1:0-269 GCF_001594065.2 Cyphomyrmex costatus | reverse complement strand
CCTGTTTTAATTGCAACATTTGTTCCTGAAGATTGCAGTAGTCTGTGGTATGTTGTTCAAATACATTTTTTATGTTTTGCTTCTTTATTTTTTTGTTAGAGGTATCTAAAAAAATTAGTTCAATAATATTATGATTAGTTTCTATTAATAATAGAAAGATCAGATAAAATCAAATTAGATATTGTAAATATAACATAAGAGGGAAGACGTTTTAATTACCTGCATCATCAGAATGTCTCTTGATATTTTTGATTGAGATTGGACCAGAC
>NW_017270478.1:0-269 GCF_001594065.2 Cyphomyrmex costatus | reverse complement strand
ACATGCGTGACGAATGCTGGGCGTTAAAGGGCAAGCCAACGAGGGAAAACAATCCGCGTCGTGGGAATTACTTTAATAAAAGTCAGCAAGGACATGGCAAACGCGAATACAAAAAACCGGAGAGAAAAGCTATAAAAAATTCCGACGCGCAAAGCAGCGATGACGAAGAAAAAAATAAAACAAGTACTAAACAGGAACACACTATCGGTGACTATCGCGTCGCGCACATAAGACGACCACGCGAGAACACGGGACTGGATCTAATTACA
>NW_017270477.1:0-269 GCF_001594065.2 Cyphomyrmex costatus | reverse complement strand
TATTCTAATGATACAATAAAGAAGTTTATGGCCGCTATAAAGAGTATTATATTATTAACTACCCTATTACTTAGAAATTAATAACGCGTATTATTTCTACGCAGCTCTGCAGCTTGTCGCTTAATTATATTAAAGTGTTACAAAATAGAATCTTATATGTTTATACGGTTTTCATTAATATTATGTTGGTTATAAAATGTTTGATGCTGAAACTTAATAAAGTTAAATAAGATATTATAAAGATTAATTAATTCAATGCATTTCAAGGA
>NW_017270476.1:0-269 GCF_001594065.2 Cyphomyrmex costatus | reverse complement strand
GAAATTTAAAAACAAAAACAGGACATAACACAAATAATTCCATAACATAGATAAGATTACATTAGCAGACTTTTGAATGACGCATTATTGTCAGGTACATAATCACTTCTAATTATAAGAATTCCATGATAAAAAAAATCATGTACATGTGACTAAAGCTACGATCCACTTGAGGCTATAAATGCTTCGAAGCATTTTTTAATTGGTTAAGGTGGTTTGGTCAAAATCAGTAATGTTACAGAATCTTTTGAAATTTTCATAAAAATTAA
>NW_017270475.1:0-269 GCF_001594065.2 Cyphomyrmex costatus | reverse complement strand
CGCCCCATGGAACACCGCAAATTTCGTAAAAAAGTTTGAGATCTGATATACCTTCATTTATATTTTTGTGTAACATCATAAAATCTCCATGAGACTCTTTTTTCAAGCAACGATCTGAAAAATAGAGGTTGCAAGCTGTAAAATGCTTTTTCAAACATCTCGATACGATGATTTCTAAAGGAACTAATGTTTACGTAGTTTATAGTATACAATGACATAATATATAGGTGGTAAAATACTTTTGACCGGTAATGTACACTTATGACGAA
>NW_017270474.1:0-269 GCF_001594065.2 Cyphomyrmex costatus | reverse complement strand
TGTATCTTTTATTATATTGGAAATAGTACTTTGCCCTAGCCTAAAATTCATAGAGAGAGACTCCTGCGTTTCACCTGTAAAATAAACAAAAATTAAAAAATCTTTCAACTTATAAATCATAAAATATTATAAGATACATTTCTGAAAAAATTTGACCTGTTGCCAAGTGACGTAGTGTCACTGATAACCTTTCTGAAGGTGAAATACATTTTCTAAGATGTGTGTCACGTCTCTGAATTAAAGGTGTTACCTTGATAACAAGATCTTCG
>NW_017270473.1:0-269 GCF_001594065.2 Cyphomyrmex costatus | reverse complement strand
AAAACACTGTCCGGTCTGATTGAGCAGATTCAGCTAACCATTTCTGTCGAGTAGTCTGCTGGTTCGATGCTCCGTCCATCCCCCATTTCCCGATAAGTAGCAATGGCTGAAAATCTTGATTTTCGTTGCTTAACGTTAATATAATCCTTTTTACGGTGTGCTCCAGAAGAGAAATTAGATTAACGCTGGCTCCTGAATCTGTTATTTGTATAGATTCAGATTCGGGAAAACAATCTTGTTTGGCTAGAGTAATAAATTTGTAGGGGGGG
>NW_017270472.1:0-269 GCF_001594065.2 Cyphomyrmex costatus | reverse complement strand
CGCTTACTGACGTTTGGTAGTCCATTCCGGACGTTTGGTAGTCAAAGATATAATAAGAAATGTTAAAAAAAGGAAAAACGCGAACCACAAAAGATAGAACTACATGCAGCAATATATATAATAAGTTCGTCATGATAAATATTACACACCCACACACACACGCACACGCACGCACGCACGCACACACGATACTTTTATAAATGTCATAAAAATTTTATTTTTTATTACACTTTTTTATATATATATTATATTATTAAATTTTATTTTAT
>NW_017270471.1:0-269 GCF_001594065.2 Cyphomyrmex costatus | reverse complement strand
CTGTACATAAGAAAAAGGCATTTCAACATAATGTGTTCACATCATTATCGTTATGTAGCTTTTCAAAATGCGGTGGATCCTTATTTTATTCTAATCTGATCTTATTATTCATTATTTATAAGTAATACTTTCGTACTTCAAGTGTCGAAAAAATTACTCCATACAAGCTTCGACATTGCTTCTAAGTGAACAACGAAAAACTCATTAGTCTTTTGAGAGCAAGCCGCCATGTTCTTTTTCCGAGTCATTAACAGATTGGTACTCTGGAA
>NW_017270470.1:0-269 GCF_001594065.2 Cyphomyrmex costatus | reverse complement strand
TGATTGCTGTCGATCGTGTCGATCCTTGTTCACTGTTGTATGCTGCACCTACCTCTTGTGCGTTTGTGTATGCTTTGTCGTCCTTGAATCTCGTGTTTTAGGTTATGCTGCGGTGCTTCTCTATTGCAAATTGTGTGATTTGCGTTCGCTTGTTGCGATGCAATGCTCATGTGTCCCTATATTCTTACGAATCTCGTGTGCGGTACCGTCCTGTGGCTGCCGCCAGATATTGGTTATGCTCTCTTATGCTCTCTCGTTTCGACACGACA
>NW_017270469.1:0-269 GCF_001594065.2 Cyphomyrmex costatus | reverse complement strand
AACATGATACATTTCTTCCATTAATTTTCTCTTTCTTAAACGTATAATAGCGTGGAATTTCTACATATAAATATTGTCTTGCTTCTTCATCGCGTGAATTTAAGGAGAAATAATCAATTAACATTGTAACTTGATTTAAAGCGTTAATCATTGCTTCTTCAATAACTTCATTTTCAATTATAACATTTTGTTCGTTCGGAAGATGGACTGGCAAACGTACTATAGTATGACTTTTATCTTGTAATTTTTTTTCGAGAATACGCCAACAG
>NW_017270468.1:0-269 GCF_001594065.2 Cyphomyrmex costatus | reverse complement strand
TGATAAGTACTACCAGTTGTGAGAGTAATACAGAACTCTATCAGTAAGTATTAACTTTTAAAATTTTTTTTGCTTTTTATATTTTCTTTTTTTGTTGTTAGTAACACAACAAAAGATTGGCTGCTGCAATCAATTATTATAAAAATGTTATGCCATATTCAACTAATTTTTTCCTGCAGCAGCAAATCTTTTTTTTCACTGTAGTCATTTATTATGAAATAGACAATAAAAACTTTTTTGTATCTTTCTTTTAATAATTATCATATTGG
>NW_017270467.1:0-269 GCF_001594065.2 Cyphomyrmex costatus | reverse complement strand
ATCGTACAAAATGTAAAAGTATTATTACAAACGTTTTAGCTAAAGTTGAAACGGAACGTGTTGTAGACAACATTCAGAACACAAAATTTGCAATATTCATAGACGAAACATCTGATATTTGTAACGAAAAATGGATGACTTTTCAAGTGCGATACCCTGATCCTGGGACATTAGAAATTCGCACGCAGTTAGTTGAATTAATAAACATCGATGCTAAAGATTCCAGCGCAGATAAATTGTTTAATGCATTTAAAAATGAAATGTACAAA
>NW_017270466.1:0-269 GCF_001594065.2 Cyphomyrmex costatus | reverse complement strand
GACGATAGCATTACGTTATCAATACATACACGCTTTTACTTATGAAGCACCTAATATACAACAATCGCATGAATTTAACTCACAAAAGGGAACCTCTCGAGATATTAAATTCTGATTTTAATGAAACTTAATGAACTTATTATAGCTTACATAAAGAGATGAATTTAGAAAATATCACTTTAAAGGAATGAAATCACGCCCTTTTGGCCGCAATTGATACTTTCCAAATTCATCTCTTTATGTAAGCTACAAGTTCACAAAGTTTCATT
>NW_017270465.1:0-269 GCF_001594065.2 Cyphomyrmex costatus | reverse complement strand
TGTAGTTCCGCATTACAATCTCACCATTTCTGTTCATGAGAATGACTTTCTTATTGGCATACTCCATGAGACTTGCTATAATGATGAACTACTCGACAATGAAGAAAAAGAGGAGATTTATCCATTGACTTTTTTAAAAACTTGGCACCTCTATATTAAAGTTGGTAACTTCTATACAATTATTTTAATACTCACAACAACGATATTATTTTGTGACGAAAAACATCGTTAAAAATGCTACCATCTCGCATTTTAGTTTTTTTGAAAAA
>NW_017270464.1:0-269 GCF_001594065.2 Cyphomyrmex costatus | reverse complement strand
CGTGTCCGAGCACGATCGACTCGCGGTGATGCCCCGGTTCGCCGGTGCCGTTGAACAGACCGGCTATCCGCTCACGCTGACGGCGGAGATCGACGGCGACGAGTTCGTCTTCACCGCGATCCGCGATCCTCGCGTGCTCGACGACGCAGACGCGCGGAGGATCCTGTGGCGTCTCGAACAGGTCTTGGGCGCGTTCGTCGAGAGTCCAGACGGTCTCGTTTCTGCTGCGGCGGAGAGCGCGCCGCAGCAGGTTGCCGATGAGCGCACCC
>NW_017270463.1:0-269 GCF_001594065.2 Cyphomyrmex costatus | reverse complement strand
AAAATTAACGAATCATATCGTCTAAAGTTGGCGCGCTTAGGAGCGGCATAACACAAAATACTGGGTCTGTTTTTTGTTCCTCCACTGTCTGAACTATTGCACACGGTGCAATAAGTTAAAGTGAAACAAACGTATATTTGTTTCACTTCCACATATTGCACCGTGTGTACTAGTTCAGGTAGCGCAGGAACAAAAAACAGACCCATTGATAACGCTGCAAAATATTTCACCACTCCAGCTTTTGATCATCCAATATAATTATTTAAATT
>NW_017270462.1:0-269 GCF_001594065.2 Cyphomyrmex costatus | reverse complement strand
ATAACGATTTTATATTGTAATAATATACAAAACTAAGAAAGATGAAGCAGTGTAAAGGAAAAGTTGTATAATAAAGTGCTTGTTAATACATTAGTAAAAAGTACATACATTATACAAATATGTACTATATAATATTTATATATTTATTTTATATTATTACATAAATTATAATTGGTTGGATGTATTTGTATAGAACATGTATTTTCAATACATTATTCTTCCTTCTTCGAATTAGAATAAATTTAGAATTATGTAAATAAGATATCAAA
>NW_017270461.1:0-269 GCF_001594065.2 Cyphomyrmex costatus | reverse complement strand
AATTCATTTAATTTGTCTTGTTTTATTGGTAGCTTGACGATGAAACGTCCTTCCTCATTGCGTTTTGTGTTTTGCAAAAAAGATTCTTCACAGGCCTTCTCCTCCGGGGAGAAAGGTTTGGCAACAATGTTATGTTCCACCTCCCAAAACTGATTTAACGTGAGTCTTAATTCATCAAGTGAAGTTAAGTGAAAACTGAGAGAGGAGACAGGCTTGATTATGTCAATTGGTGTAACACCGGAAACTACCCATCCAAAATGTGTCTTTTG
>NW_017270460.1:0-269 GCF_001594065.2 Cyphomyrmex costatus | reverse complement strand
CAAAAGACACATTTTGGATGGGTAGTTTCCGGTGTTACACCAATTGACATAATCAAGCCTGTCCCTTCTCTCAGTTTTCACTTAACTTCACTTGATGAATTAAGGCTCACGTTAAATCAGTTTTGGGAAGTGGAACATAACAATGTTGCCAAACCTTTCTCCCCGGAGGAGAAGACCTGTGAAGAATCTTTCTTGCAAAACACAAGACGCAATGAGGAAGGACGTTTCATCGTCAAGCTACCAATAAAACAAGACAAATTAAATGAATT
>NW_017270459.1:0-269 GCF_001594065.2 Cyphomyrmex costatus | reverse complement strand
GTCGAATGGCATTGTTGTGTGCGCAAAGCGATGAGGTGAGGGGAACAGCAAAAGCTGGACGAATGCTAGCTTTAGTGAAGGTGCGAGTAAAGGTGAGAGAGGATAATAACGAAAGAGAGCGAAATTCGGCGAAAAAGAAGGGTGGAGAGGGTGGATGGAGCGGGAGGAGGAGGGGCGGTGGAGGAGGTGAGAGGGAAAGGTGAGAGAGGATGTTAAAAAGTTGTAAAACGAAAAAGCTTGAAATGCGGCGAAAGAGAGGGGCGGTGGGT
>NW_017270458.1:0-269 GCF_001594065.2 Cyphomyrmex costatus | reverse complement strand
TGTTCATAGCTACTACACTATTACCTTTGTCTGCATGTGTGAATATGATATTATTATTATTTTTGATAAATTGTTTTGTTGTAGTGTACATTTTAAGAATCTTTTTTTCTAAATTTGATTTATTTAATTTAACGTTTTTAATGTGATTAATAATAAGATTCCTTAATTCTGTGAAATTTAGATGTTTTAATTTACGTATATTATTTTCTATGTGTTTGATCATATTAATGGTTATTGTTTTTAAATTATTGGTGGGTAAGCAAAAGTTT
>NW_017270457.1:0-269 GCF_001594065.2 Cyphomyrmex costatus | reverse complement strand
GTGTCTGCACCGGTTAGTAGATCGTCGACGTAGAAGTCGCGCCTTATACACGCTGATCCAATGTGAAACGTGGATGAGTGATGATCGGCTAGATGTTTGATGCACCTGGTTGTGAGAAAGGAAGCCGATGACGTGCCATAGGTCACTGTCATCAGTTCGTATGTTTTGGTGTCCGCCTTGGAGTCTCTGCGCCACAAAATTCTTTCAAGAGATGTTTGCGAAGGGTGTATGAGCACCTGTCGGTACATTTTTATGATGTCTGCGATCAA
>NW_017270456.1:0-269 GCF_001594065.2 Cyphomyrmex costatus | reverse complement strand
ACTATAAACAGCTATCGGTACACTGTAAACAGCTATTGAACGGCTATCGAACGGCTATCGAACAGCTATCAAACAGCTATCGAACCGCTATAAACAGATATCAAACAGCTATCTGTACATTGTATAAAGTTACCAGTCTACTTTCGACTTATATCTATTATGTGGGTGATACGAGTAACGGAAATAAAACGTATTTATTTAAAAAACATACATTTATTTCAAAAATCTTACAATTATTCCTGGTGTTGCGACCACCAGTTGAATATTTT
>NW_017270455.1:0-269 GCF_001594065.2 Cyphomyrmex costatus | reverse complement strand
TCGAGGCTGGTCATTTCCAGTTGTCGCCACTGAGCGGTGGCCGATTCTCTCAGCAGGTGTGACCTATCTCGCATAGCTTCTTGCTTACATTTGCTAACTTTTGCAAGCAAAATTGAACTGTGGCCAACCCGATTAAACAGCGCGTCGAAGGACTTGGCGAGTACTTGCGAGATCAGCGTGGTCAGGCACAGATGTCCTTGCGCCAGCTGTCTGAACTTACGGATGTTTCAAATCCGTATCTCAGTCAGATTGAGCGGGGGTTGCGTCGA
>NW_017270454.1:0-269 GCF_001594065.2 Cyphomyrmex costatus | reverse complement strand
CGACTAATAATTATTAATATCATTAAATTTTAATTTAAGGAATTTTTCTTTTTTGTATCGCTTGAACAAGTTTCTCTCGCCAAAACTCTTGAGTGACATAGTCAAGAGAGAATATCAAACTAATGCGTGTGACCGGAAGCGATAAGTAGGGAAATGGAAGAACAATCCATTATAAATAAACGGATCTTGAAAATTTCATATGTATATATATATGGGGCATTCCATGCCAAGTGGACCACCCAATTTTTGGGCTTTCTCGTCGCAGCGCT
>NW_017270453.1:0-268 GCF_001594065.2 Cyphomyrmex costatus | reverse complement strand
GGTTTTTGCTGAAAAATGTCAGCACCAATCAAAATTGGAAACGTTATTTCGCGACTCTGATTATAGGTACTCTAGTCTCTAATATAGACTAGCGCCACATTTGCCTCTTTCGGCAGGAATGTCAGAAGGACATTGAATGGAATGTGGTTGACGATAATAATGATGATGACAACGACGACGACAATAATGACGACGACGTATCTTTAAAATAAAACGTGAAAATTTACAGATTCGGACTTTGAGTCGTGATATCTTCGCTCGTAGGACA
>NW_017270452.1:0-268 GCF_001594065.2 Cyphomyrmex costatus | reverse complement strand
TGGCTTGATGGATTTAAACGTTCAAGGGCTTAAAAAATTTGTACATCTGTGTACTTTTAAATGTCGATGGGCTACTTTCAAAAATTTTAATGTCGGCGCTATTATGGTTGATAAAAGTCAACAAGTTCCAAAATTTAAAATTAACTTCGTACAATTAAACTCGAAAAATTTGTACATCTGTGTACTTTTAAATGCCGATGGGCTACTTTCAAAAATTTTAATGTCGGCGCTATTATGGCTGATAAAAGTCAACAAGTTCCAAAATTTA
>NW_017270451.1:0-268 GCF_001594065.2 Cyphomyrmex costatus | reverse complement strand
TCAAATTAAAAAAAAAAACAAATAAAGAATTAAAAAAGTTACTTACATTATTATCAGTCTTTGACGTAATGCATTAGATTGTATCAAAACTATTTGATTTTTCATAAGATTTATAAACCTAAGGAATGAAAGAAATTTTTAAAGAAATTGTAAAAAATTCTAAAATATTTGAAGGAAGGAAAGAAATAAAGAATTTAAATTCAAAACTTTTTTGCAAGAAAAAAGAAACAAAAAATGTCGGTATCGTTTAAGAATAATCTGAATAAAC
>NW_017270450.1:0-268 GCF_001594065.2 Cyphomyrmex costatus | reverse complement strand
ACAATTATTACATCTAAATGTATAATATTCTAAAATAAATAATGAAATGTTTAAATACCGAAACTTTATATTGTTTCTAAGTTCATAATGTACAATAACATCAGCTTTATTTCTCTGTTTTGCATCTAATTCTCCTTGGAATTGATATGCAGATAAAATAGTGTGCCCTTTAACAGAATCTTTTAAAACAGCTTCTAAATTCTAAAAAATATAAATATAAATTAGGTATATGTTAGAAAATTGTATGCATATGTTAAAATAAATAAGT
>NW_017270449.1:0-268 GCF_001594065.2 Cyphomyrmex costatus | reverse complement strand
ATCAACTTGAATAAACGATCGCATACGAACGCACATATTCGTGTGAGTGAAAGAGTGAAATGGACTATATTTCTCTCTCACTTGTAGGATTTCGCTAGGAAATGCCGGACTCACCTGATGGCCAGTCTCTGTTAGAGGGTCTCTAGCTTAACCGACGTTGGTGAAATTGGCCTTCGGAAGCATAGGAAGCATTCTAAGCATATAACGTTTTCTCTTGGCTGCACCAGTGCAACATTCAGACAGTAGGTCTGTTTTTTTTATTGCTAAA
>NW_017270448.1:0-268 GCF_001594065.2 Cyphomyrmex costatus | reverse complement strand
AATATGTAACTCATATGGCACATTACCATTATTAAAATGCGCAAATTTAGGAGGCCGAGCCAACAATTCCTTCTATCAGCATTCAAAGACACTCTAAAGCAATAACCACTCAACACAAAATCGCAAATGTCAAGTAGCCCGAATGCAAATTCCGAAGTAATGTACAACTGGTAAACAAAATACAATACCTTAGTCCACTTCACTTAAATTAAAAAATTCAAAATCACGGATCAAATATGGCGGAGGAAAATACCGCCATTTTGAATTT
>NW_017270447.1:0-268 GCF_001594065.2 Cyphomyrmex costatus | reverse complement strand
GGGCGAGATCGGATGCGTCAATCACTATGAGCATCGGATCGAGATCACGTCCACGGCACCGTACAAGCGGAAAACTTATCCGATCGCGGACAAGCATCGCGAGGCGGTGTCGGAGTATCTACGCGATTTAGAGGAGCGCGGAATCGTGGCGAAACGGCCGACGCAATACATAAATCCACTGGTGGTGGTGATGAAGCGCAACGGGCGTATCAGAATGTGTCTGGACGCGCGCGAGTTGAACAAGCGGATGGCGAACGATCACGCCCAA
>NW_017270446.1:0-268 GCF_001594065.2 Cyphomyrmex costatus | reverse complement strand
CATGTTCGACCACTAATTTCATCTCCGAGTCCGTTGTCGAACGTCTAGGTATCCCGGTAATTGTGAGCGCTACGTCGATCGGCGCTATCAACGACACAAGTACCAAATCGAGAGGCTTTGTGCGCGTCACTGTGCAGTCAATACATGACGGCTTCTGTAAAGAACTGACATGTTTGACGATCCCGGCCATAGCGAACTCGATCCCGTCTGAAGCCTTTCCGCGAGAGCTCATGAAGTTACCGTCGAATATTAAGCTAGCCGATCCAAA
>NW_017270445.1:0-268 GCF_001594065.2 Cyphomyrmex costatus | reverse complement strand
TTTAATAAATTAAAGTAAAATTTAAGTAGTTTATTTAAATTAAAATATTAATTTGTGGAATTAGTGAAGTATAAAAATTTATTACCTTAAATTATAATTAATATGATTATATTTATTTGTATGGTTAAAATTAGAGTAATTTTAGGAATAATAAGAATAATTTATATATATTTAGATTTAAGAATTATATTAGAGTGGAAGGTAGTAAGGATTAATTCAATAAATATTGAATTTATAATATTATTAGATTGAGTTTCATTATTATTTA
>NW_017270444.1:0-268 GCF_001594065.2 Cyphomyrmex costatus | reverse complement strand
ACACTTAAGGCTAAGCTTATAGAAGCTCCAATATTAGCGGTCTACAATCCGAACGATTTGACTGAATTGCACTGCGACGCAAGTTCAGTAGGTTATGGAGCGATTCTCATGCAAAAGAAATCAGACGGAAAAATGCATCCAGTATTCTATTACTCCAGACGAACTACAGATAAGGAAGCTAAGCTGCATAGCTTCGAACTTGAGACACTTGCAATAATCTATGCTTTGGAACGGTTCAGAATTTATCTTCAGGGCTTAAAATTTAAAA
>NW_017270443.1:0-268 GCF_001594065.2 Cyphomyrmex costatus | reverse complement strand
ATGTTCCGAAGCCTTATATAGGTTCGTGTTCTAACTAAACATGCCACAACTTTTGTTGGATATTTTTTTTCATCAATGTTGTTCAAAACACGCACGGTGACTTTGTCAAATATTTTGTTCTCTTTGCTCAGTTGTGTTCCGTGAAATTTATTAAATTCTTCTTCGACTATGGAAGCCACAGACTGAAATTCTTCAGAGGTAAAAAACAATCCGGTAAATAATCCTTTACATTTTTCAAACTTCGCTGCAGCGTCGGTCTGATCGTCGC
>NW_017270442.1:0-268 GCF_001594065.2 Cyphomyrmex costatus | reverse complement strand
TAAATAATGTACGAAATGTGTACATATTCATAATAAATAAATTGCTAGCAGATACAGTATATATCTAAACAAATCTACTGACAACAAACTGGCAACAGATTTGCATTAGATACATTGCAACAAAATTCAATACCATTTAAATACTCATTCAACTTACGTTTTGCTGGCAGAACTTAGGGATATAATCTAACAACACACTGTTAGAAAAAATTGAACAGAGAGAGAGAATGCTTTTCGTAAATACTTAAATGAAATACGACATTTAAAT
>NW_017270441.1:0-268 GCF_001594065.2 Cyphomyrmex costatus | reverse complement strand
AAAAATATGCCCGCAGCCTCGAGTACCTCATTCGCCTCACGCAACTCAGCATTCTCACGCATCAACCGACGGTTTCCTCGACCATATCGGTCGTCACGCCCGGGCGCTCACCCTTAGTCGACCTGAATCTGTCGATACCACACCCGCAAAGCGTCAGGCCAGACGCCCAACAACCACCCACATACTGACTCACTGCGTGCAAACTGGAATACTCAGACCGACGCCCGTGTTCTACTGCCCGTCGCGCAGGGCGCGGGCCCCGTCTTCC
>NW_017270440.1:0-268 GCF_001594065.2 Cyphomyrmex costatus | reverse complement strand
GTCGCTAGTGAAACGTATTTCAGATTGTAATAGGTTGCAGACCGAAATATGAAGGACGCAAGGACTCAAAAGTTGAAATTCACCCAACTTCCTGCGTCCTACAATCTATTATAATTAGAATATGTTTGATTAGTTTCTAATCTTGCGCCCTGCGACCTGTGTTCTGCGTCTAAAGGCCATTCTACATAAGACGCAGAACACAGTTCACAGGTCGCAAGACTAGAAACTAACCTAACATATTTTAGTTATAATAGGTTGTAGGACGCAG
>NW_017270439.1:0-268 GCF_001594065.2 Cyphomyrmex costatus | reverse complement strand
GCTCGGCACGGTCATGAGTTTGAGGTACCCGAAGAGCCCGTGTTTGGCGACTCCGGCGCCGTTGTACAACAACCAGGTGAAGAGAGCTAGGGCAAACGCGAACCCAATCCGCGAGAAGGTCGGAAACTGCAGTCCCGGCACCAGGCCATAGTAGTTGTTGACCAAGATGATGAAGAACGCAGAAACCAGGTACGGCACAAACTTACGAAAGTATTCGCTGCTGATGTTGTCCCGGGCGATGGAGCGCACGAATCCATACGCGAGTTCG
>NW_017270438.1:0-268 GCF_001594065.2 Cyphomyrmex costatus | reverse complement strand
AACGTTCTACCGACTGAAAATGATTGAATTCAATTTCTCAATTCAAAAATTCTGTACGTTTAACAAAGAATGTTCATTTTGATCCAATTATGTAGAAGCTGATTGTAATTTTTACGTAACATTTGAGTCTGTTGAATGTGACTATTAAAGTATGGATACTTACATCAGCTATTACTTTTTGAGACATGTGTTCCAACTTTTTCCGTAATATATCTTCTTTTTTTCTCGTAACTTCTACAGTCGTCTATATACAATGTGCCATTTTAAC
>NW_017270437.1:0-268 GCF_001594065.2 Cyphomyrmex costatus | reverse complement strand
TGTTGTTTTAAATTATTTCTTTTGACTCTTACAACGTCCTTTTAACTTTTTTCGTTTATGTATTTATAGAATTTTATATTTAATAGGATTTTTTTAATATTTACGAACATTTTTATTATATTATAGACATGGCGTGATTATAAATCGAAGGTTTCAGATAAAGTACAGAAATTAAGATCGGGAAGAGCAAAAACAGGAAACAATCCAATAAATATAACTTTATCAGATCTAGATAAAAGAATATTAGGAATAATAGGACATGACTACG
>NW_017270436.1:0-268 GCF_001594065.2 Cyphomyrmex costatus | reverse complement strand
GCTGGCTGCTCACTGTGGATACCGCCGCTCCAAGATGCCGGACACCACAGCTTTGAGCGCGGCCAGCACCACCGCCGTCGACGCAGCCAGACCGACGAACAGCATCGGAAAGTGACGCCACACTGCATCGCTCAACGTGAACGCCGACACCAGACCCAGCGCGACCAACGTCGACAGAATGCTCACTGCCGGGGTGCACCGGTAGGCCTTGACGCAGCCGTAGATGAAGAAACCGGTTCCAAGAAGCAGTACAGCTAACGCCGGCCAC
>NW_017270435.1:0-268 GCF_001594065.2 Cyphomyrmex costatus | reverse complement strand
ACGTGTGCACTTCGTAATCCGTACAAAATTCTTGATAGTTAAAAATACGCAAACACGTAAAGGTTGGCGCCTAACCTCAATCATGTGTCACGGCGGATAACGCCACGGCGCCGCGGCGGCAGCCACTGTGCAAATGTGCACCATTTTGCCCCGTGTATTAGTGCGCCATTATACCTCAAAATACATTAATATATTTTAGGTAATATAAAATACCACAGATAAACAATATATTTGTATAGATTATACTAAAGTAACAAGAAAAGATCAT
>NW_017270434.1:0-268 GCF_001594065.2 Cyphomyrmex costatus | reverse complement strand
TTCGACCAAGTACTCACTATTATATTGGTGCAAACATTTATTAAAATTTAGATTTACATTTTTCCCTCAGGGTATCTTTTTGTTCAGATTTTTTATTAATTTTCGGGCACAATAAAAGCAATTTATGTGGAAAAATTTAACTTTGAATGAAAATTATTTTGTTTAATCTTAAAAATTTAATTCAAACGCTATCATGTTACATTCCTTAATTTAAAGAATCGATTTGGTTAACTGATTGCATTCAAACTAAAGTTTTGAGATTAAACAA
>NW_017270433.1:0-268 GCF_001594065.2 Cyphomyrmex costatus | reverse complement strand
ATATGCACAAATACCAAAATTCGCTGCGTATAATAAAGGAAACGTACCATATGAACTAATAATACGTAATTATTCTGTCATATCAAATTTAGGTAAATATGAACTACCTCAATGTGATGACAAGGAATGTATTCCAGTAACATTGAGTGAAATAATGAGTGTGACTGAATACATCAGTATGTATTATATTATTTCTTATTTTATTGTATATACAGGGTGGCTGAGAATAACCGCATAATATTTAATGGGTGGATAGAACAGACTATAC
>NW_017270431.1:0-268 GCF_001594065.2 Cyphomyrmex costatus | reverse complement strand
ATTTGTAATAATTATTGTAAAATACAACAGAAATGATGTGTATGAAAAAGAAATTTAATATATGTATTAATTTCATAATAATTTATTATAAAAATAAAAAACTTTATTACAATACAAAAAAATAAAAGCTAAAAGTCATTATTTTCAGCTTTCTCCCATTGCCATTCTACTGCACCTTCATTGAAAAAATAATCAGCGAATCTTTCCCTGTAATTAAAATACAACGATGGGTCAGTTATTAACATTGTAATTAAATTGTCACTGTCTC
>NW_017270430.1:0-268 GCF_001594065.2 Cyphomyrmex costatus | reverse complement strand
CGATTCTGCGAGGTCGGTCTTTCGTCTTGCGAATGAGTGATGCCGCAATAGTTGTTTAATATGATATTTATTATAATATAAAAGTAATCTAATAATACTTGAATATAAATGATATTCGCGGTTTAAAATTATACGCAAAATAAAGTTATACACTTTGACTTAGGATTAAAAATATGAGTTAGGATATGGAATAGAATATGGAATAAAATATGGATTAGATTATGGAATAGAATTTAAGAGTAAGAGTTACGGATATGGAACTTGAATT
>NW_017270429.1:0-268 GCF_001594065.2 Cyphomyrmex costatus | reverse complement strand
GAAAAAGAAAAGAATAAAAAATCACAAGACGGCGGGCGTCTTTCTAGTTCTGTCTATATAATGCTCAATGAGACGCACTAAGCGAAGATTCTCATGGCTAGCGAGACGCGAAAAATTAAGAAGAAATTGATAGCGCCCTGGGGCCGAGGTTTTAATGCGGCCGGAAATGTGAATAAACAACTACTCATTTAGGGAAATTTAAGATAACTTTATAGAAGAAAAAGACTGAGGCTGCGCTCAAGGCGAGACGGAGGACCAAATCTCCTGG
>NW_017270428.1:0-268 GCF_001594065.2 Cyphomyrmex costatus | reverse complement strand
CAAAGTACGACTAGACTCAAATAAAGTATTACTTCGATCGGGAGTAGCCTGCGAATTCTCAACCACACACTGTGTAGACATAAAAGGAGGAGATACATATTGGAATCCATTGCCCATGTTAGGTGCGGAAAACTTAATTTCGGAGCGCTTTATTCCGGGTTCGCAGAAGTATTAACTGACACCACCGGATTACAACACCAAGTAGTTTACACCTTAAATTCGCAAGACACGATTTTCGCTTTAACGAAAAAGGGGATAGAAGTGGTAT
>NW_017270427.1:0-268 GCF_001594065.2 Cyphomyrmex costatus | reverse complement strand
AAAGGACAGTTTCCGCCAATTTTCACAAGTGTTTTTGAGCGATCTCGCCTTTTAAATTTACCCAAATTGTCTTTATTAAAAAATACGTTCTATTAAACGAATATTTTCTCATTTTATTGAACTTCGAATGTTTTCCTGTATGTTCTAACTATTTTTTATTTCAACGAATTAATCATGGAAAGAAACTCATCTAACAGTGTCAGAGCCACGAGCTGCATTCTCATCGTCAGCTGCCACCATCATTCAGAGGCACGCCGAGGACAGCACA
>NW_017270426.1:0-268 GCF_001594065.2 Cyphomyrmex costatus | reverse complement strand
TTGACCTTGACATATGTTGTCAAGGTCATGACCCTGAGTAACCTTCCGCAGGTTTTAGGTGGCGGTCGCTGTCCGTTAAAAAGTTATCAACAAAAAAAGTTTCAAAATTAACGTATTATTTCTAGGAAATTATACATATTAACGTATAATTTCTGCCATATATGTATTATAACAAGTTATATTTTACATCTCCTCCTATTTAGAAACGTTAATGGCTTTCCAAGCGAAGTAACTCTCACCTCCCCCAACCCCCTGCAAAGGGACACAC
>NW_017270425.1:0-268 GCF_001594065.2 Cyphomyrmex costatus | reverse complement strand
TCTCTCTCTCTCTCTCTCTCCCCCCCCCACTCCCTTTTACCATTTCTTGCTCTTATGCCCTCAATTTTCTTTCCTACTCTATTACTGATTCTCTCTCTCACTTTTTCTCTCTCTATCTCTCGTCATTCGATGGTCATCGTTGCTGTTCGGCTAATATTTATACATTTGTCATTGTCATCGTCTTGTCGTTGTCTAGCATCGGTGTCATCGTTGTCGTCGTCTGATATCGACGTCGTTGTCGTTCCGCGTCATCGTTCGACATCGACGT
>NW_017270423.1:0-268 GCF_001594065.2 Cyphomyrmex costatus | reverse complement strand
TAGTGTCAAGAAAGAAGTAACGAAGAAGTAACGATTCGTTATATTTTGAGTAGGTAACGATAACGGTAACGAGTTACTTTTGCAAACCAATAACGAGTAACGGAAACGAATTATTTTTTAGGAAAAAGATAATGAGTTATTTTTTATTTATGAGGTAACGTTGCCAACCTTGAGTTATAATTAATTGAAATCAGAATATTAAGATATATATCACGACTTCGAACAGTGATAATTAAGTTAAATCGTAAATATTAAGGCGAGAAAATAC
>NW_017270422.1:0-268 GCF_001594065.2 Cyphomyrmex costatus | reverse complement strand
CTTGTAGCGTTCACAGTTTTTTTGAACATGGCCGGAGACGCTACCGCGTCTCCTGATTGAGAACTGTGAAAAATTTAATTAATTACGAAAAATACAAATAATTAATAATATTAATAGGGAATAGCCGATTGACGGCCAAGCTGGATCTTAGTAGGTTTTTAATAATTCTATGTGAATTATATATATACATATAATATTATATTAAATAAATACAAGCACATGTACCATATTTGTAACTATTTGAATTGGTTCTAACACTGATCATAAT
>NW_017270420.1:0-268 GCF_001594065.2 Cyphomyrmex costatus | reverse complement strand
TCGAAAGAGGGAGAAGTCTCATCACCGGTCAAATCTACTATCGGTATAGCGTTGGTCGTTGTTGGTGATTGCTGTTTTTTGTAATAAATAAATTGTTGCTGTGGTTTTACTAATTCTCGGCGAGCTGCCCCGCCCAGGAAGGTTCCTGTTTGGAGTTTTCTGATGGCCGGAATTCCCAGCCGGCGCGAAGCTTCGATCTTTCCTTGCTTCCTACGTCCCGCGCGATGTTTGTTATTCCAAACCATCTACCGGACAATTTCTCTCGTTA
>NW_017270419.1:0-268 GCF_001594065.2 Cyphomyrmex costatus | reverse complement strand
GACTCAACAGAACTAGCTTCTATCGGTGTTACAAACGAAACGTCAAAATCCGGACACGACAAGGTAGAAGCGGCTGCTAAACGAGCGTGAACCTGCTTAAACGCTTTTTCTTATTCGACTCCCCACTACTAACGCTGATTTTTTTCCAACAATCTCATTAACGGTTCTCCCGTAGTGGCAAATTGTGGGATGAATCGACGATGCTAAGACGACATTCCCAAGAACCGGCGCAACTGTTTGATATTACGCGGCGCAGGATATTCTAAGA
>NW_017270418.1:0-267 GCF_001594065.2 Cyphomyrmex costatus | reverse complement strand
GCAACTTTAATAATTAATAATCAGTTACTTTTCGTGATAATATATTACAGTTCAACTCGTGATCGTACTGCGACAGTTTTTTAAATATATCGGTCATATTGGTCAGCAATCGGTAGTATTTAAAATAATAATTTTATTTAACATGTATTTAAAAGATGACTGCTCGGTTTATCGGTGAACCGGGTGAGGGGGAGGATATGAAACTCGCACGCATCCATCCTTCCACATCAAAACAATCCCCAAGGTTGTTTTCACTAACCGTCTAAT
>NW_017270417.1:0-267 GCF_001594065.2 Cyphomyrmex costatus | reverse complement strand
ATTACTTATATACATGGATTTATCACAATTTTTATTTTATTTTTGACAAGGTATATATGACTTCTATATTTGTATTAGATTTTAATATTTTGTAACAAGGTTAATAAGAAATTTACTATGAGAATTTTTGAGTAATGTTAAAATTTTATATTTTTTTATCAAGATCAAAGATAAGGTAAACCTTCGGAAAAGGCACATCCTCGCAAAAAAAATTATATTAGTGTATTTAGGCGTATTTAAACACATATTAATGCCAACGTTCAAAAT
>NW_017270416.1:0-267 GCF_001594065.2 Cyphomyrmex costatus | reverse complement strand
CTGGACGACAAAACGACGTTGTATGGATCATCAATAGAGGATTCATGGAGCTTCGCTGGACGATAAAATGACGTTACATGGATCATCAATAGAAGATTCATGGAGTCTCGGTGGACGACAAAACGACGTTACATGAATCACCAATGGAAGATTCGTGGAGCCACGGTGCACGACAAAATGACGTTACATGGATCATTCATAGAAGATTCGTGGAGAGTTGGTGGACAATACATTGATCATTATTAGAGGATTCATGGAACCTCAGTG
>NW_017270414.1:0-267 GCF_001594065.2 Cyphomyrmex costatus | reverse complement strand
CAATGAACGTATCTGGAACGAATTCCTCTCCTTCATCAACAGTGACATCTGATCCGTTACTACTTTGGACTTTCCAGTACGGCATTAAATAACATTTTGTCCTAATATCATTCAAAGACACTGTCGCCAAATCCTTAGACAACGCGGAACACAAGAAAATTTCTAATGCGGATGATGGAACAGCAACATCATACAAGTCTTCGACGATTTGAAATATGTTGAATATCAAATAATAGATGTCTTCAATTTCAACAATATTACGTACAA
>NW_017270413.1:0-267 GCF_001594065.2 Cyphomyrmex costatus | reverse complement strand
ATCGGAACATCAATTGCGGCATTCATTGCGGCATTCAACATTAATTGCGGCATTCAACATTAATTGCGGCATTCAACATTAGATGTTTCGCAGTTGATCTTCACGATAATAACATTTTATTCTGTATCGACAACACAAAGGCACTAGCCTATATTAACAAATATGGTTTTATCCAATTCCCACATCTTTCTACTATTGCCAGGAATGTTTGACACTGGTAGGAGGTCCGAATTTTATTTATTTTTGCCTCTTTTATATCATCCTTGG
>NW_017270412.1:0-267 GCF_001594065.2 Cyphomyrmex costatus | reverse complement strand
TTATTTTTATTTATCGCATCATAATAAGTAGTAATCATAATCGAGATTGAGCAAAATTAAATTGTGTTAAATCATTTTTTATCAATTATATGCATATAGAATACGTGTGCATAGAAATAAGAGTATTGGAGAATTTGTTGCGATCACAATTAATAATTAAATATATATCATATATATTCTATAATAATAGATTTTTAAAGTAATGCATTTGAGGCTTTTACGCGAGATACATCATCAGTGCATCCTTCGCCCTGATGAAGTGAACGG
>NW_017270411.1:0-267 GCF_001594065.2 Cyphomyrmex costatus | reverse complement strand
TCTGTTTATAAAACTTGTCGTTAAATTTAAAAAAAGTAGAGTTAATGATGAGATTCAAAGCCTTTTTAAAATCTTCCAAAGAAATAGACGTATTTTTTGTGATTGCATTCCATCGTTTGTCGATGCTTAGCATTATCAATTCTGTTGGAATATTAGTATACATTGAAACAACATCAAACGATACTAAATTGTAATTTGCATTGAATTTTTTCCCATTAAGTTTTTTTACTAAATCAAAACTATTTTTAGTGTAACCTAGATTTGAAT
>NW_017270410.1:0-267 GCF_001594065.2 Cyphomyrmex costatus | reverse complement strand
GAAGGCAAACACCTAGACACCTATTTCCTCTACAGCGAACACCTAGACACTCACTTCCTCGAAATAAAACACGTAGACACTTAACTTCCTCGACGACGGACATGTAGACACTTATTTCCTCGATATAGTGAATACCTGGACACAAGGTTTCTCTATATTTCGATATTTCAATTTTAATATTTATATTATAATAACATTTATACATATATATATATATTATTAATAAATATTTTACATTATATTGAATAATATTTTATTTTTAATTAT
>NW_017270409.1:0-267 GCF_001594065.2 Cyphomyrmex costatus | reverse complement strand
TTTTGTATATATTGTATATAGTAATAGCGGTTATCAGATAAATCTCTTATTTACAGAGAAACTAATTTGGTTTATTCATTCGGATAATCCCTCCACAACCAATCCAAAATATATCTTATAAAACGACAATTTTCGTCACACAATGAAGTTAAAATTTGAGTTCAAGGCTGTGACATCCCCGAAGGATAGTAAAACTACAGTAATAGCTATAACCTCAATTAGTACAGAGCAGGGGGAAAAATATGCTATACCAGATGAACGCAGCTA
>NW_017270408.1:0-267 GCF_001594065.2 Cyphomyrmex costatus | reverse complement strand
GAAAGATCTTCCTATTTCAATGCAAATGGTTCTGATGACATGTATCATTTGTATAAAAGATCTAATATCAATAGTCGGTGCCAAGTTATTCTATGAAACCCATGTAGTACTATCTTTATCCTCATGTAATGATATGTATCATTTGTATATAAAAGATATGATATCAATAGTCGGAGCCAAGTTAAATTCTAATCTAATATTTTAAAAAACCCATGTGGTACTATTCTTATTAAATTTTACTAAATTAAATAGTAAAACCCATATAGT
>NW_017270406.1:0-267 GCF_001594065.2 Cyphomyrmex costatus | reverse complement strand
TGAATCAATACGTACTAATATTGTTATTCGAATGATCCTTCCAATAAATCTGAAAATATTTTAAAATTATAAAAAATTATAAAAAATAGAGAATAAATTAATAGATTATTAAAATTTTCTGATATGACATTGAAAATTATAACAAAGGGATACCAGACCACCAGAAACTTTTTAGATCATTAAATTTGATTTTTTTTTTATTATGACATTTTTATTATTGACTTATGTATTCTTTCTGTATATTTTGCAATATCAACATATGTTATT
>NW_017270404.1:0-267 GCF_001594065.2 Cyphomyrmex costatus | reverse complement strand
CTTCTTCTTCTAGTTTATTATTGTTTATCAATTACGGTCTTAGAAATATTTAATATTTGTTAATAATAGTATATATGATATATATAGCATAATAATAGTATATATAGTAATAGTATATACTTTTCCAATAGGAAAATAATTCAATCGTATTTATTGTGTTTCAGATAAAATTGTACAGTATTATTGAAACCCAAGATGAGGAGAGACAAGTAATTACCTCTGTTGTTCCAACAAAGTGGATTATAGATGATATGGTTATATGCCCAC
>NW_017270403.1:0-267 GCF_001594065.2 Cyphomyrmex costatus | reverse complement strand
GCCGAGCTCATCGAGTCCGAACCGGGCGATGTGCCTACGGCGAGTGCCGCCGATGTCTCGGAGCAGGCGTCGAATCACGACGACAGCAGCACCGACGAGGTCGCTGACCATGTTGATGCAGAGCCAGAAAGCGTCTCGGCAGTCGAAGAGCCGAGCCTGGCGAACCAGGGGCCAACCAGCGCTCACACGTCAGCGGAGTTGCTGGAGGCGATCACGGGATCAGCCATTGACAGTCCACTGTGCATGACCTGCGGAACCAAGATGCGC
>NW_017270402.1:0-267 GCF_001594065.2 Cyphomyrmex costatus | reverse complement strand
GAATTCTGGGACCTCCGCTAGACGGAAGCAATGGCACTCGAGCGATCAAGGCAACTGCGGAATCGACAAAGTACACCGGCGACGAGAATTGGGATCGTGCCGTCGGGCCGTTCCAATTTCTGACGTCATCGTGGGCTGAGTACAATATCGATGCCGACGGTGACGGCAAATCCGATCCCAACGACATCGACGACGCGGCTCTCGCTGCTGCGCGTCATCTCTGTGCTAACAATGTCGACCTCTCGACCGACGATTGGGGCCGAGCCG
>NW_017270401.1:0-267 GCF_001594065.2 Cyphomyrmex costatus | reverse complement strand
TATTCTTGATACTAAAACGTTAAATATCTCGCAAACTATTGATTTTTTGACAATACTTTAATACTTTAATAAATAGAATAATAAGATGAATCAATTAGTGTAAGGAAAACACATAATTGCTTATTTAAAAAAGTATCAACTTTAATTAAATATTTTTTTGGCAATTATATATTTTTTTACACTAATTGATTCATCTCATTATTCCGTTCATAAAAGTATTAAGTATTGATCATCAAAAATAGTTTACAAGATATTTAATGTTATATA
>NW_017270400.1:0-267 GCF_001594065.2 Cyphomyrmex costatus | reverse complement strand
GCAAGAATCTCCTTAATCTCGCGCCTTTGATTGATTTGTGTGCAAAATTCGTCATCATTAAACTTATTCTTTTTGGCTGAACTTTTGCACCTGATCACCTTTCTTCCTTTTCTCTCTAAAAAGAGAAAGAAGAAAGAAGGAAAAAAGAACAGTCTATAGAACGACCGTAGCGACTGTCAGCTGACATGAAATTGGCGGGAAACGCCAGTTTAGATCAGCTGTTCGCGTAGTTACAGAATAACCTACAGTATGTTTACATCACAAAAG
>NW_017270399.1:0-267 GCF_001594065.2 Cyphomyrmex costatus | reverse complement strand
ATAGACGATTTTGTTGCGGCCGATGCTGACCCAGACAACAACTCCGAGCTAGCCGAAATGCGCCGAGGTGTGCGAGAGATGTCGCAGGCATGCGCGAAAAATTCCGGTGAACTCGCATCGCATGTTTCAACGCAAGAAGCGGCCCGCGACATGGATGTCGTCAGAGCGTTGCTCGGACAGCCGAACTTGGACTGGTATGGCGCATCGTATGGAACCCAACTCGGTGCCACCTATGCCCATTTGTTTCCCAAGAAGGTCGGACGGATG
>NW_017270398.1:0-267 GCF_001594065.2 Cyphomyrmex costatus | reverse complement strand
CTTCAAGGTAAGGTCTTACACAACTTGCTTTATATTGCATTTTCAATATGTTCTCCATATTTTCGATTCTTTGTTGTTGTTGTGTTACAATATTATCGTGTTGTGTCAATCGTTGTTCATGTTGGGCCAATACCTCGTCATATTTGTCTTGCAAAATCATAGAATGTTCATGCAACGTCTCTTGTTCTTGTTGTTCATGCTGAACCAATACTTCCTCCTCTTTATCTTGCAAAATCATAGGATTGTGTTCATGCAACATCTCTTGTT
>NW_017270397.1:0-267 GCF_001594065.2 Cyphomyrmex costatus | reverse complement strand
AATAAGATTACATTTAACAGACTATGGATTTGCAAACAATTAAAGTGTGTACTCAATTAAAGAATGTCTCAGCGACATACGTGCCAAATATAGAAATATAGTAGTAGGTTATAACGTACAGACTTGAAAAAATTCAATCGAATTTCTTTGAGAAAAACCGCCGATTGTTACTGTGACAATCAAATATTTATTCGTGTTGTTTCTATTTTTCTTCTCCTTTTCAAAGAAATGGATTAAATCGTTGATTAAATAAAAATGCTACACGAG
>NW_017270396.1:0-267 GCF_001594065.2 Cyphomyrmex costatus | reverse complement strand
ATGCACGCTTCCTGATGGTTGCAAATATGGTCTCAGGCCGGTATTCATAGTCAGAAGTAATGTCTTAAGACGCGAATGCAGCCCTTTGATTGGTTCGTGACATCTTAATACCTGCCTTATTTTCGTATTGTTTGTGCTTTCCATTGCGTTTCCAATTTAAATATACTCAAAAGGACCCATCCATATAAAACAGTTTACAGAACAAAATATAGTATAGTTTCAATTATAATTATAAAGTGACACTGCAGGGAAATCGTATGAAAAGAT
>NW_017270395.1:0-267 GCF_001594065.2 Cyphomyrmex costatus | reverse complement strand
TAATTTTCCGAACAATCAAAATAAATTAATACTTACGATGATTCCTCGAAAACGGAAAAAAAAACAGACAGCCGAGCTAAAACGACGCCTGCAACGTCACGTCACAGACTCGAATAGCGCTATCTACAGTCATCAAAGTACAACTATTTCTATTCCAGGACTTGGATCGAGAACTCGGACATATTTCTAGCATCGTGGACACAAGCCTTTAGGGTTTCTACGTACGACGAAAATCGGATGCAGTGTAAAGCCGTAATCACACTAGCG
>NW_017270394.1:0-267 GCF_001594065.2 Cyphomyrmex costatus | reverse complement strand
ACACTTTGTGTAAGACACAGTGTTACACTGTGTCATCTGTGTACGTTGTTGGAAAACACCCACGGTTCTAGTGCTGCCCTGACACGGTGTTGCCCTGACACGGTACTGTCCTGACACGATGCTGCCCTGACACGGTGCTGCCCTGATAGGGTGCTGCTCTGACACGGTGCTGCCCTGACACGGTGCTGCCCTGACACGGGGCTACCCTGACACGGTGCGAGTGCAAAACTACACTAATTAATAATTTAATTTTTAATTAATAATAAT
>NW_017270393.1:0-267 GCF_001594065.2 Cyphomyrmex costatus | reverse complement strand
TAGCTACAGAAATTAAACGTTTTCGAAGTAACTCAGCACTATCCATTTTGAATTTGTACCTTTAATATTTTGGTAGTCGTTCGAAAACCTACAGTTCCCTAGTTCCCGATTACCCCCACCAACACATCCCTAAGTCACCTCACTTGCGCCAGCAGGGGACGTTTTCGAACGCAGCCCATGAGTACAGTAGTATTGTTCGTTTTGTCCAGTGTTGCCACATTTAAAAATGGAATATCCCGAAATTTTATCCCTACGCGTTCAAAAAAT
>NW_017270392.1:0-267 GCF_001594065.2 Cyphomyrmex costatus | reverse complement strand
AGGGTGCAGATAGAATTCGCGGGTAGAGCGGTTTCCAACCAGGCCACGAGGGGATGCCCGCAAGGCTCTGTCCTCAGCCCCGCCTGCTGGAACATCATGTTCGATAGTTTGCTCCAAGAGTTGGAAGCTATAGTCCCGGACAAATTCGCGGCCTAAGCGGACGATTTAGTAGTGGTGATTTCGGGTGACTCGCGTCGAGAGATAGAAACTAGAGGACAAGAAACGGTAAATAGGATCGTTGCGTGGTGCAGCTCCGCGAAGCTGTGT
>NW_017270391.1:0-267 GCF_001594065.2 Cyphomyrmex costatus | reverse complement strand
GAGTTAAGTTATTATTTACAATTACAATGAAAAAACTCTTCATAAAAATTGTCATAATTACAAATAGACTTACCACAAAATATAGGGACATCATCGCCTTCTCGGTTATTAGAATCTTGCTCCGTTGTATTAGCTACATAATTTTCACTTGCTTCATTAGTGTCTGTGGCTATGCCAATATCTAACGTTGAATCGCAATCTTGCTTATGTTTAATATTGCTTTGTATTTTATCTTTTTTATTTTTTCCTATTTTCAGTCTTTCACAC
>NW_017270390.1:0-267 GCF_001594065.2 Cyphomyrmex costatus | reverse complement strand
CGGATGTATTGTTGTTGGCCGATATCTTCGAAAATTTCCGCGACAGTTGCGTCGCGAGTTACGGGCTTGATTCCGCATACTATTACACCTTGCCTGGCTTCACATTGGATGCCATGTTGAAGCATACAGGTGTAAAATTTGAATTGTTCACAGACATTGACATGGTCATGTTTGTCGAGCGCGGTATACGCGGTGGTCTAAGCTAGTGCTCAAACAGGTACGCGCGAGCCAACAACAAATACATGCCGTCGTACGATTCATCGAAAC
>NW_017270389.1:0-267 GCF_001594065.2 Cyphomyrmex costatus | reverse complement strand
GTAGTGATTGAATACAAATCCGGAATGATAGGTACTAAATTTGAAATGTCTGTATACCGCTGGGGTTAGCGTCATCCAACATGTACCCCGCGGAGGTCGCACAGTCGGATTTACATGTCTTCGGGGTGCTTTGATCAGGTGGTTCACGGTTTCACTCAGAACGAAAGAATCTATAAAAAAATTGCGGGGATCGGCCTTGTGAATCGAGTTATTAAGCGTTACAGTTCGAGACTTTACAGGTTAAGATATCTGTCATCCCGATTCGAT
>NW_017270388.1:0-267 GCF_001594065.2 Cyphomyrmex costatus | reverse complement strand
GTTTAATTTACCTAACAATTTGCATAATAATGAAAAAATGACCATAGAATTTATAAAAAACATAGAAAGTAACATTAATATATTTAACGAACAGTTAAAAAATATCAGAAATAAATCAATTCCAATTTTAAACAATATAGGTAAATTCGATTCAGATCACAATAATTCAATCAATATTAAAAATTTATATAATACGGTAAAAATATTTTCAAAAGAACACCCAGATATTTTAATCACAAAGGCTGACAAAGGAAATGCTACTGTTAT
>NW_017270387.1:0-267 GCF_001594065.2 Cyphomyrmex costatus | reverse complement strand
ATAAAACTGTACATAAACTGTGTGTGTTGGATAATAAAACATTTATTATATTTATCTCCTTTTTTAAAATTATTTTAATATATTTCAATTTATAAATTAAGTCAATTTGTGTAAGTTGTGTACATCATATTTGTCAATCTTAATACAAGTATATACACATTTACAACATGTAATGAGAAAGCTTCGAGGTAAAATGTTTAATCGAACGTATATATTTTCGGAAAAAACGCTTTTATCTTAAAAAAAGATAAACAACTCATCACTTTA
>NW_017270386.1:0-266 GCF_001594065.2 Cyphomyrmex costatus | reverse complement strand
TTAAAGAAACTTACAACCCCAGTACTCCGGTTCGTACACCTCGTATTCAACCTCCCCGAATAGCTCGGGGAGGTGTAGTCCTTCCTCCCACATCAGGAAGGCACCCTCCTCCCGGCACCACCGCCGCTCCGCCCGAACGTATCGACGGTGGTTAACGTTGATAAATCCATCGATTTTTACGTTGATGAGCCACGCTTCCTGCAAAAAAATAAATATCATTAATATTAGTAAAGAAATAAATATATTAAAATAATATTAAAAAATAA
>NW_017270385.1:0-266 GCF_001594065.2 Cyphomyrmex costatus | reverse complement strand
TTACTTCTTAGGTATACATATTTTATTAAAGAAGCAGGAAAGAAGAATAAGACAGTTTCTATATGTCTTTAGTTATTTCGTACTCCTTATTATGATTATACGTAATTTAACAAGTACTTATATGTGCTCGCGACTTAAAATTATACATAAAATTTGCTTATTATAGCTCTTTGGTTTTCTTACTTTATTACTTTAATTATTGAGAAAAGAAAATTTTTTTTTTATTTTTTTTTTATATATATATATATAAAATTAGCTTATATCAT
>NW_017270384.1:0-266 GCF_001594065.2 Cyphomyrmex costatus | reverse complement strand
AAATACTAATACTAACATCATTAATGAGTATGTATTTTCGATATATTCGGCAAATCTATAACAGTAAGAATATTAAAAATTCCTATGATATTAAATACATAAAACATTTTGTAGATATGCATACATGTGTATATATATATGTATATAGTATATACAATTATATACAAAATGAAAAGAAAATACAGGAAATCTGATATTTAAACAAAATTTCAAAACCTAAAATTAATTTAACAATCTCACTATCAATAAAAATAAATACGCCATCA
>NW_017270383.1:0-266 GCF_001594065.2 Cyphomyrmex costatus | reverse complement strand
CGCGAACCGCAAGTCGTCGATTGCGAAGAAAGCCGCCGCGCTGTAGTTAGCTTCTGCCCAGATTTAACGAAGCCCCGATCCCCCCGGTCGGGGCTTCGTCTATTTTCGTCCAGTTTGGTCAAGTCAGCGTGCTGTCAACTTCGGCTGGAGGCCACGTCGAGCAGCATGCGCTCAACCGCATATCCGGGATCGGTTTCACCGCTTTTTACGGCAAGGTCGGTGTCGGCGACGGCCCTGATCGCGCGCGCGAGATCGGCTGCATCCCA
>NW_017270382.1:0-266 GCF_001594065.2 Cyphomyrmex costatus | reverse complement strand
AAACCTTCTGATATAATTGAAGATAATACCCGTAAAAGCTTCAAAAGTATTACAAACATCTCTGCGCGCGCGTGCAAAATATTTATGTGTTTTATATTTTTCTTTTCTTTTACTTACTTTTAGTGGTACATTAGAATTTTCAGGTACACGGTATCCTGTTGTATGTTCATGACCAAATCCAGGAGTAGGCTGTGTAGATTGTAGCGTGGCCGACGAATGCATAATAGGTGCATAGATATATTCTGTAATATTTTATCAAGAATTTT
>NW_017270381.1:0-266 GCF_001594065.2 Cyphomyrmex costatus | reverse complement strand
TACAATCTTATTGTTTCAATTATAAGTGTTCGTTATTATTTCAAATATATTAACCAGTTTATTCTATACTTTATTAAGCAGTTTATTTTTATACTTTATACATTCACATTATCTTTTGAAATATATACATTTTTATTATTTCTATTTTATGATTTGAATTAATTATTTAGAACATCCTTTTATTTCCTGATCCTTATTCAACTAAGTGCATCAATCAATCATCTCGACCGCAGCAGAAATTATTTCTCGACGATCTTCACTGACAG
>NW_017270380.1:0-266 GCF_001594065.2 Cyphomyrmex costatus | reverse complement strand
GAGCAATGGTTTGCTCCTGAAAAGAAAGCGTGTCATTAATTAGAAGGGCAACTCCGCCCCCCCCGACTCCCCGCGGGACGATCACGGCGAATAAGTGAGTACCCGGGAATCGAAACGACCGACGAGTCGACATCACGATGCAACCAAGCTCGCTGACGGCTAGTATGTCCGGCCGCCGCCAAGCGATAAAATCCTTGATTTGTGTAATATGTGGAATAAGTGATCTGGCGTTGACATGAGCCACGTGCAACAAATCGGATCCGTCG
>NW_017270379.1:0-266 GCF_001594065.2 Cyphomyrmex costatus | reverse complement strand
TTTTAGGACCAATAACTTGCGAGCTTTAAATTCCTTGACGATTGTAATGTAGGTACCGGTGGTAGAGATTTTGTGGACGTTTGTGCTTTTAAAATAACGTTTTTTTAGTATATATACTAAATCTTAAAATAAACGTTATTTCCCATTTCTACAGTTTTACTACATATTTTTATTGTTAATCACGTTTCTTTATTTTAAGTTTTACCTATTACCTAAAAGAATTTACTTATCCTCCTCTCTCCCTACCTATAGATCATTGTGCTAAA
>NW_017270378.1:0-266 GCF_001594065.2 Cyphomyrmex costatus | reverse complement strand
CCAGATTTTCGGAGTTCTCTGGCACGAACGCGTCTTCGGCAGGTACGTCAAGGGCTGAGTGCACCGTCACCGTAATCTGCTGATCATCACGGCTGGTAGCGCGAATCTCGTCATAGAGATCCACGGCTTGATACACCGTCGCCAACGGGTGAAAGCCGTCGTCGACGTTGACGGGTCCGACACCCAAACTCAAGTTGATTTTCGCCGGGACGCGGACGCGAACTGAAGTCACACCGACAACCTATCGGCTATCGCGACAAATTCGG
>NW_017270377.1:0-266 GCF_001594065.2 Cyphomyrmex costatus | reverse complement strand
CAAATTCGAACAAATCGCAATAACAAAAATTAATATTTCACAAAATAATTACGTCACAAAAATATTGCATTTTATATTATACTTTTAAATATTTTACAATAAAAATTATTAATTAATTATTTAAATATTGAAGTGTTTTTAACTTAAAATGTAAAAACAACATAAATGATTAATAATACTAATGGTAATAACATGCAATACATATGATTAATAATAATAATAATCATGGAATATAAATATAAAGATTCTAACAAGCATTAAAAAAT
>NW_017270376.1:0-266 GCF_001594065.2 Cyphomyrmex costatus | reverse complement strand
TGTAGCCCTTCTCGAAGATCGTCTTGTACTTGCTCACGCGTACCGCGTCGCCTACTTTAAATTACGGGACCAGCGATCTTTATCGCGCTGTACACCGTGTCCAAGAGTCTTTCGGCGATAACGGGAGTTACGTCAGAAGATCGCATGCCGATGGTGCGATGCTTGCGCGTGTTGTAATCCGACACGAGACGCGGCAGCGTGTGGACCCACTTGTAATTGCCGTTGAGTGTAAACATCTTCCACATGTCGTTCTTAAGCGTGCGATT
>NW_017270375.1:0-266 GCF_001594065.2 Cyphomyrmex costatus | reverse complement strand
GGTAATTTAATTCTCTTCAAAAAAAGTAGAGTCAATATTTAACGTACAACTCACCACAAGTAACTTATTTTACAAAAGAAACGAAAATGCGTAAATTTTTTATGTTTTTGAGCATAATCGCATTTCATACATTTCCAAAATGAGTTTGAATGTATATAAAAATTTCAGAAATTTAATTATCTTTTACCTTTGTAAGATGTAAAATTTCCGTTGGAGCTATAGCTTTTGAGTTATTAGTGATTTTATCATGAACAAACTGTATTCGA
>NW_017270374.1:0-266 GCF_001594065.2 Cyphomyrmex costatus | reverse complement strand
AAATGTGTTTCTATAATATCGATCGCTGCGATCTGTAAGATCGATAAAGTCGGATTGAGTCTCTGCAATAACAAAGGACTGAGAATAGGAAATCTGTCACATCGATGGCATAGAAGAATACCTGAGTGATGTTAGAATATCTGTATTACTTTTTAAAGACAATTCTACTAGCTAAGGTCGTTGCGCAGATATTTTAGATTTGTTATAAAACCTGTTCAACGACTGTGCTTGCGTTCGAAAATGCTGCGAGCATAAATACAGGTTAG
>NW_017270373.1:0-266 GCF_001594065.2 Cyphomyrmex costatus | reverse complement strand
TTTTTTTTATTTTATATTATTTATACTTTATATTATTATTTTTTATAATATATTACCTTATTTATCTTCAATTGTTACATCTGCGAATAATTCAAGAACTTCTCGAATTATTTTATCTATTAATTATTTTATCCTTGCTACTTATCAAATGATATATGAAAGAACAAATAATGCTCGCGAGCATTGTGAGTGCCTAAAATAAAAGGCATCCTAATAACACACACGCACGCACGCGCACACACACACGCACGTATACACAGAGTTGT
>NW_017270372.1:0-266 GCF_001594065.2 Cyphomyrmex costatus | reverse complement strand
AAAAGTACCGAATTTGAAGAATCTTACATGAATAATGCAATTTAATATCCTAACTATACGTAAACATGCAATAAAAAACATATTTTTTCATTATTGTACTTACATTGATTATAATAAAGCATACAACAGTAGAAAGAACAATATCTATTGATTGTAGTGATGAAAATTTTTGTATATCATACAGTTCACTTTAAAAATTCGACACAAGCACGGCCATTGTACCACAATCGTAAAAAGAATTTTTCATTACATGAAAGATTGAACAA
>NW_017270370.1:0-266 GCF_001594065.2 Cyphomyrmex costatus | reverse complement strand
AAATTAACAAAATTACAATAGTGAATGTCAAAACTGAAAAATGTTCGAATTTTTGAAATAATTTATAGGTATAGGTATTGATGTAACAAATCCACACACACATTAAACCAAAAATTGAAATGTTTAAAAGATTTTATTTGCGATATTTTACAATAACGTGATAAATAATGTGCATTAATATAAACGATAGATATTACAAAAATATCCAATGAATACCTAATAATCCTTTAAAATAGCTATGAAAAATAAACAAATAAAATGAATTA
>NW_017270369.1:0-266 GCF_001594065.2 Cyphomyrmex costatus | reverse complement strand
TTGCATATAAACTAAAAATAGGATCAGTACCAACAGAATTTCTGGACTTACCTAGTAAAAGACGAAAGCTGTTACATTCTTCAGAAAAAAGAAATGATCAGGAAGCAGGATCTTTGAAGAAATCCATTTGGTGAGACTGAAAAATTTTGCATATAATGTTCCTTATAGCTGTGACACAAGTATTGACAAAGTAATCGATCTGTTTTTTTTTAGTTGAATTTCTTGTATAATTCATCTTTTCTCTTTTTGTCTTTCTAATATGAAAA
>NW_017270368.1:0-266 GCF_001594065.2 Cyphomyrmex costatus | reverse complement strand
TCATTTTTTTTCGTATTTCGAGATTCATTAAGGTCTATAATCAAGGAAAAACAGACACAATCGGCCGGTATTTCTCTTACAAGTAAACTTACGAAGATAATTATTTACTTATCGATTTTAATGAAACTTTGCAAATTGTAGCAGTGACACCTCCGTAGATTTACTTGTCAGTTCGTTTCTCGAGTTGCGAGACAAATTTAATTGTCACGATACAGCGACTATGTAAAATTATCGTGTCGAAGAGATTATTTCCTTTGAAACATGAT
>NW_017270367.1:0-266 GCF_001594065.2 Cyphomyrmex costatus | reverse complement strand
AGTCAGTAAAAGACAAAAATTATCCAAATTAATATTATTCAATCATTCTTAATAATATGTTAATTATAATAATGTTATATTATGTTTATTATATTATGTTTATTATTATGTTTATTATATAATATTTTAATAAATTTTTATCTACCATAACATTACTGTTTATTATTATTTCTTGTATCTCTAAATGTTTTATTAATGCTGATTTTAATAGATTACATTAAAAAATAATTTTTTTGAAAGACATTTTATATCTAAATCTCTCAAAC
>NW_017270366.1:0-266 GCF_001594065.2 Cyphomyrmex costatus | reverse complement strand
AATTTCTCTTTTTAAATATTCGTCGTACCAGTCAGCAGTCGGGTTCTTATTTTAATTAATATTATAAGATCCGATAGGTCGAAGATGGTGGTACTGCGAGTGAAAAGTGAGAGAGAATGTTAAAAAGTTGTATTAACGGAGGAGAGTGAATTACGGTAAAATAGAGGGGTGGTGGAGAGAGGGAGGGGCGGGGGGAGGAGGTCCGATGGGTCGAAGATGGTGGAGGTGCTTGTGAAAGGTGAGAGAGGATGTTAAAAAGTTGAAAT
>NW_017270365.1:0-266 GCF_001594065.2 Cyphomyrmex costatus | reverse complement strand
TAATTTAGCAACCAAAATCCTGCTTGACTGTCATTTGGTCGTTTCATATTTACTTGTCTTAAAATATTTATTATTATATATATAAATATAAAAATTGAAATATCGAAATATAGAGATATGTATGTACGTCGTCGAGAAAGTATAAGTGTCTACGTGTTTGATTTCGAGGAAGTGAATATCTAGGTGTTCGACTTCGAGGAAGTGGGTGTCTAAGTGTTCGTCTTCGAGGAAGTGGGTGTCTACGTGTTTGCCTTCGAGGAAGTGAG
>NW_017270364.1:0-266 GCF_001594065.2 Cyphomyrmex costatus | reverse complement strand
AATAACCGAACATCTCAAGTACAAAGGAACTAACAAATGGAAATAAGGGGAAAATCTGGAAGGAGTAAAATAAAGTGGGAATAAAAGTGAAGAAGGTAAGGAAATTTACGAAGGAGAGAGAGAGTTAATAATCTGAGAATAAGTTCCTGGTAAAGATTCTGTATCATTTTGTTTATTAAGACTGTTTTTGCCTTTTAATGTGTATCATTTCAGACACCAATCTCTTATTGTAAGAAGATTTAATGTCTAAAATTTGGACATCATTC
>NW_017270362.1:0-266 GCF_001594065.2 Cyphomyrmex costatus | reverse complement strand
CTGTTGCTATGATAGTACTGTCGGGGCAGACCTCTGTCGACGGTGTGGGTGCGGGGGGGGGGCGAAGGCCACCCCCTTGCACCCGCGCGCGCGCGTGTGTGTGTGTAAAATATCAAGCAATAGACTCATAATCGTTATATAACGAATGAAACCACCCCCGCACCCACACCGTCGACAGAAGTCTGCCCCGACAGTACTATCATAGCAATTAGTATAATCGTAGAAGTTCTGTGCCCTGTGCAGGGGGGGGGGGGGGGGGAAAGAAA
>NW_017270361.1:0-266 GCF_001594065.2 Cyphomyrmex costatus | reverse complement strand
AAAAAAAAAAAAATGTACCAATAAGTAATAAATTTGCAGGTGCCTCCACTACTTCTCCTCCAACGAGAAACTGGAGAGACACGCGGTGGACTGCCAAAAGCTCAACACGTGCGCCATCCGCCTGCCGTGCGTGGAGCAAAGGTGGCTCGAGTTTAGCAAGTACTCCAGGAAGGAGCGGGCACCGTTTATAGTGTACGCAGACCTGGAGTGCGTCTTGCGGAAAACCGAGGATGCATCATCATCGGCGGCGTCGTACGCGTACCAGC
>NW_017270360.1:0-266 GCF_001594065.2 Cyphomyrmex costatus | reverse complement strand
AGTTACATGTTCCTCGAACGTACAAGCAAGATACCGTTGCAACATCGAATCGGAACAATCGCATCAATTAAGGTAGAAAAACGTAGAATATATTGCACAATTGAAGGCGATGTGAGATTTGGAGCAGCTCTGAATTTTGTTGCACAAGCTTTTATTTCCCGAAGTCCATGATTGCGAATAGAAGAAAACCGCGTGCGGGAATTGTGTACATGGACATGTCAAGAGAGAGAATGGCGTAGGTGCGCACACAATTGACATTCCCATTA
>NW_017270359.1:0-265 GCF_001594065.2 Cyphomyrmex costatus | reverse complement strand
TAAACCGACGGTGTGTGCTCGATTGGAAGCCGAAGAGATATTCAAGTGGTGTGTGATAGCAAAGAAATCGTACGTCAATGCAGCGAGAAAGGTGTTTTCGTATTTGAAAAATGCTGCTGAAGCTACGTTGTTGCGGTTTAATGAATGTGAGATTTTGAAATGTTCAAAAGGTGATCGAATTAGAGCTCTTTGTGGTTCGTCCAAACATACTTCGTCTTCCGAAGCGTACTTTTATGAAACCGCTTATGAGCGAAGACAAAAGTTT
>NW_017270358.1:0-265 GCF_001594065.2 Cyphomyrmex costatus | reverse complement strand
TTCGACGGACCTGGTGGAGTGCTCGGACACGCGTTTGCACCTACGAACGATCCCGTGCAAACCTCAGAGATACACATAGATGGATCGGAACATTGGCATATATATTTAAACGAAAATGTACCAGATAACAAAGAGTATTTGCTTTACACGTTAACACACGAGATCGGACATTCATTGGGAATGTCGCACAATACACATAATGATTCCATAATGTTTCCTTACACCACCAATAATACCGTTAAACTCAGCCTAGAGGACAATTTAG
>NW_017270357.1:0-265 GCF_001594065.2 Cyphomyrmex costatus | reverse complement strand
TAAATAAATAAAACTAAATACATTAGTAAGTGAGAAGGCTCTATATAAATAAATAAAACTAAACACTTTTAAAAATTTGTTTCTCGAAACTGCCAGAGGACTTCTATTTTTCGCCGTTCGAGCGTCGGGCGAGTTCTTCGAAACACGGCTTTAAATACGAAGGGCAATAATTATTTAAAGTTAAATTGACTGCATCAATTGTTTCAAAGAGAAAAACTGTCACCGCGATGTCGATGAACCCGAAAAACATTGTTCTTTTATTAAA
>NW_017270356.1:0-265 GCF_001594065.2 Cyphomyrmex costatus | reverse complement strand
ATAAATTCATTTAGAGTATGATAAAATCTATTGCCCAATACCAAATTCTACTTTCTTCTCACTGCAAAGAAAATTGAAAAAATCATGTTTAAAGTTTTACGTCCTACTAATCTTGACTATTACTATTCGAGCTCGGGTAGTGCTTTCCTCTATTACTCTCACTGTATCGCTTGCTCTCTACCTCTCGCCGTTGTATCATCACTTAGAAGGATAAAACAAAATCACAAGCGGATCTGGGCTCGCATTAATAAAAATTGATACGGCG
>NW_017270355.1:0-265 GCF_001594065.2 Cyphomyrmex costatus | reverse complement strand
AGACAAGGAGTCGAAGGAAGAGGAGGAAGCGCCACAAGTAGCCAATGTGTATGAAGATCCAGATGAAGAAGGCAGCATTGAACATAGAAAGACAGTTACTTACGAAGTAGAGGACTCTAATTTGAGACGAGTGTTATGTTTAGATACCCTTCTCGATACGGGTAGCCCGATTAGTTTTGTCAAGGAACGTTTTATAGATAAACAAGTCATTATTCCGTTAGACGCATCCGACCGCGATTATCATGGGTGTAAAAAAGTGCAATTA
>NW_017270354.1:0-265 GCF_001594065.2 Cyphomyrmex costatus | reverse complement strand
CAGGCTCGTGCAATCGCGACCGGTTTTCCATCTGGCGAGACTGTTCCATTGATTGTCGACGCGGTGATTTTCACTCGTACAATTTTTCGTACATATTGCTAAATTACCGCGAAACGCTTGATCCAATTAAGTGGACAACATATTTTATCAGCGTTTTACTTTTTGGGCTTATCGTAAGGGCTTACACGCGAGCAAGTCAGCATTCGAACGCAGCTACGTCTTGCTCACAGTTTCTTCGTGTCTTTCTTAACGTCGTAATATATTT
>NW_017270353.1:0-265 GCF_001594065.2 Cyphomyrmex costatus | reverse complement strand
ATATAAATAATTTTTATTGATGTATACATTTATTCTGTTTTCACTTCCTTTTTGTTAATATATTATAACAGTAAATATAACATTAATTAGTTCTATAAAGTATATATAATTTTAAGATTGCAGGTTTTCCTCAGGTACTTGGCTGTATTGATTGTACATCAATTAAAGTACGTACTCCACGACATAAAATTAAATCGACTTATGTAAACAGGCACGATATTCCATCAATAACACTACAAGGTATATGCGATGCTCGCAAAAGATT
>NW_017270352.1:0-265 GCF_001594065.2 Cyphomyrmex costatus | reverse complement strand
AAAAATCTGCTAAAGTAATGCACCTGCATACGCGCTTTTTTAGCGCTTTTTAAGCGCTACTGTACTACGTGGGGCGTATATCTCTTTACATAGAATCTCGATTTAATAACTTACCAAGGCGTATAAGGTAGGCTTCCACTACAAATGCCTTACTGATGAGTCCAGTAGTGAACGCCAAAAATTATGTGATATTCTTCGCAATATACATATAATATTAAAATAAATTATCAGATTTAGATTTTAAATTGTAATTTGACTCTTATTC
>NW_017270351.1:0-265 GCF_001594065.2 Cyphomyrmex costatus | reverse complement strand
ATATGCTTGTCGCCAGAAAGTTTTGGGTCAAGGTAAACCCCGAGAAATCTCACAGAAGTCGAAAAAGAGATAGAAGTGTCATTAATAGAAATATCAAGATTCGTAGACATTGGTTTCCTTTTCCTGGAGGAAATCATGAGTTGGGTCTTATTGGCCGAGATCTCAAGGCCCCTGTCCCCGAGATATGCCTGAAGATTAAGAAGCGACTGTTTAATAGAGTGAAGAGAAGACGAAGGATCAGATTGAGAAGAGAATATAACAATGT
>NW_017270350.1:0-265 GCF_001594065.2 Cyphomyrmex costatus | reverse complement strand
CAAACGCTGATTGGTGAAAAACCGGTGGCGAGGGTAAAATTTACCCCCATAACCCGTTTTTCATCAATCAGCGTCCGGTGTCAAAGCGCTGTTGTCCGTATGAGGATCCGGGCTAATGCTTCACCTTTCTTATTACACCATGCGTTTCATTTTTAAGATACGTCGTTATTATTATTAACGTCGTCGACCAGAGAGAAGGAGACGGTTTCCGGACGCCATAGTTGACGGGTGTGCCTTTTATGCGTCTGCGATTTTTCGTGTTTTT
>NW_017270349.1:0-265 GCF_001594065.2 Cyphomyrmex costatus | reverse complement strand
AGCTGCGATTGCAATAAATGCTCGAATTGAGTCGTAGCGAGCAACTGGGCTGAAAGTTTCGTCATAGTCGAGTCCTGCACGTTGAAAGATGCCGCGAACAACCAGACGAGCACGGTACCGATCAATTGAACCGTCGGGTTTGTGTTTCACCCGCAGAACCCACCGATTGTCGATAGCGCGTTTTCCTGGTGGCAATTTTACCAGGTCCCAGGTATTATTTTCTTTGAAAGCGTCCATCTCATCGTTCATCGCGCGCACCCACTTA
>NW_017270348.1:0-265 GCF_001594065.2 Cyphomyrmex costatus | reverse complement strand
GGGGGGGGGGGGGGGGGGGGGGGGGGGGCCAAAGGCTTTGCACCCGCTCGTGTGTGTGTGTGTGTGTGTGCGTGTGTGTGTAAAAACATCAAGTAATAGCCTCATAATCGTTATATATCAAATAGAACACACACGGACGGGTGCAAGGGGGTGGCCGAAGGCACCCACACCGTCGACAGAGGTCTGCCCCGACAGTACTATCATAGCTACAGTATAATCGTAGAAGTCGTGTGCCCCTGTGCAGGGGGGGGGGGGGGGAAAAATT
>NW_017270347.1:0-265 GCF_001594065.2 Cyphomyrmex costatus | reverse complement strand
TTTTTGCATTTCTTTTTTTTTGCTTAATCATATAATTTAATAAATAAATAACATAATTTTTAAGACAACGTCACTAAAATAAGTAATATAGTTGAATACAATACATTAGTGGTATCAATAAACCATAAAATTATGATTCATGCATTTCCTGTTCTTCACAAGTACATCAAGTTCAGTAGAATAGAAAGCAAGCATATAACACTTTCTTTTTCCGATTACTTGCATTACAAAGATATATTTCATATCATAGAGAGTTTGTGAAAGT
>NW_017270346.1:0-265 GCF_001594065.2 Cyphomyrmex costatus | reverse complement strand
ATTATTGGAAGATTCCAATGACGGTTGCAAACTCCTCGCCCAGGAATTTTGCAATGAAATTGCTGAATGAGTGCTTACCGGTGCGTCGGTGATTGCGACGTCGGTTTGCGTTTTATCAGATTTAGTGGTTTTCTCATCATATCGAATCATCTTTTTATATGTATATTGATTCGGCTGTTTAACCTTTCTTGGTCTACCTACTGGTTTAGTTTTGGCAGTTGCTATTTTGAACATCATGGGTTTAATTGTTGGAGAAATAGATTTT
>NW_017270345.1:0-265 GCF_001594065.2 Cyphomyrmex costatus | reverse complement strand
TGAAAAGGTCAAGCCATGTTCAAAAATAGATCCTCGCAAATTAAAAAATCCGACAAATTTAAACCTTTGTAAGCTAACCGCAAAAAATTGATCCTTCCTAAATTAAAATGATTACCTAACCACAAAATAGAAAATTCAATAAATTTCAACCTTTGAAAATTAATCCCAAAGATTTGAACATTTCTTAATTAAAATGATTATTTAATAATGTAACATAATAATTTAAACCTTTAATACATTAAATGATATTATCTAATATAATATA
>NW_017270344.1:0-265 GCF_001594065.2 Cyphomyrmex costatus | reverse complement strand
GGTCCATTGTGTATGAAGCTGGGAAGGCAATGATTCGTCCCAAGCTAATTTCGCTTGCCATATTCGCTGTAGGAATATCTTGGCTTGTGTAATGACTGGCCCTACTAAACCTAGTGGGTCAAAAATTTGAGAGGTGTAAGATAAAACTTGTCTTTTGGTTAACCTTTGCAGTTTCTCCGATGGTGCGGCTATATAGCGAAAGGTGTCAAGTTGGGTATCCCATAACTGACCAAGAATTTTTGTGCTACCGCATAGCTCGAAGGTG
>NW_017270343.1:0-265 GCF_001594065.2 Cyphomyrmex costatus | reverse complement strand
TTCTCTCTGCGAGAGATAAATTCTCGGCTATTACGAGCTTGTATATTAAAAACGACGTTTACCACTCACTAATACATGCGAACAAACTCGGATATTGACATTCTCATCGCGATATAATTTTAATCTCGAAAGTAGCAAGAGAAAATGATTTTTCCTCTCTTTTTTTCCTTTGATTGCACACGTGAAGCGTTTCTACCATAAATATATATTTTCTCGGGAGATAAATTCTCGGAATGTATTACAAATATGAAAAATATAAAAAAAA
>NW_017270342.1:0-265 GCF_001594065.2 Cyphomyrmex costatus | reverse complement strand
TGAGTGTAGATACTATCTGATAGAAGACGCTTTTTAGTTTGTACTTATTGTGTTTTTGAAGTTGTATTTTTTATTTAAAAAATCTTTTATTTAAATAAAGACAATATTTTTTAAATAAAGACAATATCTTTTATTTAAAAAATATTATCTAAAAACAAAGTGGTATGTTGATATCAGTGACCTTCCTCTATTATATACATGTATATACTTTGTAGTCATATCACTACGCCCCGAAATTTTTCCGGACTTTACAAACTAAACTACT
>NW_017270341.1:0-265 GCF_001594065.2 Cyphomyrmex costatus | reverse complement strand
AATTCATTTAATGAAAAATCCGGTTTACCATAAGCGGACTAAACACATCGATATTCGACATCATTATATTCGCGAGAAGATTGAGGAAGGAGAAATCGTAGTGGAATACGTTCCAACTAATCATCAGTTAGCAGATATTTGTACAAAAGCCTTGCCTAAAGACAAATTTCAAAATCTGCGGTTTTTTATAAGTATGGTACCAGTGCAAACGAAGCATTCAAGCAGGGGGAATGTTGCGGGGTAAGCTTATCATGCGTCGTTGCGT
>NW_017270340.1:0-265 GCF_001594065.2 Cyphomyrmex costatus | reverse complement strand
TCTCTCTCTCTCTCTCATGCTCATTTTATTTATATTTATATATATTAAATGTACGTACTTTTTATTTATATCTGTTAAATGTACGTATCATAATAAAAGTATTTTTTCCAATGCAGGAATTAAAAGGATGACATAATCACAAACAATAAAAGAACAAATTTCCTTTTTATTTAAAATTGTGTAATTTTTTCATTACAAATCACATTACAATATAAACACTTTATGTTGAAATTTATTGTTCATTAATATTATTGTGGCGTAGGTA
>NW_017270339.1:0-265 GCF_001594065.2 Cyphomyrmex costatus | reverse complement strand
GTGTTAATCTGAAAATACATGAATTCGAACGTACTGTTAATCATCTATTCATAACTGTGGGTAATTATTCATGCATATCTATGTATCGTGAAAAAAATACTATATGTATATTTAAAAAAATATATATATATATGTAAGAAATGTGCGTGTTAGATTAAAATCAATAAATAATCTGAATTTTATCTTTAACAATCAAGGTTGGAAAATTGAAGGTACTTATTGACGATATATATTTCTAATAAATTACTGTATTGTAACAGATTGT
>NW_017270338.1:0-265 GCF_001594065.2 Cyphomyrmex costatus | reverse complement strand
TGTAAATGCAAATTGCGAGTGCCATCGACCGAAAAAAGTGATAGTCGGAAGGGGCACAGTCTATTGAATAAACCGTATAGGGTAGCACTTCTCAACAAAGGGTTTTCTTGAGAAGTTTTGTGACGTGAAGTCAAGCGTTCTCATGAAGCAAGATCACTTTATGCTCTCTTGTCTCATTACCCCAAGCGATAGGTAGTTTTATCTGGAAAGTCTCGAGGGAGTTTTGATATTTATGTAATTTGATGCTCTTATAATAAATTTACAT
>NW_017270337.1:0-265 GCF_001594065.2 Cyphomyrmex costatus | reverse complement strand
ATTGTGACAATTAATATAGAAAGGTGATCACTTTTCATTTTGTGAAAATTTCCGAGGGACAGAATTAATTACCGTGGGTGTACATATGACCACATTTTATGGCAGCACGATAAGCGGAGCCAATGAAATTGAGGACCGTGTTCGGATATGCACTGTTACTACTGAAAATTATAGCGTTTTCAAATGGAGTGGGTTTGAACCCGACCTGGGTTGGTTAACCCATGTTTGACCTAAAAATATCATGACCTCGTCCAATCAGAAATCG
>NW_017270336.1:0-265 GCF_001594065.2 Cyphomyrmex costatus | reverse complement strand
ATGCTGCTATATAAATAGATTTGAGATTTAAGACTAAAAATGACGAACTATTATAAAGTAATCAATTTTAAAAAATCGTTGTAAATACATAGTGTGTTTTACGGTATGATTATAATTTAAAATTAAATTTATAATGTTTGTAATGCTATGCAACAATCTATAACGGGATAAATTTAGATGGCCGTCTTCCACGGACCTTCTCTCTCATTTTCTTTGACACATTTTGATACTACTTAGATACGGGATCGCGCAGTCCATTCTCTAT
>NW_017270335.1:0-265 GCF_001594065.2 Cyphomyrmex costatus | reverse complement strand
TCTCTAGTCCAGACGACAGTCGGCCCGTTGAGATGCGCAGTCTATGAGTATAAGTCTATGCTTAAGCAATCATTAAAGGAACTTTTTATTTCTAATTATAAGAGCCACAAGACTAATTACAAGATTATTTCTAATTACAAGAGCTCATTTTTCTCTTAAAGGTCTATTAGCTGGAAATCTTTACACGTAAAAACGTAAAATGAAAAATCAAAATAAATAGAAAACACAAATTGAAATAATATCGTTTACATCAAACTAATTACTT
>NW_017270334.1:0-265 GCF_001594065.2 Cyphomyrmex costatus | reverse complement strand
GATGACGTGATAGTGCCGCACGCCCCGGCGCTGGGCCTCGACCACCGCGAAGTACGCCAGGCCTGCGAACTGCCGGTGCAGACGATGCAGCGTCGCGCGCCAGAGGGCAGAGGATGCGTAGTTCCAGGTGACCTGGCCGAGATAGTCGTAGGTGGCAGGATCGAGCGCCGCGCCCGTCTCATCCACCTTGCCGAACGACGGTGCCGTGAGAGTGAGGAAGGCGTATCGGTAGCCGGGAACGACCGACTCGTCCTCGTCGAAGATG
>NW_017270333.1:0-265 GCF_001594065.2 Cyphomyrmex costatus | reverse complement strand
CCTCGAAAATAGAATATTCCTTTGAAAACAGGGTGTCTGGTCACATTAAAGATAGGAGAGCTCGTAAAGAAATATATTTACAGAAATAAAAATTAGATAGCCGATATAGTCTAGAGGTTACGAATTATCGCTTATCGTGTCTATTTACGGTATAAACGAGTAATTGCGTTTTTTAACGATCTCGTAATCGCAGCACAATTTTGTTCGTCATTAGGAAATGTTCCAAGGTATTTTGCATGCGTTCTATTTTTGTTTCAGATACATT
>NW_017270332.1:0-265 GCF_001594065.2 Cyphomyrmex costatus | reverse complement strand
TTATATAAAAATAAACAATATGATGTCAAGGGCGATATAAGAGTCAAAAAGATTTTTGTTCAAAAATAAAACATATAATTGGTCATTACTTTTAATACTTATTTATATTTATTTATTATCATTTTTAATTGTTTGAAGGCGAATTAGCGTTTAGCATTGTTTAAATTAATTAATTATTAAAAGTAATGACTAATTATATGTTTTATTGTTGAACAAAAATCTTTTTGACTCGTATATCGCCCTTGACATCATATTGTTTATCAAA
>NW_017270331.1:0-265 GCF_001594065.2 Cyphomyrmex costatus | reverse complement strand
TATTAATATCGAAGTGTTATATCTGTCGACGACATCATTACGTCAACGAGATATTAACGAACTTCTATTTAGAGAAAAATTCTAGCGGAAGCAACATGAAAACTTCTTTGAAAAAGTTTTCGCCAAATGGTTCGCCAATAATTTCTTAGAACAATTGCATAAAAAGTTGAACTCAGGCGAATTCTACGCGTCGTTGTCTGTATACTAATTATAAACTCCGCGGAGACGTTTTTTTATCTCTTTTCTTCAATTTTCTTCTCTTTCA
>NW_017270330.1:0-265 GCF_001594065.2 Cyphomyrmex costatus | reverse complement strand
TGTACATAAGTCCGCCCAACCCGCAGCCGCGTATGCCACGGTTGGTGCGAACACGCCCGTATAAATGGTGGATAGCGCTTTAGACCGAAGTCCCCACGTCGACTTTGCCAGTTTACCAAGACTGGCGAATAACGTCTCGACCCTACCCTTAAGATATTCGCAATGCGATTTTACTCCCATACCCTTATCGAAGTGGTATCTAACAGTGTTCTTAAACTTGATCGACGCGTTACCTATTCTAATCGTGGGCGGCCTACTTGTCAAG
>NW_017270329.1:0-265 GCF_001594065.2 Cyphomyrmex costatus | reverse complement strand
TTTATAAACAATATTAATATTTGAGATTAATTGTTATAATTAAAAACGATTGTGGTTAAAAACAATTGTGGCAATAATTTAAATATAATAATTTAAATACGTGTATAAACAATATTAACTATATGTATAACAATATTAACAATATTAACAATATTAACTATATGTATAGCTTGTAACGGCATGTATAGCAAGCCCCTGGTTTTTCTAACTTTGAATGAACTAACGTGGTTGGGACTTAAAGGCCGTTGTTGCGTAGTAGCATCGC
>NW_017270328.1:0-265 GCF_001594065.2 Cyphomyrmex costatus | reverse complement strand
TATTTTATTTTTAAAAAATCTAATTTTAAAAATTTACCTATTTCTAAGACATCTTACCTTCAATATTTTACTTTTTTTACTAATGAATCCTGCCCAATCATTTATAATGAAAATAAACATTTTATAAATATAAATATCTCTAATATTTTTTTCTATCCCTACTCTTCTATTACTTTTATTGTAATCCTATTTCTTTTATTAACTCTTCTCAGAATTATTAAAATCTGCTCAATTAAATCTTATATATTACGTAAAATTATTTAAT
>NW_017270327.1:0-265 GCF_001594065.2 Cyphomyrmex costatus | reverse complement strand
CGTAATGTCTTCAACCGGCTCCCCTCGACCATTATTCGCGACGAAACGCACGTGCGGGGCGCCACGCTGATCGCTCGTCGGCAGGTTTTAGCGCTGCGCTACGTCGCGTTACTTGGCGTACTTGAGGCGAACGCCAGCGCGTTCGACGAGCGTGACGAAGGTCTTGCGGTCGATGTCGTAGCCCTTAGCGGTGACGACCGTGACTTGAGTGACTACCGGTCCGCGCCGGACCACTCCAGTGCGGTAGTACGCCGTCGAACCGTCG
>NW_017270326.1:0-265 GCF_001594065.2 Cyphomyrmex costatus | reverse complement strand
ACCGGTACTCGTACTGCACGATTCGCCCGACGCGGCTGTGCCGGGCATGCCACAAGCTGAACTCGCTCACCATGGCGCGCAGGCGTTGCGTTGGATCCGAGGCAGACGCTGCCGCAGTTTCGATGACGTCCAGAGCCGACCGGTGACCGTTGAGACTCACGGTGAATAACAAGCCCTCTTTGGACTCGTGATGCACGTATACCGCAGCCGGACTCATCTGTGCTGCGGCTGCGATGTCACGGGTCGTTGTCGCGGCGAATCCCTT
>NW_017270325.1:0-265 GCF_001594065.2 Cyphomyrmex costatus | reverse complement strand
AAAGATATTACGTCAAGTGATATTACAGTGTCAAACTCATTAATTTTTTTGTTAGATAATTGTACAAATCAAAACTATTTGGAGCCCCCAATGGGTTAATAGGAGTGTTACTCGATATAATCCGATGCAAAAATGCAGCCAAATCATACAAAGCAGTATTAATTGAGGATACTATTATTCGTAATGGATAATTATCTTTGTAAATTTTTACAAGTCCGTATGCTAGTGGAAGATTTGAGTCTGAGGACCTAAGACGTAATTGAGT
>NW_017270324.1:0-265 GCF_001594065.2 Cyphomyrmex costatus | reverse complement strand
GAAATGTAATATAAATGATGTGGCATGATATTGTCACGTATACAAATTTTCAAAAATCTAATGCGAATGACATTCTTGACTATATTTCTTTGATGTTTCAACCACGATTTCATGAAAAATAATGCGATTTCACCAAAAGTCATATATATAAAATAACAAAACGACCTATAATGTTGTTTACGCATCGTTTCAGCCAGCGTACAAATAAAATTCAAAGTTAAGAAATAGAACTCTCGAAATTGTCAATAAAACAATAAATAAATAA
>NW_017270323.1:0-265 GCF_001594065.2 Cyphomyrmex costatus | reverse complement strand
GTACGGACGCGCTTTTACTCTCATTACCGATCATCAGCCACTAACTTGGCTACATCGGGTAAAGGATCCGACCTCGCGACTCATGAGATGGCGTTTAAAACTCGAGGAATACGATTATAAAATAAGGTATAAATCGGGCACTTGCAATAATAACGCTGATGCACTCTCTAGAAACCCCGTACTTCCTCAAAATATAACTCATCACCCTATACTAGCAATCCGAAAAAAATTCCGTCGTAACCTAGATTCATCCTACCATGTCGAA
>NW_017270322.1:0-265 GCF_001594065.2 Cyphomyrmex costatus | reverse complement strand
TGTTAATTTTAATTTGTTAATTTATTTGAGCTGTTTATAATTCAATTTCAATTTTTTTTTTTTTAAGGACAATACTGAGAATCAGGAGCAGAATCTCCTACAAACGATACAGAATGAAAATACGGTAAGATCTTTCAATCCTGATTACCAAATTCTACCTGTAGTAATTCCCACGGAGCGTAATCTAGAAAAAACGTTCAAAACAGAGTCCTCATCAGCCGTAAAAAAAACCCCTTAACAGATGAAACCAATTTCCTCTTAAGAC
>NW_017270321.1:0-265 GCF_001594065.2 Cyphomyrmex costatus | reverse complement strand
AATAAAAAATCTAGCTATAATAAAAATATTAAAATTGAAAATATTAAATATATTAGAGATTAGACTGGTAAAATAAAGAAAGATGATTAATAATCCTCTGATTAAAGTTAGAAAAATAATAATAGAATAGATAGGTGATTTTGATCAGTATGATAATAGTAGGCAAATTATAATTGTATAAATTATAAGAAATAAAATTATAGTGGAAAGATTTAAGTAAATTATTATAAAAAATATAAAAATAATTGAAAATAGAATATAAATA
>NW_017270320.1:0-265 GCF_001594065.2 Cyphomyrmex costatus | reverse complement strand
GAATTGACATTAAATTTTAGTCGGTGGAAACGATTGAAATAGGTTGAAAGTAAATGTCGCCAACCTTTCCATTATTCGTTAAGAGGTTATAAGCACGGAGTCCCAGTTATATGTATAATTCCGTTAAAAAATGGACAACAAACGTGACATTTGGTCATATAATGAAACGTTATCATTAATAAATATTTTAAAAGAAAAGAAGATATTAAAAATTATGGATAATAAAAGATTTCGCATCGCAGAAATTTTCCAATCTTTAGAAAAG
>NW_017270319.1:0-264 GCF_001594065.2 Cyphomyrmex costatus | reverse complement strand
GATTCTGATGATATTTATCACGTTTTTTAACACAATTATGTTCTGAATTCTCTTTATATTGACGTCTTTTTCTAAAACGTTTATTTTCTAAGTTCTGTTGGTCTAAGCAACGTTTTTTATTGCAATTAATATTATCCGACTCTTCCTGATTTTCGGAATATTCATTGCTATTATCACATTTATTACTATTTGGATCAATCCCAGTATTATTATGTGTATATTTAACTACTTCTTTTATTAAAATTTCCTTTGAAACGCTTTGTG
>NW_017270318.1:0-264 GCF_001594065.2 Cyphomyrmex costatus | reverse complement strand
GGCAGAGCGACACTTTTTTCTGCCAGATTCTTTCGTTTCATGCAAAAACGCGTCGAATAAGCTAAATTTTATCGATTTTTTAGATGAGCAGGGTATTCTTTACCTTTACCCTTGATATTTTACACACACACACACGTACACGCACACGCGCACGCACACACACGAACACACACACACACACACACTGGCGGGTGCAAGGAGGTGGTCTTCGGCCACCCCCCGCATCCACACCGTCGACAGAGGTCTGCCCCGACAGTACAATCA
>NW_017270317.1:0-264 GCF_001594065.2 Cyphomyrmex costatus | reverse complement strand
CATTTTAATATATAGTTACTAAAACAGATAATAAATGTAAGCTAATTATTTAAGTTAATATTGTATAAATCATTATTTCAATTATACTTACAACTTCAATGTACTCATGAATAGTACATCACTCGAGTAAATGTTCAAAGGTAGAATTTAATTTTGCGCACGATTTCTTATCATTAAGCAACCCAGTATCTGAGAATGGATTGAAATGGATTAAAATGGATTAAAATTTTCAGAAATACGGACTCATGAATGTTGAAATGAATC
>NW_017270316.1:0-264 GCF_001594065.2 Cyphomyrmex costatus | reverse complement strand
GTGGCGTCAAGCACAAAGTGCACCTGCTCGGGTCGATCTGGTGACCCTGCGACGACCTCGGCCGACTTCACGCCGGTGGCCCACTTTGGATATGACGAAAAGTCTGCGATCGCAGCTATTATCTCGGACGGCGTCGCGTCGATCATTATGTCGCTACTGGTCTGCGCCATCTGGTCTCCCTTAGTTGGTGCGACAAGTTAAGCCGCGGTATGCACATCGTATAGGCGAGAGTCGCAGTAGCCTGCGTGTTGTGACTGAGCCACG
>NW_017270315.1:0-264 GCF_001594065.2 Cyphomyrmex costatus | reverse complement strand
ATTCAAATTATAAAATGCTTATCACATTTAATAAAGTTATTATTATCATGAAGTTTTTCTTATGTCCCTATAAAGTTGTTATTATTATTATAAAATTTCTTATATTTTTATACAATTATTTTTATTATCATTATCATTATTATTATTATTATTTTGATAAAGTTGCGGTCGTTCAATATCTCTTAAATGAAAATACTTGGTGAGATAAGTTCATGGAATCATTTATTCTGTTGCCTTGTTTCTCAATTCATTTTTGATTACGTT
>NW_017270314.1:0-264 GCF_001594065.2 Cyphomyrmex costatus | reverse complement strand
AAGTTCTAAATATGTTTTAATATAATTTAATAAAAAATATCATGTAATATATAATTTTATTTACTGTATATTTATTATATAGAGAGAGAGGTTTGTTTAGGGCTTTGAGATCATAAGTTCAAAGGTACACATTTTCTAAATGTAATCCTGCATAAGGAAAGTATATATATATTCTAATATAATTTGTTAATAAATTTTTAGATTATCATAAATAATAGTTCTGACTCAAATATTTCATCGATACCATGTACTTCATGTATAACA
>NW_017270313.1:0-264 GCF_001594065.2 Cyphomyrmex costatus | reverse complement strand
AATGTGGTTATTCCAATAAAGTACATATTAAATATTAAGAAGTATTACTTTATTTTTTATTACGTGATTTTTTTAATGTACTAAAATATTTTTTTATCATCTATTATTATTTATCAAAGTCTTTCATGGTAGTGGTGGCTAATACAACCAACAGGGCGATGTTACATGACGCACTGGATAGATTTTTTTTTTCAAAGCTTGATAATAATTTTTTTTTCAATCAAGATTGGTTTTCTAACATGTCAGGAGATTCGATTCGAAATT
>NW_017270312.1:0-264 GCF_001594065.2 Cyphomyrmex costatus | reverse complement strand
ATATATATTTCTAACAACTAGTATAGCTCAATTAGTTTTTGACCTGGGAGGTATATTAAGTTTTAATTTGAAATTTATTTGAGTGGATATTAATTTAATTTAATTTATAATATGAATTTATAATTTATAAAAAAAATTCCTTATTCTTAATTTATGTAACTTTTTTAAATTGTTATCATTTTTCTATATTGAATATATTTTTGTGTTAATCAGGAGACGCGGTAGCGTCTCCGGCCATGTTCAAAAAAACTGTGAACGCTACAA
>NW_017270309.1:0-264 GCF_001594065.2 Cyphomyrmex costatus | reverse complement strand
TTTATTTGAATATAATAAATAATATTTATTTATAGAAGGAACTGTTATTTCTTATATAATAAAAATATGTTATATGTAGAGGATTGAAAAATAATATTTTTTTTTAAATCGGTTGTTATTGTTTTATTTAAAAAATAATGGAATAATGGACAGATTTGAGATGCATTATGATCTGTATATTAGACCAAAAATGTTCAAGAAGACGAGGTGGCCGAGTGGTTAAGGCGTTGGACTGCTAATCCAATGTGCTCTGCACGCGTGGGT
>NW_017270308.1:0-264 GCF_001594065.2 Cyphomyrmex costatus | reverse complement strand
CAGCTCGTTGCTAGGCTGAAATGCGAGACTTAATTGTGGTAGCACTCGCGGGCTACAACACAAGAATTTGAGATCGAAGATCCAGCGACGACGCTTGCTGTTGGATAGATTGAACTTCACTTCTTTGACGCTAGCGTCAAGCAGAATGATCACGTGATCTGTTTTGACGCTGAAAATGAGCGTCGAGCGTCAGCATAAATAGCATATATGTAATACTACTATATGGCTAGATGAGAGAGAAGTCCATGTCCTAGAACCACGGTG
>NW_017270306.1:0-264 GCF_001594065.2 Cyphomyrmex costatus | reverse complement strand
TATATAGAATACTTTGTAATAATTTAAATAGGAAATGATATGATGCGAATCAAAATTATAAAAATTTGCTTTAATTGTGTTATTTAAATAATAATAATAAGTTAAATTAGACCACAATGCATTAAACAATAATAATAAGTGATGAAAAGCTGAATATATTCCAAATAATTTTTAATTAAAAATGGATAGACTGCTGTGAGCCATTTATTAATGCTATGTACATTATCGCATCAAAAATATAAAGAGATATATTTAGTAAACGGG
>NW_017270305.1:0-264 GCF_001594065.2 Cyphomyrmex costatus | reverse complement strand
TAAATAAATAAAACTAAATACATTAGTAAGTGAGAAGGCTCTATATAAATAAATAAAACTAAATACTTTTAAAAATTTGTTTCTCGAAACTGCCAGAGGCCTTCTATTTTTCGCCGTTCGAGCGTCGGGCGAGTTCTTCGAAACACGGCTTTAGATATGAAGGGCAATAATTACTTAAAATTAAATTGACTGCATCAATTGTTCAAAGAGAAAAACTGTCACCGCGATGTCGATGAACCCGAAAAACATTGTTCTTTTATTAAA
>NW_017270304.1:0-264 GCF_001594065.2 Cyphomyrmex costatus | reverse complement strand
ACAGAATAGTGGTACAACGATACATAAACATAATTGACAGTTAAACTAAATTATTATAAATTATTTCTTATAATTAGTAATAATTTATGTTTTTAAAAACTGTGTGACTATTTAAAGGATGTTATACATCCATTTATATAATATCTTTCCTTAATATCGTCAAAGTATTGTTAAAACACGTACTACCATTGTAACATCTTAGTATTACTGCAACATGTATCCACGATATAGTAACAAAAACATTTTAGCAATCAATGTAGTTAA
>NW_017270303.1:0-264 GCF_001594065.2 Cyphomyrmex costatus | reverse complement strand
ATTTGAAATTGAGAATTTTGTACAATTAGACATACCAATTTCAACTAAAGGACAAAATTGATAATATTTATTACACTAAATATGACCATAAAGTACAATATTGGTAATTTTTCATCATTAATCCGACTAAAAGTATATATATGATGATATATATATTAATTTTAGTCGACAAATAAGTAAAAATAGGTCGTCATAACCAACGACGCCATTTTTATAGAGATTATATGAGCAGCCATAGGTGCACAAATCCTATATATATATATA
>NW_017270302.1:0-264 GCF_001594065.2 Cyphomyrmex costatus | reverse complement strand
GGGCTTCCGCCGGCCTGCTTCTTGCGCATGCTCCGGGAGACGAGCACGAGGGCCAGGCCGATGAGGAAGAAGATGGCGGCGATGATCTGGGGCCAGCCGAGGCCGGGCAGGAAGGGGATCATGCGTTGCTCCTGACGTCGATGAGGTCGCGGGTTGCCTTCGCTACGGGCTTCGGCAGCGTCGGAAGGATTTCGAGGTACGGGTCGAGCTCGTGCAGCTCGGCGGCGGCTCTCGCGGCCCGGTGCTTCGCATGGCCGCTCTTGA
>NW_017270301.1:0-264 GCF_001594065.2 Cyphomyrmex costatus | reverse complement strand
TATATGTAATTATTCTAGGAATAACATGCAAGAAGTTTTTTTTTAGAAATTTTTCCTAGTTTTTAAGAGTTTTACGGTTTTGACCGTAATTTGGCAGTTTTAACGACTCGTCAACATACTTCTTAGATTTAAAACTATAATAATAATAATAAAGACTCCTTATAATAAAATAATATATATACAGTTTCAATAAGGCTTAATAGGAGTCTTAGATTTACTTTGTCCTGATTAATTACGTGGAATGGAATGTCCCAAATAAAAAAA
>NW_017270300.1:0-264 GCF_001594065.2 Cyphomyrmex costatus | reverse complement strand
GCTCAAACTCCGCTTGCTAGCAAATCGTTGAGGGGAAAAAATGCTACTCACTGGGGGAGGCCTGCTATCCCTGTAATGGAATTTAAATTTAAGAAGCTAGAACTAGGCGGTTCTCACGTCGCGAGGAATGTTGGTAACGCGAAAGTCACGCGAGTGCTGTTGTTGAGCGGAATCTCGGCCGATGAATACGCAAAGAATGTGAATTATCGTTGACGATCCGGCGAGTACTTGATCGCGACGATCAGTGAGCAGCATAAAAAAAAA
>NW_017270299.1:0-264 GCF_001594065.2 Cyphomyrmex costatus | reverse complement strand
CCTAAAAAAATTATAACCAGCATATATTATGATCCTCTTAATATTCATAAAATTAATATTAGTAGTATTTATTTACACTTAAGCTTTACCATAAAATTAATAACTGTTATAATATTAATAACTGTTATTAATATTCACGTTAATGCACAAGAAGTTAATATATTAAAAAATACCGCCAGAACACTACCGTGTTTCCAAATATACCGTGTTTCCAAATATCACCTGTCAATATAACAAAATTGTAATATATAACATATACCTTTA
>NW_017270298.1:0-264 GCF_001594065.2 Cyphomyrmex costatus | reverse complement strand
AAAAAAAAAATTAAATGCCAAATTTGTAAACATTTATTGTTTGGCACCGATAATATGTCAGCTTTACAAAAAAGAAAATGCAGAGGAGGTTTAACTGCAGCATCAAATGATGTAATAAAAATCTGTTGCATTGCTGAAAAAATAATAAGAGGGTATCCGAACATATTAAAAATACAGTTTCCAATACAAAAAATGATTGTAATTGCTCTTTCTCAAATAACATCAAATATATTTGATAATGTATTACATATGCTGGAACAAGCA
>NW_017270297.1:0-264 GCF_001594065.2 Cyphomyrmex costatus | reverse complement strand
AAAATACACTACTCCTTTAGGAACGTGATATCCGCTCAGGACTACATCAGTTTGCAGGATACGGCCTATTCCTACAGAGAGAGGATTTAACCTAAAAGTTTCTTTTAATACAGCTTTAGTATATTTAGCATTCCTTATAATTTCTGCCGTTATAGGAGATGTAGGATCCTTTAACAAATTTGTAGCTTCTAATCTTAGTTGTTCTTGGATACTTGCATTTCTTGCAAGATGATACAAGACGAACGACATGCTGTATGTCGTCTA
>NW_017270296.1:0-264 GCF_001594065.2 Cyphomyrmex costatus | reverse complement strand
ATTTCTGATTGGTTGTCTGGAACTATCATGCGCGTGAGCATACCCTTGTCTTTATACCATGGTACTACCGGAACGGAACCGTGCCGCTTACGCTCCATCCTAACGCTTCCTCAAGGTGTTAGGATGGAGCGTAAACGGCACGGATCGAGCATTTGGGCTATGGCAGAGAACGAGACGTAACATGCGTAGTCGTAACGTAAGGTAAGGGCTATGGCAGAGAACGAGACGTAACATGCGTAGTCGTAACGTAAGGTAAGGCAGAGA
>NW_017270295.1:0-264 GCF_001594065.2 Cyphomyrmex costatus | reverse complement strand
CCTTGACAACATATGTCAAGGTCAAGATCATCGGGGGGGGCTCCCCTAATCTATATATTTACCCAATATCCTTCTCATATAGTATTCAACTGTGATTGGTCAATTCTTACTACTGCAACTACGTTAACAGGTCGAGCTTTATATGTATCTATAATTTCTATAATAAAAGAATTTTTTAAATGTAAAAAATGGAAATTTTAACGTAGTAATATTATAATGAATTGTCAAAAAATTTATTATATATTAATATAATATAATTGTTAT
>NW_017270294.1:0-264 GCF_001594065.2 Cyphomyrmex costatus | reverse complement strand
TATATTTCTCACAGCGTTTAGACAATTTCACTAAAAAAATTATTATCTTCAAGAAAAGTTTCCTTTAACGTAAAGTCAACATTTAAAAAAAAATTGTAACTATATATTATTTGTGTCTATATTTTAACATATACTAAGTATATTAAAATAGAAAGAGGACACAACTAGTTCTGTACCTTTGTAAGAGAAACATTATTTAAATTAAATAATATAGTTAAAAAAACAATTATTTTTCCTACTTTTAAAAATCTTATCAACGTGAGA
>NW_017270293.1:0-264 GCF_001594065.2 Cyphomyrmex costatus | reverse complement strand
ACCACAGTGGATTGACCGGTGTGTTGGACAACGTGAGTGTCGTACCGAGACGATGCACGGTGATGCCGTCGAGTTGCTCGATGATTTCGCCCTTGCCCGGGCGGGAAGTAATCACGATGACGTCGTGACCGCGATCGACGAGCGCTGCGGCCATCCGGAACGCATAGTGCTCCAGACCCCCAACGTCCGGCGGGAAACGGGGCGCCACCACGGCGATCTTAAGTCGACTGGCCGCGTTCGGTAGCTGGTGAGCGGAGTTAGATC
>NW_017270292.1:0-264 GCF_001594065.2 Cyphomyrmex costatus | reverse complement strand
TAAATTTCACCACCAGACGATGAGACTTAATCTTAACGTTTAATACATTACGCATTCAAGATTTATATAGAGTTTGATTGCGCGATGCATGAACTAGTTATCCAGTAAAAAAGCAAAATATTTCTTCATTCTATATCTTTGTAAATAATCAGTAAAGAAATTTATTTTGCATAAGTTAATTTGAATTATAATAATAATTTAATAATTAATTAGTATAAAATAGGGCTACGAGCCAAATATTAGTTGAAATACAAAGGTCTTAGT
>NW_017270291.1:0-264 GCF_001594065.2 Cyphomyrmex costatus | reverse complement strand
GGCTGATAATGACAGAAAGAACCTACGGTTTTTGCGAACGCAACACATTATTGATTTTCTTTTGCACATCATTTAAAACAGTTTTATTATATTACAAATATCGTGTATACTTTGCTTTGATCGCATACTCATCGAGTACACACACGGTTCTGTCGTGTTATATTTTTTTTTTCGCGAAAAATGAACGTCCGGCTACAACGAGTTTTAAAAATATTAAAAACGACATTTATAAAAAATCTACATACAACGAACTCATGAATACAC
>NW_017270290.1:0-264 GCF_001594065.2 Cyphomyrmex costatus | reverse complement strand
ATAATGAGGATGATGAAAGCGATATAGCCGAAAACTTATTCGATAACCCGAATGTACCATACTTCTTTAATAAAAATGTAAAAATACAATTTAGAACTGTTAAGGACAACCTACTATCTTGCAAAGACAATCTCGTCGTGTTCATCTCCCAGAAAGGAGACCCATGCGACGAAGGAGCGCGCATTCTCGGCCGGCATGGTATGTTAACGGACATTAGAAATACTACCCTGGCTCGCGCGCGACCATTCCCCTATAAACGCCGAA
>NW_017270289.1:0-264 GCF_001594065.2 Cyphomyrmex costatus | reverse complement strand
AGCGTAATTAAGCGAGTTAGGAATTGGAGGAGATCCGACGGGAATGTCGTGATGATTTGAGATGGCTGCAACTTCATGCAGTTGCAGGGTGGGTATCAGAACTTCTACCCCGTATTCGAGAGTGTTAACTACTCTTATATATGCCTTGTCGTTGACGCACGTGACGAGGGCGTCGCCAGCGTATATACCGTCATAAGAGAACAGGCGAGGAAGATATCCGGTCTTGATTTCCGGATTTGAGATCCTTATCATTATGCCAAAATT
>NW_017270288.1:0-264 GCF_001594065.2 Cyphomyrmex costatus | reverse complement strand
TGGGAGGGAGGGAGAGAGGAAGAGAGGGAGCGAGAGAGAGCAAGCGAGCGAGCGAGCTCGGTCGTTCAGATTCCACTCGTTGCAATGGCAGATATACTGGCTGCTGGCACCAACGAGCATTTATATCTAGTAGTAGTAGGAGGTCAGATCGCGTGGGTGAAACGTAAACATGAGCACGTTCGTTGAGATCGTACAGGACGCGCGTGCTGATCGCACAGCGGTATTGTATCAGTGCCAAATGTCGAAGGTAACACCGTATGCGCT
>NW_017270287.1:0-264 GCF_001594065.2 Cyphomyrmex costatus | reverse complement strand
CGATTATTCTGTAACTGCGCATATAAGTAGTTCCTTAAAAGCTATTTGACACGTGTTTTTTTGTTTTTCCCCAAAAACGGGTTTTGGGGTAAAAATCACCCTTGCAAGTTTTGGGGTGAGTTAAAATATTATATTATTTTATTATATAATAGTATTTGTAGGATTTCTATGAAACTTGATATCTAAGGGTTTTGAAGGCCGCTGAATTAGAATTTGAAGTCAGCTTTTGAAAATTCAAAATGGCGGATCTAATATGGCGGATGA
>NW_017270286.1:0-264 GCF_001594065.2 Cyphomyrmex costatus | reverse complement strand
GGACGAGGTAGTCGCCGCAGAGGCGCGAAAACGCGTCACCGCGAGAGACTCGGCTCTGGGCGAAAGAGCCACCGCTGCGGCTATCTGGGCAACGATGAAAGCCAAGACCAAGATCGGCATGGGTATGAAGAAGAAGAAGAAGGGGGAAAAACAACCCACCGCGAAAAAACGTACCGCGAGGAAACGGATTCTTCCGACCGTGAAACGAGGCGGCGTGTTGCCGATTCTGCCACTGTTGGGCGCCCTCGGGTCCCTGATCGGCGG
>NW_017270285.1:0-264 GCF_001594065.2 Cyphomyrmex costatus | reverse complement strand
TTTTTTTTCAACCGATTTGCAGAGAAAACATAACGTATCGCAGCTTCTCAAACTGAGCCGCCGTTTTGACGGTCCATGAATGCTTGATTGAAGACTCTGTTATAATTCTTTTACGGATCTTTCTAATCACACCGTTGCTCTTGATACCCTTTACCTTTATCGTATCCTTCTTTCCTTGTATACATAAAGCGTACATTATTACCTGACGAATTCGTTTATGCTGACACCGTTGTTCTCGTCTTTCATAAGACTAGGGACTTTTTT
>NW_017270284.1:0-264 GCF_001594065.2 Cyphomyrmex costatus | reverse complement strand
CGCACTCCCTCCTCATATGCTCCACTGTTTCTCTTTCTCGTCCACACAACCTACACTTTCTCTCCTCCTCATTCATCCAATACCTATTCCCTCTTTCCTCATTCCCACATCTCCACCTCGCTATCCTTACCAACCTTTTCCCCTCATTTCTCTTACACACCCCTATATACCTTGGTACTCCATTCACCCTTTCATACCTCCCACACGATCTTGACATCCTTACTTCCTCCCCCCTCTCCTGTTCATCTACTTCTATGTCTCTTT
>NW_017270283.1:0-264 GCF_001594065.2 Cyphomyrmex costatus | reverse complement strand
ACGCCATAAAAAAGAACTTGAACAACGGCTAACACTGCAGAGTAAACTACATAAGAAAAAATTGGAACAGAAATTTCGAGAAATGTTAACTCCATTCTTTACACCCGGACAAATACAACTGATTTTGCATCCAACACAGAGCAGGACCCGATGGTCTTCTGAAGACATCGCATCTGCGATTTCCTTAAAGAGCGTTAGTCCTGGTTTGACGTTTTTAATAGTACATGCAAATATGGACATCATGCGGGATTGAATGGTTATGGA
>NW_017270282.1:0-264 GCF_001594065.2 Cyphomyrmex costatus | reverse complement strand
CAAGTACAGAGCATAGCCTCCTTCCCATGAATATTCCGTTTTGGCGTCGATGTCGATGGTTGGTCTGGATCGCAAATGGTTTTTCGGCGTTTGGAATTATCGAAATAGATCCACTTTTCGCCAGTCACAATTCGATGCAAAAACCCTTTCTTTTTTGCCTGGCAAGCAGTATTTCGGAGATGGTTTTTCGCCTTTCGATGTTTCTCTCTCTTTCAATTCATATGGTACCCATCTTTCTACCTTGTATACCTTTCCCATGGCTTT
>NW_017270281.1:0-264 GCF_001594065.2 Cyphomyrmex costatus | reverse complement strand
TATAAAATGCTTTTTTTAACATCTCGATACAATAATTTTTGACGAAGTTGTTCTATCTCAAAGTTTGACCATTTTTGCAGGGTAAGGCAGATAATGCTTTAACTTTGTTGAGTAGTGCATTCATACAGTATTAACACCAACACGGTAAAAATTAGTGATCACTATACTAATATTAATATTAACATGGTGTAGATTTATATTCCTTGGTGTTGTATCAACACTGCTAGTGTCGAAGGTTATATCCACATCATGTTAGCATTAATA
>NW_017270280.1:0-264 GCF_001594065.2 Cyphomyrmex costatus | reverse complement strand
CAAATAATAAACACCGGCTATCACGACCCCCAGCACGGACAATACCAAGTCATACCGCTCAGTCGTTTGCCGTCTACGATATGGATCGCACCGTAGGAAATGACATCCTAAAAGATATAGAGGAGTTGCTGGAGGAATACGACCCCGCTAACCCGGGCATGGGGATGCGGGCGGACGTCCAGCTGGAGAAACCGGCGTTGTAATGGCCACCACCAGCCAAGAGAGTGCCAACAGTAGGCTGCCTGATACAAAGATCTGACCGCC
>NW_017270279.1:0-264 GCF_001594065.2 Cyphomyrmex costatus | reverse complement strand
AGACCCAGTGTCCTTGTTTCGCATTCCTTGTCGGAAGATAGTACGAATTCCTTTTCAGGATTGAAAAGTTGATCGTCTTGAAGATCAGGTACGTTAGAGAACCATTTGCGTAGCTCGAAACCACCTTCAAGAAGCAATCGCCTTGTCTGAATCTTGATGGAGGAGGCATCTTGTAAATTGTCAGCGCCGGTGACCAAGTCGTCAACATAAAAGTCGTTTAAAACTGTCCCGGATCCAACGGGATACTTCTCAGAGTTATCCTCA
>NW_017270278.1:0-264 GCF_001594065.2 Cyphomyrmex costatus | reverse complement strand
TAAATCATTATTATTACGTATATATGCTGCAAAAGAATATACACTTTATGTATGTTTACTTTGTAATGGCACCTTCAATAATATATGAGTCATTTTTCATGGTAATATGTATAATAGTATTTTCTATATACATATTCATTTTTATTTCTTTATCTTTCAATAATGATACAAAAAACTATTATAATTTGATATCTCACCTAAAACACTATATTTGATTCAAGATTTTGGAGTGTAAGTTAACAAGTTTTCAATCACGTATATCTT
>NW_017270277.1:0-264 GCF_001594065.2 Cyphomyrmex costatus | reverse complement strand
TTTATGGTTATTCTTTTTTATTATCAGGACAAAAATTTGTTGGATCGTTGGACTGCAAATTTAGGTCAGTTGAAAAGGCCACTTACTGAATATTGTTACTGTTTATTGTTTCATAAGGTGCAATCAAAAGTGAAAATAAAAAATCTATGACATTTTTAACAGTTGACAAAAATGAAGTGTTACGACGTCTTAAAATTTATTATGATCTAAGTGTACAAGTGCTTCTGGACGATATTCCGATTAGAATAAAATGTGTACCGAGTT
>NW_017270276.1:0-264 GCF_001594065.2 Cyphomyrmex costatus | reverse complement strand
TCTTTATCATCCTTGAGGAAAACTAAATCCTTTAGACAATTCCAAATAGCTTCACAAGTCTCAGATATTATTTTTGAAATTGTATTGTGTCCAACTCTGAAGGCGTATAACAGGGATTTCATACTGTCTCCTGACACTGCTAAATAGCGCAGTGTAATTTTGAGCCGAGTCTCAGGTGAAATAGGATCGCGAATAAAATATTGTTTAGTAATAGTTGGTCCAACTAATGCTAATAATGATTTAAATATTTGAGATGGCATTCTA
>NW_017270275.1:0-264 GCF_001594065.2 Cyphomyrmex costatus | reverse complement strand
ATTAAATTAATAATACTAAAAGGATCAACGCGATACTACAAATATTTTAAAGCGTTCACATTCTGTTTCGCTGTTTCTTTTTCCATGGGCCTTTATCAAAACAGATTTTTGTGCTTAATACTTATATATAAATGTTTGGAAATATATTTTTTAGTTTTTATATATATATATAAACTATGCGCCGATTTGATTTGTTCTGTGACTGAGGTGATATTTTTCGCAATAAGCAATTTAGAATAATTATTAGCATTATTATTAAATGGA
>NW_017270274.1:0-264 GCF_001594065.2 Cyphomyrmex costatus | reverse complement strand
ATTATATCTTCGCACTATTTTATGAACATTAGAAATTGTAATTTGAGATTTCGGACACTCTCTTGTTATTACATGTTTAACTTGTTACCAATTACTAATTCATTTATTATAAGTCTTTTTGTAACATAAAAGAAATTTGGGCAACCGGTCGTACCATAGATTTTTGAAAGTATTGAATATATGATTAAGAATAGTTAAATCTGTAAGATTAATAAAAGTAATCATTAAATAATATTTAATAACTAATTAATTAATGCCGAATTT
>NW_017270273.1:0-264 GCF_001594065.2 Cyphomyrmex costatus | reverse complement strand
TTTTTTTTTTTGGTTGTCACTTCGCCCACCCCAACTCCTACTTCCACACATAGTCAAATCTCAAGTCGACGCCCCTGCATATATGGGCCCAATACTAACCATGAGTTAAGCATACCAATGGATGAGCTGGCCACAGTGTTTCAAGCTGAAGTGCTGGCCATCTAAAAATGTGCGGAACTCCTGTTAAAGGGGAAAAGCAGGAAACAAATACACATTTACACTGATAGCAGAGCAGCTATCGAAGCACTTGCAAGAACCTCCACA
>NW_017270272.1:0-263 GCF_001594065.2 Cyphomyrmex costatus | reverse complement strand
TTTTATTAAACATATATTTCTACGTCGATTTGTGTGCAAAGGCATTAAAGTACACTGAGTGCGCACTAGCTCTGATGTCAGTGAAAAACGCTATTACATTTGCATAAAACAAGTGAACGTTAAAAAATAATTTGATACGCAGTTAGAAATATTAAGCGAGTTATTAAAGCAGCGCTATTAAGTATAATGTTTATATATTCATTTATCTTTTGTCGCTAAACAACATTTTTGTCTACCACGGATACTTTTATGAGAGGAATAAT
>NW_017270271.1:0-263 GCF_001594065.2 Cyphomyrmex costatus | reverse complement strand
CAAATACCCAATGGCCTTCAACTATTCGCCCACGGTTATATTTCCTGCGGCCAAATTTTGCCTCGTCCACTTCAACTATGTGTCCTGGGCCTCCAAGCTTTTCTTCATGTTTTTCTGCCCAGTACACACAGACCTTTAATATTAATAAGTAAATATACATTTTATCCATATTAATATCTTATATATTTTTTGAAAAAAAAATTCCTGTACCTCTCTGCAAAAATTGAGCCAATCAATAACCGTGGGCTTAGACAAGCCAGTGT
>NW_017270270.1:0-263 GCF_001594065.2 Cyphomyrmex costatus | reverse complement strand
ACTGCTTATTAATAATCGAATGCCAAGGTACTGTTTTTGTAGCAAATTTTATTACCTTTTATTCTGATTTGATGCATTTTCTTCATAAAATAAGTAAATAAAAAGATATTAGCAAAAAAGGGAGTAAAAGGATGACTTCTCTATCATTTTTTCAAAAAACACCACTTTTCGAGGGTGTTTTTTAATAACTTGCCACTTCTGCATACCAACTTATATGATTACATTACTTTTGTATGATTATAATGTATTGAAAATAAGTGAAA
>NW_017270268.1:0-263 GCF_001594065.2 Cyphomyrmex costatus | reverse complement strand
GTGCGCCCATTGCATGGTTGGGGCGGGTTCTTCGAAGCTGGGCTGGTACTAGGCGCGATCGCCGCCGCGACTGCCGCGTTCGTGATGATCGCCTGTGCGGTAATGCCGCGTGGACAGGCTCGAATGGCCCGCAGCCAACCTGCACCTGTTTCGGATCAGAACACCACTTCACCGCTCTATCCGTAGGTGTCCCGAGGGCCGCGGCCTTTCACCGAGTAGGGGCCCGACTTCCAGCTCGGCGCTTGTGGCCCTCGCACGTCGAT
>NW_017270267.1:0-263 GCF_001594065.2 Cyphomyrmex costatus | reverse complement strand
AATAAATATTTATCTGTAATTTTATTTGAAATTGACCTTAATTTTGATACGAAGCCTCTAAATCTTGGATCCTCCATTGTCTCAGTTCGGAAATCTTCGTACATTTCGTTAAAAGCTATCATAAGTTTTGAATCCTGATCTTGTTTATTTCGTTCGTCTTCTGTTATTGACAATCTCACCTGGGACGTATACAAAAGAGCAATTCCGTACTGTACCCAATATTTAGCGACATTCGCTACTGTTTTATCGTAATGTTCGTATTC
>NW_017270266.1:0-263 GCF_001594065.2 Cyphomyrmex costatus | reverse complement strand
GGGTATGTTGCTATTATGATAGAAAAAATATTTTTATATATGATTCCTTAAATAATAAAAGATTGCACGAACATCACCAGCTATTTTTGAAAAAATTATTTCCAACATATGATATTAATAAAAATCCTATTAAATTTCCTACTGTGCAACGTCAACCGAACTATAGCGATTGTGGTGTGTTTGCTATAGCTTTTGCTACTTCGTTATTATTCAATATTAAGCCTGATAAAGTGAAGTATGAACATAAGTCAATGCGTTCACAT
>NW_017270265.1:0-263 GCF_001594065.2 Cyphomyrmex costatus | reverse complement strand
TGTGTGTGTGTGTGTGTGTGTCATGTTTGTATGTATACTTACATATAAAGGGGTAATACAAATTTATAATTACAGAACATGATGTACTTTATTTTAATATGATAAAAAGTTTATAATGTATCTACATACGCATTTTTTTATTTTTTAAGTTTCTTTTACTAGATCATACTGCAATTATACTCAATCTATGGTCTAAAAAGAAAAAAGAAAACATATAGAAAAATTAAGAAATTGTTTATTATAAATTCTATACGCAGTTTACA
>NW_017270264.1:0-263 GCF_001594065.2 Cyphomyrmex costatus | reverse complement strand
GGCTTCGGCCTTCTCCATGCCGTCGAGAACGTAGTTGAAACGCGGCAGGATGCGCTCTTTAGCGCCCTCAGCATAGGGATCCAGATAGCTGGGGCTGTTGATGATCGTGGCCAGCAAGGCGGACTCGGCGTAATCGAGCTGTTTGGCGTCTTTGTCGAAGTACGTCCTCGCCGCCACCTGCACGCCGTAGGCACCGTTGCCGAAGTAGATCGTGTTGAGGTAGCCCTCCATGATCTCGCGCTTCGACAACTGATTGTGAATCT
>NW_017270263.1:0-263 GCF_001594065.2 Cyphomyrmex costatus | reverse complement strand
ATGTAGACAACTTTTCCATGATGGGTATAGATCTATTTCTTACAGCTAGTTGTTTATTAATTTCGAGTTGCTTAACACTGTTTTCAATATTCTTAATAAACTCTATACAGATGCTCTTCTTATCATTGTTGAAAAAAGAAAAATTGCCACCCAATTGCAAAAGACATTGCACTCCCCTCGGTATCTCTACATTACACAAATTAATAAACCATTTTTCTTTTACACATACAAGTGACGTCATATCATCTGAGAAAGCAATGTCT
>NW_017270262.1:0-263 GCF_001594065.2 Cyphomyrmex costatus | reverse complement strand
TAACAAAAAACGCTGTAGAGGAATGCGCAGAGGTAAAAGATCAGTTCATCTCTTCTTACTTCCTCGTTCCGAAACCAGATGGTTCTAATAGGTTTATTATAAATTTAAAAGATTTAAACGAATTTATAGACCCCCCACATTTTAAAATGGAAGATATCAGATCAGCTAGTAATATAGTTAATAAATATGATTACATGTGCACTCTAGATTTGAAAGATGCATATTATTTAGTCCCAATTGCAGAAAATCATAGAAGATTTTTA
>NW_017270260.1:0-263 GCF_001594065.2 Cyphomyrmex costatus | reverse complement strand
GAACATTGTCCTTTAGACCGTTTTAAAAGATAGAGCCTTTACTATAAAATGGATTAAGTGAAATTTTACGTCCCATTAAACTTTTTTTCGTGAAAACAAAACAATAGTGTTGGAATCTTGAAAATGTTAAGATATTGCAGCCTTCCAATAGCAAAGCAACTACGAGACGAAAAATGTCACGAAATCAATTTTGAAGCCGAGTACATCTCCTTTAAAATGGAATAAAAAAATTGTTCTAGCTTGACTTGAAGCTGAGATGTCAG
>NW_017270259.1:0-263 GCF_001594065.2 Cyphomyrmex costatus | reverse complement strand
ATTATTTAGCATTTGCCGCATTTGCTCGATTTTTCATTAAGTACAGATATTATGACATAGAGCATCAAGGTATCGGTCATAAAGTCTATTCCCTAAGATGAAAAGTGAAAAGTGAAAAATTTCTCCATTAACTTTAATGGTAAACGTTTTCACTTTTTACTTTTCACCCTAGGGAAAAAGTTTCATCATGATCGATACCTAAGGGCGGAATCCATAGATGTTGCTCAAGACTAGAAATGTTCTTAAGCTAGTGCTTAAGATGT
>NW_017270258.1:0-263 GCF_001594065.2 Cyphomyrmex costatus | reverse complement strand
CTTTTGTCCATATTTTTATTGTGGTTTAGTATACTGGATACTATATCCTTTACCTCTTAATGAAAAAAATGTGTTAACTATACAGTATGTATCGAGCAGGAGTGATTCTTAAATAAGTTTTCCTTTTCTCGAGTGTCTCAATTTCCATGTTCTTATCTGTTGTTGTATTTTAAGAACATATACATTTTATGATTACCTATATTATATCCGTCAGTTTTTATAATATATTATTTTACATATATATGTATAGGTAATGTATTTGG
>NW_017270257.1:0-263 GCF_001594065.2 Cyphomyrmex costatus | reverse complement strand
AGGAGTAAAATCCTCCTCTTCCTCCCCAAAAAGTTGTTTTTTAAGCGGCTCTAGTAGACGCATGTTTCTTTTTCACAGCGCGCACTCACACACGCACTTAGTAAGAAAAATTTAATTAATGGCACCGTCTCCAAATTGTAAAACCGTATGAAAATATTAAAACAAAAATATTCAAATGACAATGAACTAAAAAATGAACTAAAAAATGAACTATGGAGAAACGGATCTGAACTGTATGTGAGACAAAGGAATACTGACGCTGA
>NW_017270256.1:0-263 GCF_001594065.2 Cyphomyrmex costatus | reverse complement strand
GCCCTCGAGCTCGAAATCCCAGGAAAACCAGCGCCCCGGAAAACTGTGACAGCAGCACAGTAGAGGGTAAGAAACTGGTGGGGAGAACGAAATTTTCATTGAAGGAAGCCTCAGCGTTACTTGATTGAACAATTGTCGAGACGACAATTTACAAGAGGGAGAGCAGTGTTGCGTGCCCGAATCATCACCCGCTATACCACGGGATCGGCCGTCTCGAATAGAAGAAGAGCGCGTTGCCTGGCGATGGGCGCGCTTCTGTTTAA
>NW_017270255.1:0-263 GCF_001594065.2 Cyphomyrmex costatus | reverse complement strand
CGTGACCGCAAATGCAAGGTTGATTGTTGGCGCCAGGCGTCTGAACACAAACACGCCGACCGGAACTAACACGATCACGTACTGCGTCAGGGTCGGGATCGAGTCAAGCGGCAGTGAACCCAGGCTTACCGATGCATCCAGCGAGATAATGGCGAATGCCCCAAGGATGACCGCCGCGAAGGCGTCCGACTTCAGCGCCCTGCGCCGGTCTAGCGGACGCTCCCAGCCACCACGCAGCCCGAAGGCACGCGACGCTGCTCGGC
>NW_017270254.1:0-263 GCF_001594065.2 Cyphomyrmex costatus | reverse complement strand
GATTCTGCATATCGCGGTTCAAAATTTTGCGTTTCGAGTCACAGTATTCCAAAAATTCCGACTTACAGTATGTAGAATCAGAATGTATCTATATAAATTCACACAAGAAACATATGCAATATTTCAGCACTAAGATTCGCTTTAACCAAATATAGGATTTCTTTCATTTCATTATATTTATTCTCATATCGATGTAAATTCGTATTGTACTTAAAAAAATTGAATTTTAGCATTCCGAGGTTGCAGAATCCGATTTATAGTGA
>NW_017270253.1:0-263 GCF_001594065.2 Cyphomyrmex costatus | reverse complement strand
GTTTGTGTTTTCCCTTTTATTCTGGAAAAGGATTTTTTATTCTGTATAAGGAAAACGAAATGAGTGTTCCGTCGGTAACTCCAGCATCCCCTTAAACGGTTATCAATGTTACGGAGGGTCGAAAAAATATTTCACTAAATAGGAGCATGGAAAGTTACTAAAATGCCCTAAAAATCACCAAATGTGTTAAACGACTTATATGGGTGTATTCCGAACCGGGTTATTTTAGCTTATTTTTTTTCCTAGATGTTGGCAGCTCCGTA
>NW_017270252.1:0-263 GCF_001594065.2 Cyphomyrmex costatus | reverse complement strand
TCGACACCATTCCATTTTTATTTGAAACATTTTTTTATAGCTGGCGTATTTTAGGAGATATTTTGATCCATCGATTAAAATGGGACTGTATACTAAAAACAGTTTCGATTTATTTAAAAAATTGGAGGGCAAACGGATTAATAATTCAGACGTATTGATTTCCTTAGATGTTGTTTCGATGTTCACTAATATTCCTCTGCATCTTGCTATTGATAGTATAAAGAAAAGATGGCAAACAATCATGACTAAAACTAAGATTCCTT
>NW_017270251.1:0-263 GCF_001594065.2 Cyphomyrmex costatus | reverse complement strand
GAAGAGAATTTCTGTAGTTTCAAAACTTACGTGGGGAAAGGAAATCGCGAAATCTACAAATAAACGATTACAGATTATGATTACTGACTAATGTCCCGTGATCAAGAGAAGACGGCGTGTAAACAGGAGAGGAGATCGCGTACATCTCAAAACGCGATCACATCGACGAGCCACGTAGACGAACTCATACTCACATACATTCGTCGTTTTATCACGATATGCCGGCAGCTAATGCGCGCGCGGCATGCATATTACGTTCTAAA
>NW_017270250.1:0-263 GCF_001594065.2 Cyphomyrmex costatus | reverse complement strand
TATTTGTATCGGATTATATATCGGAATTTCATATAAATTTTATAATAATTTCAAGGACTCCATCCTATGATTATATAAAGTGATTACCTCCTCGTAATTATATATTTTATTGTATATACAAAAATTTTTTTACGTAACTGTATATTCACATATTCAATGAAAATTTGTAAAGAGCCTCGGTAAGATCCGTGCAAAAAATGCCGGTTTTCAGTACCTTAGTTTTTGAAACTTTTAGTACACCAAATAGTTTGTTATGATGACCC
>NW_017270249.1:0-263 GCF_001594065.2 Cyphomyrmex costatus | reverse complement strand
CCTCGTAAGGTTTCTAAGGAAATCTCCCTACCCCTCTATTCTACTCCTTCGAATTCATTGGTCAAACCAAATAACTTCAAACCACTAGAGTTAGCGAACGATGATAACCAATCGTCGGGTTCTAAGGTTATTAACTGTATCAATATCACTAACCATTTAGCGAACAGCGAAACCGAAAACAATACACGCGACTCTGCTAGAGTAAGCGCCATTTTATCTTTGTTACAATTAAGTCATCTCTCCTCCGAGGAGAAAGGAAATGT
>NW_017270248.1:0-263 GCF_001594065.2 Cyphomyrmex costatus | reverse complement strand
CGTGCGTGTGTGTGTGTGTGTGTGCGTGTGTGTGTGCGTGTGTGTGTGTGTGTGCGTGCGTGCGTGCGCGCGTGCGTGCGCGCGCGTGCGTGCGTGCGTGCGTGTGCGTGTGTGTGTGTGTGTGTGAGAGAGAGAGAAAGAGAAAGAGTAGAAGATATGCGCGTATTATCGTAACACGCGTTTCGTACGTAGCGAGCAGTTGATCGCAATCCGGCGCCCGCGTTGACCGATGAGTTGCGCCGCCCCTGCCTGCCTTCCGTACG
>NW_017270247.1:0-263 GCF_001594065.2 Cyphomyrmex costatus | reverse complement strand
TAAATATATATTAATTATATTAATAATAATTGAATTAGTGATAATAAATATTTTATTAATAATATATTTATTTATAGTTCAAAGAGGGTTAGAATTTTATTTAATTTATTATTTAATTTTTAGAGTTTGCGAAAGAGTATTAGGATTAGGTTTATTAGTAGTAATTGTTCGATTTTATGGAAATGATTTATATTATATAATTAATTTTAGAAAATTTTAGTTTAAAAAAATATGATAAAATTTTTAATAATAATAATTTTTAT
>NW_017270246.1:0-263 GCF_001594065.2 Cyphomyrmex costatus | reverse complement strand
TCAGATGTACGAGTATTAAAATAAAGCGTTGATTTATTATGTGAGGAATGAAAAGTGTTTCTACATACAGTGTTGTTTTGTTGTGTCTGAAATGTGGTGTATATAGACTGTGTGTATGACGGTGTGTAACAGAGATTGCGGCGGATTTCTTATAAGCTAGGTGTGTGTATTTACAATGATGCACACGGTGCGGTAGCTGTTTGGGAAACCGGCGTGTGCGTGTGCGTGTGTGTGCGTGTATGACGGCGTTCGGCGCCGGTGTG
>NW_017270245.1:0-263 GCF_001594065.2 Cyphomyrmex costatus | reverse complement strand
ATTGCGATTAGTTACAAAAATATAGAACAAATAAACGAAATGTTGATTTACTGGATAACTATAGTTTATGCATTGTAATGTAACTTTTCATAAATAATCTTGAATACATAATGAATAATATACTTGTATTAGAAAATTGAGATTTTTGTCATTTATATTATAATAATACATTCCATACATTTTTATCAGAGAGATTTAAAAAATAGTGCTATTTTATTATGTGATCCAGATAATATATCGTCGCTTCAATTTGTCATATTATT
>NW_017270244.1:0-263 GCF_001594065.2 Cyphomyrmex costatus | reverse complement strand
ATAATATTTTTGCTTGTTCTTATATCTTATTTCCAGCCAATAATCAGTTCATTTAATTAATAATCAGTTAAAGTAATGTTCCATTTAATTATTATATTATACTTTATTATTCTGCTATGTTAAGATATATTGCATTTACTAAAGTTTTTTATGTTCATTAATTCATTAAGTTGCATTTAAATATGTTAGATTTTCTATTGAATATTATATCTTTTATCATTTGTAAGTTTAGGAATTATTAAAATATGTATTATAAAGTTAAG
>NW_017270243.1:0-263 GCF_001594065.2 Cyphomyrmex costatus | reverse complement strand
ATTCGTTACAATCGGTTTAGAATTGACGTGGCAGCGATTTTTGATGTTCAAACTATCTTCGATACTGTGCGGCGGAGGCAGGGTACACCTTACCGCGAGGTACGTCGGAAGCGGATTTCGTCTGGAGCGGATTCGGAGCAGCGGAGCGGGATCCAGGAGCTGGTACTTGTGATTGGTGCTAGGTGCTGTCGGAATAATCGCCAGTGATGGGAATTCCGGCCCGCTTGCAGCCCTCGATGATAGGGCCATCGGTCGGCGGCCTA
>NW_017270242.1:0-263 GCF_001594065.2 Cyphomyrmex costatus | reverse complement strand
CTAATTATTATTTTTAAATGTATTTCAGAAAAACGTGATCTTGCATTTGAAGTTTTATCTTCTCATACAAATGTGGAAATATTAGAAGAAAACGATGAGAATATTGTAAACTTAGAAAGCAATACAAATTCTGCTGTTTTGCAATGCAATTATAACTTATATACGTTTGTGGATAATAATTTATTTTTGTCAATTGTATCTTCAGGATATTCGGCAACAGATAGAAGAAAATTTAAGAAATGATTCTAAATGATAAAATAAGA
>NW_017270241.1:0-263 GCF_001594065.2 Cyphomyrmex costatus | reverse complement strand
GAATTCAATCATTTTTTGAAATTATGTGTGAATTTCAAAACAGTGTTATGTTTAACAACACTTTGAATGATGTTATCATCGATGACATGGATGAATAAAGAATAATAGATATGCGCCCACGCAAGAACACGCAGACAGACAGACAAACAAACAGACAGACAAACAGACAGAAAATTATGTATAGAATCTTTTTTGTAGAGAATATTTTTCAGAATAAACTCAAAAAACTATAAAAAATCACGTTTTTTCGTTGTTTTTTCAAA
>NW_017270240.1:0-263 GCF_001594065.2 Cyphomyrmex costatus | reverse complement strand
CTGTACTTTAACATAATATATTATCACGAAAGTAACTGATATTAAAATATCTATGTAAATATATAATTTATACTAACTTCGATACATTGCACATCCTCCCTCCACTTCCTCTCCCTCCTCCCTTCCCCTACTCATCTTCTTCATTTTATTTCACTATCTTGTCGTATAATATGGATTTTTCCCATAAAATATATCGTTTTATTAACTAGTCTTTAAAAATTCTATCTCTAAAGATCTAAGATGTACCATTCTTACACTTATTT
>NW_017270239.1:0-263 GCF_001594065.2 Cyphomyrmex costatus | reverse complement strand
ACTGCGAGAACGTGGCGATAGACACGATGATGATGGAGCAGCGACAACAAGAGGATCGTAGAGGTGCTCAGATGCAGAAGATCGACGAGCGTTTTATGGACGAGATACTCGATCGACTGACGGCGATAGAGGGACGGTTGCGAGATGAGCAACGTACTGAGCCAACGGAGAGAAGAAGAAATAAAGCAACGGAGTTGGAACGAAGCAAACAGGCAAGAGAGCACGGAGCACGACGTCGATTAGATTTTGAATCGCGTGCACCG
>NW_017270238.1:0-263 GCF_001594065.2 Cyphomyrmex costatus | reverse complement strand
TGGATTACAATATGACGAACTGGAGTGATGTGGATGAATTTCTGAATTGAAAAGAAGATTAACATCATATGAAGTTTGTAAAGTTCAAGAATTTACATAGAAAATTTATACTGAAGTATTGTTCCATTGTGAATAACGATTATTATTTATTGTTCTACACTGAAAAAGACTCTGTGAAGATGAAACGTTTGAAATTCTTACCAATGTATTGTATACAATTTTATTTATAGATTAAATTAGAACTAAGTATTGATTGTATAATT
>NW_017270237.1:0-263 GCF_001594065.2 Cyphomyrmex costatus | reverse complement strand
CCTCAAAAAAAAATCATGAAAATAGCCTATTTTTCAGCCTTACTAATGAGAATGTACCCTTAAAATTGGAGCGAAAGTTATGATAAGACGTAATATTGATGCTAATTTGGGACTTGTAAATGGTACAATTGCTACAGTTATATCAGTTTTACAGGATAAGCTACTGATTACATTGAAAAGATAAAAGTTCGTTTACCGTCTGGTTTAGAGTATTTTATTGAAAGAGTGAGTGTTAAGTTTCCAGTGATGGATAGAGTATATGT
>NW_017270236.1:0-263 GCF_001594065.2 Cyphomyrmex costatus | reverse complement strand
GTAAAAAGGTAGCCAAAGAGTGTAATGGAGTGCCTATCGAAGAGACAATAATCCTGAGGGTTGCCAAAGATACATAAGCCTAATTGTCCTCTCAGGATTATTGTCTCATCGATAGGCACTCCATTACACTCTTTGGCTACCTTTTTACATAATATTTTCTACTTAACGATTTCAAAGATATGCTAATTAAATGTTTAAATGTGTACCTACAAGTAAACGTTTTTCTGAAAGCGAATATAAACAGATAAACGTTTTACGTTTAC
>NW_017270234.1:0-262 GCF_001594065.2 Cyphomyrmex costatus | reverse complement strand
TTCACTCAATTATAATTAACATTAACATCCTGTTACAATGACTCGAGTAGGCATTGTCACTTTATATATAATGTAAATTATACGATATTTATATAATATTATATATACAATATATATATGAATGAGAAATTTATTTTTAGATGAAGAACAAGAAAGCGAGACAAACAGAGAAGAAGAAAGCAGTGATGATAGCGACGCTAGCGAAAGTCAAGATCCAACCGAAACATCATCTGCGAACACTTTCGTTGCTAAAGATGGAACT
>NW_017270233.1:0-262 GCF_001594065.2 Cyphomyrmex costatus | reverse complement strand
GCATGAATATGGAACGAGGATTATATTTCCTCTTCTTGTTTTCGGCCTCATCCTGATTATTTTGTATGTCATCTTTTTTATCGTAAACTTGTGATCTGTCAATAACTATAGATCTTTAACCATATGAAATTGTAAAATGCAGTATAAAATCTTGATTTATGAATTGGCGATCGCGCATTTTATTTGCTACGGCATCTTCTGAATCAAGCGACGCGGTAGCGTCGCGACGCCAAGTGCATAAAATAAAAATATAACCGTTTGA
>NW_017270232.1:0-262 GCF_001594065.2 Cyphomyrmex costatus | reverse complement strand
TATATAATTATATATTGTAAAATTATATAAAATTACATGCAATATAATTCTATATAAACATAGCCATATTTTATACATATAATAATTATATCTCTTCTTTGCAGAAATATCTCTTCTTTGCAGAAATAATAATCATGCCGTCCTATGCAGCTTATTGTTGTAACAATAGTTACAAAAAAGGATTTTTGTTACTCAGATTTCTTGAAGATCCCATATTAAGAGAAAAGTAGCGCATTGCTGTTGTGTGTGTGGAAGGGAAGAT
>NW_017270231.1:0-262 GCF_001594065.2 Cyphomyrmex costatus | reverse complement strand
GTTGAACAAATTATATTATTCGGACGGCTTGAAAAAGTTGAAGAATCGTTGGATCAGGTGTATAGAGCTGTGAAAGGAAACTATGTCGAGAAATAAAAATGAATCAATAAAAAAAAATATGTTTTACTATATTTTTCTAAAAACTTACTAACCTGATCTCGTATCATTCAAAGAACCTTCACAATGCTATTACATTGTGACATACATTTATAATAACAAAATTATAATTTTGAATATTAAAGCTATATTCATAGGTATATCT
>NW_017270230.1:0-262 GCF_001594065.2 Cyphomyrmex costatus | reverse complement strand
GTAGGAAACATTTTTTTGTTTGATCACTATTTTAGGAGATATTTAAGAAAATAGCAAGGCATAATTATTGTATAAAATATTATATCATCATTTATTATAACAAATGTTCAAAATGTTCTCCGTTGTTTGCTAAACAATAATAATAATAACATTTTGAACATTTGTTATAATAAATGATGAAATTTTATGCAGTAACTAACTATCCCTTGCTATTTTCTTAAATATCTCCTAAAATAGTGATGGAACAAAAAAATGTGTTGGG
>NW_017270229.1:0-262 GCF_001594065.2 Cyphomyrmex costatus | reverse complement strand
TTTAATAAATGTTTCATATTATTTATTATAATGTTTAGTTCGAAACGGAATCTCCACACGAAAACAAATATAAGTGCAAAAATATAATTATTTTGCTGTTTGATTATAATATACAACTAGAAACTGAAGAAGCGCTTCGCATGCCCTCTTACTTTACCTTTTTACTATTTTAATGCCATTCTTAATTAACTTCGTAATAGTTCTTTACAATTTACGAAAGCAAACTCATTTGTCAATGTGAAAGTTGATAACGCATATCCAC
>NW_017270228.1:0-262 GCF_001594065.2 Cyphomyrmex costatus | reverse complement strand
AATTGTTAACTTCAATTAATCTTAGAATGCTATCGCTGTTGAATGATACAGTATTATTATTAACATATAAATTTTACGAAAAAGAAAATATTCTTAATATAACACAAACATTTCTCACATTTTACGTTTTAATAATCTAATTGATAACTTGAAATGAAAGAAAGACTAACAAGTGCGCTATTAGACTCAATCTCTAAACGATATAAAGTTCAATTGTACGTATGTATTTCTTCATACTATAAATAAAACATATAATAACAAA
>NW_017270227.1:0-262 GCF_001594065.2 Cyphomyrmex costatus | reverse complement strand
ACAATTGTCACAGGATATCTTATATACTACATTTTGATTGTGTTTATATTCTAAATTATCTTTTCCTCTTTTAATGTAGCTATTTAGTGTGTTTGGAATAGTATATGCTAACTTACACTGGAACATATTGGCGATAGGTTTGAATTTTTCAGACACAGTGTTAATATAAGGAACTGTAAAAAATTTTTTTGAAGTATTGTTCTTATTAGAAATATTATTAATATGGAATTTAATTCTATTGTGAATCGTAGAAAAAATGAAG
>NW_017270226.1:0-262 GCF_001594065.2 Cyphomyrmex costatus | reverse complement strand
TTTGGTTGGCGGAAAGTCTGTCGCTGTCGACGCCAAAGTGCCGCTCGACGCCTACCTCGACCTGGTCTCTGACGGCGACGAAACACATCTGGCTCGGCACGTGCGGCAGGTGCGCAGTCACATCGATCAACTCGCCAGCAAGACGTACTGGCAGCGGCTGGACTCCACTCCTGAGTTCGTGGTGCTCTTCGTGCCCGGAGAAGCCATGCTGTCGGCGGCGTTGCAAGCCGAACCGGGTTTGCTGGATTACGCCGCCGATAAG
>NW_017270225.1:0-262 GCF_001594065.2 Cyphomyrmex costatus | reverse complement strand
AAGGCACGGATACACTAACGACCGACTGCCAAGAACGCTTGGCGGAGGCAAAGAACACTTCACCCCCTTTTCTCGTCATAATGCCAGCGGATCAGGATATCTGGTGATCGACTGTCAAGAACTTTTGACGGAGACCAAGAACACTTGATCCCCTTTTCGCGTCGTATCACTGGAGCTAGGATCGGAGCGGAATTCGTAACGGAGCGGCGGTTAAGATAGAAGAGAGCTCTTGGAGCAATAATTACGCGTTTTATACTAATTA
>NW_017270224.1:0-262 GCF_001594065.2 Cyphomyrmex costatus | reverse complement strand
GCCCAGCGCGTCGGTAATCCCGCGGAAGCCATCCCAATCCACCATCGTGAGATGGTCGACCCGCAGATTCGTCAGATTCTCGACCGTTGCGGTAGCTCCCGAGGGCCCGTACAGGGACAGGGCTGCGTTGACCTTGTTGCGTCCGGCCGGTTTGCCCTGCTCGTCGTAAATCTGCACCAGGCTGTCGCGCGGAATCGAAATTACGGTCACGTTTTTGCGGTCAGCTGGCACGTGGACCAGCATCATCGCGTCGCTGCGATAC
>NW_017270223.1:0-262 GCF_001594065.2 Cyphomyrmex costatus | reverse complement strand
GTCGGTCATTTTTTTCGGGCAGGTGGTAAAAAAAACCGATGTGTAGATGGAAAAAATTATATATTTGTCGACGTTTCGACCACTTGTGGGTCTTCTTCAGTCCTGAAGAAAGGCAAAGTTGAAGATATTTGGAAAATGATTACTTACGTTTCTGTAATGTTTCAGGAGCTGCACGATATACATTTTTTGACTGGCGAGGATGACAGAAGGCTGCAGTAAAGATTCCAATATGCTCGTCATGCTTTTCCCAGCTTCTCTTCGA
>NW_017270222.1:0-262 GCF_001594065.2 Cyphomyrmex costatus | reverse complement strand
CTAAATGGCGTGTCCTTGGATTGGCGTTCTGTATACGCGACGGGCGCGTGTTACTGCGTTTTAAGTCGAAGGGCTCGATCCCCGCAGACTCGAGTGTCACCTCGCCTAAAACCTCATCTTTTGAAATGACAACGCAGAACCTCCGTTGCTATGCTGCACGAGAGATCTGTGCGTGCATAAGTACCAAACGCATGATCGTCATAACGTCGTGCACAACTTTTATTATTAGAGTTCTCTATGTAATAATCTTAATTGTATTTAA
>NW_017270221.1:0-262 GCF_001594065.2 Cyphomyrmex costatus | reverse complement strand
AACACTGTTGTATTGTCAATGCGAAGCAAAAAGTTCGCATCTCTCCGATCTGCGGCAAAACATAATGATGGTAATGACTCCTTTTATCACCTAATGTGGAGCACAGAACGTCTACCAATGTCTTGTGTGAATGGCCGTGCCTCGCGTTATGATGTTGCGAGGCTGGCCCCACGCGTTTTCCCGGTGTGTGTCCTTTCGAGAAGCGTGGTCGAGGAATATGTATTCCTCTGCAGTTGAATAGGCTGTCGCCCACAACGGATTT
>NW_017270220.1:0-262 GCF_001594065.2 Cyphomyrmex costatus | reverse complement strand
AATTAAATAGATGTACATATTACAAATACAATTCCCAAATTGCATACAATAGTCTATTTTAAAGATATGAGAGACTATTTTAAAAATATCAAGATATCCTGAAAATTTATTCAGTCTTAAAATAAATATAACCTCTATAAAACTATACTGTTTCATTAGCTTTTACAAAGTAACCCAGTGAACATGAATGTCTAACAGGCAATCCGAAAGACGTCTTAAAAAAGACGACTTTAAGACGTTTACAAAAAGACATCTTTAAGAT
>NW_017270219.1:0-262 GCF_001594065.2 Cyphomyrmex costatus | reverse complement strand
CTTTTCTAATAATGTTATATCCCTTGACATTTAAACTATTATTTTCTTTAAGAAGAGTTTCCTGAATACATAGGAGATCAAAATCAGAAATCCTATTTAAAAGTGAAGGGAGATTATGTCTAATGCCATAACAATTCCATTGGAGAATTTTAAATTGACCGTGATTGAACTTACTATTATACACTTTATTATTATTATGAGAAACGCTAGGAGCAGAATTAGGATGAGAGTTAATTGATATGCGCGAGGGTGAATTAGTCAG
>NW_017270218.1:0-262 GCF_001594065.2 Cyphomyrmex costatus | reverse complement strand
GTCGTGTGCGCCCATGCGTGTGCTCCTCAGAAAAGACGGTCAGGATGCCGGAGACAAGCCTAGCCGCGCAACGCGGTCACAGGGCTGACTCTCGCGGCGCGTGCTGCGCCGATGAATGAGCTCAGGGTTGCCAGGAACAGTCCGGCGAGGACCGCTGCGGGCGCCAGGCGAAGGTCAAAGACGGGCAGCCACCTTTGAGAGATGGTGAATATCAATAGGGCCAGCACACCGATCGCTAGTTGTGATGTCCAGGGACGTTGTT
>NW_017270217.1:0-262 GCF_001594065.2 Cyphomyrmex costatus | reverse complement strand
AATATATTTAACCTATTTGACCCATCTACATCTTTAAATATTTCTCTTAATTGACTTAGAATAATTACCCTATTTATACTACTACCTTTTCAATTCTGACTCACACCTTCACGATCTACTTTTTTCTTTAACCTTATAATTAATTATATTTTTAAAGAATTTAAATCTTTAATTTTTTTTTCTTATTCTAACCTTATTATTATAATTAGATTACTAATACTTATTTTTTTTAATAATTTTTTAGGCTTATTTCCTTATATTT
>NW_017270216.1:0-262 GCF_001594065.2 Cyphomyrmex costatus | reverse complement strand
GGCGATCCACGCAGGCTCGCCTACAAACTTCGCGAACTCTTTGGGACCGGGTTCAAAGTCACCTTTCCTAAAAACTATCCTACCCTTCCTCCTGAACATTCCTAATCGCACATCCTAACCTCCAATCCCAGGGTAAATTGCTTAAATACATTGACCCAAAAATAGGAGAGAATTTTTAAAACCACGACGTTCCGTAACAAACGCTGATTCTTGCGGTGCGACTCAGTTGTTATTCCTATTTTTCTTTCCGAATTCAATTACA
>NW_017270215.1:0-262 GCF_001594065.2 Cyphomyrmex costatus | reverse complement strand
CCCGCAGATAGGAATCGATCGGTAGCGAGTTAACCGTGTCGCGCCGCCCGGAACTCGGCGTCGGCTTCGCCGACCGAACGCTGCCGCGCACCTTCATCACCGAGCCGCCGGGCAGGATCAGGCTGACCGTTGACTTGGTGTAGAACTGGGCGTCAGCCGACCAGGTCAGCACCTTGCCGTCGCGTCTGAAGTCGGTGTACTTCGAACCCGTCGTGCGGTAACGCAGTTTCGACTTGCGAGCGGACCCGACGGTGCGAACGAT
>NW_017270214.1:0-262 GCF_001594065.2 Cyphomyrmex costatus | reverse complement strand
TACCGGCCGAAGCCGGGCGAGATTCCGCCAGAGCCAGGTGTCTATCGCTTCCGCGATGCGCACAACCGGGTGATCTACGTGGGCAAAGCCAAGTCTTTGCGCCAACGACTCAACTCGTATTTCGCGGACGTCACGAGTTTGCATCCGCGCACGATGCAAATGGTGACCACGGCTGCGTCAGTGGATTGGACTGTTGTGTCCACTGAAGTGGAGGCGCTGGCTCTGGAGTACTCCTGGATTAAGGAGTTCGACCCGCGTTTCA
>NW_017270213.1:0-262 GCF_001594065.2 Cyphomyrmex costatus | reverse complement strand
TTTGCATGATATTTTTTTAGGACCGGAATGTGAAACATTTTTATTAAAAGAGCCTCAGGAACGTATAATAGAAATTCGACAAAATTGTTTAGAATTTTACAAAACGGCAGTTCGCGAGATAATCAAACGTTTGCCTTACAATGACACATTTCTCGAACAATTGAATTTTTTGGATCCTCAAGTTGCTTTTTCTTCTAAAGCTAGAGCCACTTTTAAAGATCTTAGTGTCGTTGCTACACGCATAGGTAATATTAATATAACG
>NW_017270212.1:0-262 GCF_001594065.2 Cyphomyrmex costatus | reverse complement strand
AGGTATAAAAAAAGTGTCGACAAAAAATGAAAGTGGGGATTTGTTCGTATGTGCCCACAGATTCAAAATTCGTTTGAATCAAAATCTTAGCTGCTCATTTTTTTGAGATATCTCAAAATGATTTTTTGTGCCTTTTTACATCAGATCAGAAGCTCGTTTTGCGGGCATAACCTTATATGATCCTTACGTGGATCATTTGGATATTCTATTATTCGGATTCAACTGTGATACCACTCTCAGCTTTCCCCAGGACCAACGGCGT
>NW_017270210.1:0-262 GCF_001594065.2 Cyphomyrmex costatus | reverse complement strand
TCTAAGTTCGCATCTACGACAATCATTAAATTATGTATACAATTGACGTTAAAGTAATTTATACCGGTTTTGAGTTGTTTATACCAAGTTAAATTCTATCTTTAAAAACCCATGTAAAAAACTATACTATTATATAAATTCTACTAAATTAAAAAGTAAAACCCATTTCGTACTATCTTTATAAACTAACATTTTTTTTAAAAAAAAGGTAAAAAAAGCGCTAAGAGTGGGTGCTGCTGGTCAAAAAACATTTCGGCCAGTT
>NW_017270209.1:0-262 GCF_001594065.2 Cyphomyrmex costatus | reverse complement strand
AGTGGAAGCCGGGACGAAACACCAACATTACGTGATATTCTTCGCAATATATTAGATTGATTTAAACATTTTAATGAAAATTAGATCATTGCCCTTATTTCATTATATTAGTAGTTGAATACTTATTGAGCCTTATCATAAAAATTTAAATTACGCGGGCGAAATCAATGCGTTTAAATTTCAAGTAAATTAAGGGGACATTTATTTCAGTTTATTAGAGTTGCGTTTCAAGACTGAGGATATGCGATGTACATTGGAGGTT
>NW_017270208.1:0-262 GCF_001594065.2 Cyphomyrmex costatus | reverse complement strand
AAAATATAAATATAAATTAGGTATATGTTAGAAAATTGTATGCATATGTTAAAATAAATAAGTATTTGAGGTAATATATATTGAAGAACATACATAATCATTGATAATTAAATTATTGTATAGTTGTGTTGATTTTTCTATCTCCATTGACATTGCTATTTTAGAGATTCTGGATTCATCCGTTTTATTCAACATCAATGATTCGTTTGAGTCTAATTTATGATCATTTAAAATATTGTCACATAATAGTTTCTGTTTTTTT
>NW_017270207.1:0-262 GCF_001594065.2 Cyphomyrmex costatus | reverse complement strand
TTTGGCGGATTCCATTAGATCCAAAAATATGTATCAAACAGATATAATACAAAAGTTCGTTGAGAACGCTTTAATTAAATTTTCTTTCTTCTGATTGATCAAATGTTTCGAAACAAAAACCAAATGGACACTATTGCACACTAAATTAATAAATAAGAATTTGAATATATATACCATAAAGTAACTATAAAAGTAACATTATTAAATTAGTTACTAGTTACTCAAAAAATGTAACTAAGTTAAGTTATAGTTACAGATGGAA
>NW_017270206.1:0-262 GCF_001594065.2 Cyphomyrmex costatus | reverse complement strand
AAAAAAAAAAAGTGTAGTGGATAGTCTTGTTTAGAATAGATTATAGATAGATAGAATAGATAGATTAGAAATAAGTTAGTAAATTAAATTAAATTGAAACTATATTTAATAAAAAATGATATGTAAGTTGGAATCGTAAACGGAAGTCCAAAACATGTAATGCAAATATGCGATCATGATAATAAATCTATTATTATTATAAAGATCTAAGAGGTACCATCCTTACACTCATTTAATTCTAATGACATGTATTATTTGTATG
>NW_017270205.1:0-262 GCF_001594065.2 Cyphomyrmex costatus | reverse complement strand
CGCGATAGTATTAACTATCGTTAACATTTCTTGAATTATACGACAGTCAACAATAATATTATAAAGTAGAACAGAAATAGTAATATAGTTACGAACAATATTTTCAATTGAAAAACTATCTTGTTTTCGAGAAAAAACTAATTTATAAGTTCATTCATAAATTAATAATTTTATAAAATAAAAGGAATAACCATTCTATTATAAAATTCATTAGTACGTAAAATTCTTTTGTAAGTTAAATAAATGTGTAAAGAGAAGGCAT
>NW_017270204.1:0-262 GCF_001594065.2 Cyphomyrmex costatus | reverse complement strand
AATATTGTTCGTGTAAGATAGTAAAAATACTAAAAATATTGATCCGTACTGTTAGTATTACTGATTCAATTTTATTGGTCAGTATTATTGACCGTGTACGATCACCTTAATACATGTACAAATGTATAAAATTATGTATATATAGTTGTACAATTAGAAAATGTCTACGATATAAGTGTTACATAAATAATTGTTATTCGTGTTTTGCGAGAGAAAATGAATAAATGTCATAAAATTATTAATTAATGTTATTAATAAATGA
>NW_017270203.1:0-262 GCF_001594065.2 Cyphomyrmex costatus | reverse complement strand
TATTTATATATATATATTTAATTTATTTTTTATTTTATATTCTGTATTTTATTTTTTATTTTGTATATCATTAATATCATATTTAACTAATTATTACTAATATTTATAATTGATTATTCCTCTTATTTTATTATATAACTTAAGATTTAAAACTTAAATAACGAATAATGTTATATAAAATCAATTCTATACTTCTTTCTATCTTTCTTGTAGAATTAGAAGTTTTTGTCAAATCAAACTTCAACGAAAAGCTTTGTAAATT
>NW_017270202.1:0-262 GCF_001594065.2 Cyphomyrmex costatus | reverse complement strand
TATATAATTCTCCGCAATTGCTTCGACCAGAAGAAACGCCTGAGATTAAGCGTCAAGTCATCGCTTCATTTGTCGCTTCAGAAGAAAGAATAGACATTATCAGCAGATTTTCTTCTTTGAGCAGACTAAAGCGAACTGTCGCATATTGTTTTCGCTTCGCATACAATTCAAAACACAAGGCCCAACAAGGAAAACTCAGATTTACAGGACCGTTACAAGTCCAGGAACTTGAGCGCAGCATGCAAGCACTTCTACTTATGGC
>NW_017270201.1:0-262 GCF_001594065.2 Cyphomyrmex costatus | reverse complement strand
TTATTTAGTGTCAATACGTATCTATTTCCCTCTCTCAATAATACTAATGTAATATTTATTTACAGTAAATCGGTATTTATTCAATGGTAATAAGGATAATACAATAAATTTTTGTGGTATCACAAGTGAATATATGTTCATATTTAATAAATATTTTAAGCACTTGATTAGTCATCATATAGCAATATCGAATCATGACGTCTCATAAGTGAGAAATTATACATTAAAGTTTCTTGCGTACCATTTGTACATAAAAAGAAAT
>NW_017270200.1:0-262 GCF_001594065.2 Cyphomyrmex costatus | reverse complement strand
CCTCCATCTGATCAAGATGCTGGTAACTTTGTAAGAAAAGAAAAACAAGTCGATCAATCTTGGCCAAAGCATTCAGTTGAAATTCTAAGATATTATGGTGAGTAAAATTTTAATTGTTTTAACTTTTTGTTATACAAATTTTTTTTATTGAACGTATACTGAATTTTAGTATATGGGAGTTTTTGGGATCACTGATTACACATTTTAAATAAAACTTTAAAGAATTGAATGGTGGATTTAATATGGAAACTAAATAGAAAAA
>NW_017270199.1:0-262 GCF_001594065.2 Cyphomyrmex costatus | reverse complement strand
TTGCAACGTGTGGCTTAGCGTTGTCATGTAACAGAATCAGCTTGTTGTGCCTATTGTCCCATTTCGGTCGTTTTTCTTTCAAAGCTTGATTTAAACGTGTCGTTTGTAGTCGATAACGATCGCCAGTGTTGGTTTCGGACGGTTTGAGCAGCTCATAATATATAACACCTCTTTGATCCCACCAGATTGTCAAAATCCCCAAAATCACCATTGTTGTATCGCCGAAACCATTCTTTACAAGCAGTATTCAATGGAGCATGCT
>NW_017270197.1:0-262 GCF_001594065.2 Cyphomyrmex costatus | reverse complement strand
TGCTTTAGTGACCTTGGTTCAAGGTCAAATGCTTAAAAAATTACATAAGAGCTGTTTTTTTTTCAAATTTTGGTAGAATAAACGTTGTGAAGATAATTTTATAAGAATGATTAACTTTAACTGTAAAAACAGCTATGCTGTCTTTTCAAGGTCATTTAAAGATCAGCGTGGTTATTTCGATACATAACTTTTAATTAAAGATCCGAAAGTGGAAAAATTTACCATTAGAACGTAACAACGTTCTTGACCTTATCATCAGTGC
>NW_017270196.1:0-262 GCF_001594065.2 Cyphomyrmex costatus | reverse complement strand
CAACAAATGGTTCATGTCCATTAACTTGGTACATTTACCTTATATGGTAATATTCATCGCGCCTCTAGCGCGATCGCGTGGTTTAAGGAATGTGCAACATTCTTGCATTTCCGCAGTCGGTTGCCATGCCGAATGCAATTAGGTATGATATCGTGCGCGCTATGGTCTTCGATCGACGCTTTGTCCGCGCGCGGTTTTCAGGAATGTGCAGACTTGCATTTCTGCTGCCGATTGCTATGCCGGTTGAAATGCAATAATTTGT
>NW_017270195.1:0-262 GCF_001594065.2 Cyphomyrmex costatus | reverse complement strand
ACGGTTAATAATACTGCGATCAGTAATATTGAATAGTGACATTGATAGTATATATCTGCAGTATTTTTACAACCTTAATTTTACGTATATTATGTATTGCACTGTGACATAAAGGGTGTGTTCTTTTAGGAATCCGCTGTGTATCGGATTTGCCGGTTGCGCGTTTTCTATACGGTCATACAGATACGTAACCGGCTGCGCAGCTATTATAATTCTAATCGTCTGTGTATCTACTGTGTATTCATTACCAAAAGGACGAAAA
>NW_017270194.1:0-262 GCF_001594065.2 Cyphomyrmex costatus | reverse complement strand
TTTAAATCAAAAACTAATACTCAAAACTGGCAGCAATATACACAATAACAAATTTCTGACTATAATATTAATTTTATTTATATCGATATAAGTACAACAAAACACACACATGACAATATACTAAATAAATATATGTATACTTGAATAAATTAAATTTAAATATTCAGTTCTCTATTGCAATTGAGCGATACTTCGACAGAATGTCAATAAGAAGATGGTTCAAATATACAGCATATGTCTTTAAGTCGACATAAATTATTGA
>NW_017270193.1:0-262 GCF_001594065.2 Cyphomyrmex costatus | reverse complement strand
CGGTATCCATAAACCAATCTTTAGAATTTGTTGCTCCGCTTGCTCCAATAAATGCATTAACCTTAGATTTCTCTTCTGTTTCTTTATCCTGTTTCGTTTCTTTGTCCTTTTCCTTAGTTTTTCGAAACCAATAGTTTTCACTTGCATGACCAAGCTTCTTACAGTGAATACAATTTTTCACATTTTTTTTGGAACCTTCATTTTTCCTGCACTGTTTAGCTATGTGTCCTAGTTTCTGACATATAAAGCATTTTATTTTCTT
>NW_017270192.1:0-262 GCF_001594065.2 Cyphomyrmex costatus | reverse complement strand
ATGGATGCGGTTCGAAAATCAGCTGAATGTTGCACTGTCTCCCTCACCGCTCCGCGTGCAGTCGAAATATCTCATGACTCTGTCGAATGGTTTAAATATTTGTCATACCAGTCAACAGTCGCGAGTATTTAAAATAATTTTATTTAAAATATATATTTCAAATATTTTTATTATAATTTTATTTAAAATATATATTTTAAATATATATATTGTGACCGTACTTTTGGGGAAACGGCACAACTTCGTCACTTCATCCGCTGCT
>NW_017270191.1:0-262 GCF_001594065.2 Cyphomyrmex costatus | reverse complement strand
GGACACAAGCCTAGTACAATTTCCGTATTTGTTTCCCTCATTGTAAATTCTCTTCGAATAATATTTACATTAAAAAAGTTAAGTAATACTTACCAAATACAATATATCTTATCCCCGTTATAATTATGTAATAGAGATAAGTGTAATAATATTGTAAAAAAATTTGTTTAACTACAGTATAATTTGATAATAGTTATCAAAGCTTAATTGAATAAATTAAATTTTTGTAATTGACACTTCAGTAAAATTTTGTTTATTGAAC
>NW_017270190.1:0-262 GCF_001594065.2 Cyphomyrmex costatus | reverse complement strand
AATATATTTAACCTATTTGACCCATCTACATCTTTAAATATTTCTCTTAATTGACTTAGAATAGTTACCCTATTTATACTACTACCTTTCCAATTCTGACTCACACCTTCACGATTTACTTTTCTCTTTAATCTTATAATTAATTATATTTTTAAAGAATTTAAATCTTTGATTTTTTTTTCTTATTCTAACCTTATTGTTATAATTAGATTACTAATACTTATTTTTTTTAATAATTTTTTAGGCTTATTTCCTTATATTT
>NW_017270189.1:0-262 GCF_001594065.2 Cyphomyrmex costatus | reverse complement strand
GTTGTGCGCGTTACCTCAAAAAAGTAACGCGTTACCGTTACCGTTACTTTTTGAAAAAAGTAATTCGTTACCGTTACTCGTTATCAATTTCGAAAAGTAACGCGTTACTGTTACCGTTACTTAAAATGTAACGATTCGTTACTTTTTCGTTACTTTTTTTATATTGCTAAAAGTTATTAGAAAATATTTTTAAAAGAAGTATTTTTAAAAGAAATTAAGAATAGATTATAAAATAAAACAATAAATATTTTATAATTGCATT
>NW_017270188.1:0-261 GCF_001594065.2 Cyphomyrmex costatus | reverse complement strand
TATAGAAATCAACCATAATAAAGTTTACTATGATTGTCTTTCTACATTTATTGTTAATTCCAGCAAAAACTATAAAAAAAGCAATCATATATTAAAAAATCATTGAATGTTCATCAAGTTATTTTGCCTAAAAGCAACTATATTATTACTTATTTAAAATTTCAATTTAACATGATTTAACTGTACATGTATAAGTTGTATGTAAATGATAATATAAAGATATTTGTTTCACATTGATATTCGCAGTCATTGTTAATTTTC
>NW_017270187.1:0-261 GCF_001594065.2 Cyphomyrmex costatus | reverse complement strand
AGAAATTCAAAATGGCGGATCCAATATGGCCGACGATTTTCTAAAAATTGCACAATTTTGCTTCTTTTCTATTTAACGGACAAAATCAAGGTCATTGCTTGATGTTTTTCAAAATCGCCACATGGCATCGAAAACTAGAAGCTTCAACCTAAATTTTGGAATCCTATAAGTTACATTTAGTTGCGTACAGTTTTAGTCACGGGGGTGGCCCAGTTGACGTGGAATGACACATATATACATATATATATATATATATATACA
>NW_017270186.1:0-261 GCF_001594065.2 Cyphomyrmex costatus | reverse complement strand
ATTTTCCTCCTCAGCTGCTTCCGAGATTCGCGAGAGCCGACAGCGATGCTCGTCCACAAAGAATGTTCTCGATCCTTCCAACTTAATTGAGCTCGACGAGATTCTGCGTCCTTCGAGATGGTCGGTCACTGCACAAGTGCCGATCGGAAGTTTTCGCGGATTCATGCAGGTCGTCAGGTCCTCTCTTATCGGCCTCTTCTCTTTCTAATTGGTTCGCCGCGACCGCGTGACCCCGCGACGAATCCCGCGGGTCCTCGCGTG
>NW_017270185.1:0-261 GCF_001594065.2 Cyphomyrmex costatus | reverse complement strand
TAATAATTCTTAAAATTTCTTTTTTTTATTTCAGATATACTGTAGCTGTTTTTATTTTTAATTGCAATTTTAAACGTTATTTTTTCTGTTACATATTTATTTAATTTAATTAATTTATTTTAATTTCATTTAATTTGATTTTAATTTGTTTTTAATTTGATTTCAATTTTATTTTTATACAAATTATATAGCAGTACATTTTTACATGAAATTCTTTATGAAACAATTCCTGTGGCAGATAGTAATATTAAAAATAGTTTT
>NW_017270184.1:0-261 GCF_001594065.2 Cyphomyrmex costatus | reverse complement strand
AGCTCTATGAGTCCAGTTGCGTCGAGGTCAGAGAGTTTTGTTGCATCATCGTACTCTACAAGTGAAATGGCATTATGTTCTTCGAGTCCAATTGCATTGAGCTCAGTGAGTTCTGTCGTATCGTGCTCTAGAAACGATGATAATTTTGGTATGTTTTTTTCTTATGTTTTATATATATATTTTTCTTTTTTTTTTTAGTTTTATATTATTTAGCTACATTTTGATTAAAGTTTCAAAACATTCCAAAAATTACATATTTTA
>NW_017270183.1:0-261 GCF_001594065.2 Cyphomyrmex costatus | reverse complement strand
CATTTGCCTTTTCCGTGTTGTTCCGTTCCGCTATTTCTGACTCCATGTGACTGCACTCTTATAGATCTATGGTACGATACATGAAATATCGGCCTAAGCTTAGATGTTAGCGCTCTAACATGCTATAGTTTACTAAGAATTCAGAGGTAAAAGCGCGCTATATTTTTACTGATTGTGAGGATCTTGGATTAACCGACGAAGAAGACGGAGATCATTTTGAGAAGATCGAGTGATTAATAAAAGGTAATCCAATACGTTTTT
>NW_017270182.1:0-261 GCF_001594065.2 Cyphomyrmex costatus | reverse complement strand
ATAATTGTATGATTGTTTATCCAGTTTTCAATCGTAGTTTGTTAATATGGCATTGTAGTTGCACACAATGTTCGTTTCTAAAAAATAAATGATTATTCCTTTAGAGTGTATGGATTTTAAATGTCAAAATTACAGTAACGAATAAATGATCGACAAACTACGAAAAATATTTTATAAGGATATCCTCGTTTATATATAGTTTTATTTAAAGTCGTGAAAGACGCAAAATGTAGTTAGTCGTCATCGTACTCTCTTATAACT
>NW_017270181.1:0-261 GCF_001594065.2 Cyphomyrmex costatus | reverse complement strand
TTGTTCCATTTTTCGATAAACTTTAGTTTACTCTCTTATACTTTCTATGCTCTTATTCTTTTATTGTTTCGTTTATCCAGTAGATAAATAATCATTTTTTTTATTTAAAAATAGAATAACCCTTAAAAGGTTATAATAAAGATGTTAAAAGTTATGTCCAAGCATAAACAAGGATTTTAAGAAGAGAATAGTGCAAACTAAAATGTTCGCTCGAGTCTAAAAGATTGATATGCTGTTGTAGTCGAGGATTAAATAGGCTGC
>NW_017270180.1:0-261 GCF_001594065.2 Cyphomyrmex costatus | reverse complement strand
ATACGAGTTAAATGTGTAAAGTCATTTTATACGTGTATTTTTTACACATTTACGTTATTTGGAAGTACACGTTTCCATATTTAATATTATCTATTATATTGTACACAGCAAAACGTGTTAATCTATACGTTTTAATGTGTAAATTTATTTCTTTATGCGGTATAGTGTGTTACTTTTACACGCAAATCTAAATTACACGCATAGATGTATAATTTTACACATGTAAATGTGTACTTTTTACACACTTGGATTTGCAGTGTA
>NW_017270179.1:0-261 GCF_001594065.2 Cyphomyrmex costatus | reverse complement strand
CCGAAAAATTAGTATTCAATAATTTTTTACTCAAATACTATCAACTTTAGAGAAAAACGGCAAAAGACAAAAATTGTTTATTTTTTTCTCGTATATCTCTAAGAATTTTTTCAAAATGTTCTATTAATTTTTTAATAGTGTATTTCTTATTTTTACCAACATGAGAAAATGCGATACTAAAAAATTCGAAAAAATTTCTCCGAATTCTATGAGAAAAAAATAAATAATTTTTATCACTTGCTGCTTTTCTGCAAAGTTGAT
>NW_017270178.1:0-261 GCF_001594065.2 Cyphomyrmex costatus | reverse complement strand
AAGTGCTTTTGTAAAATTTCAACAATATGACTTTTGACAAAGTTATGTTACATCGAAATTTGCACATTTCTGCATAGTGGATCATGTAACTCTCTAATTTTGTTGAGCAATTTGTAATATACAAAGGTATTATATTAACGATATAAGTTTATTAGGAGCTATATAATTCTTACCGGACAGTTGATGCACTATTGTATTGTTATTCGTTTCTTCATTTTGATTCACCTTTTCATAATCAATTCTCAGATCCATCCCGGATAT
>NW_017270177.1:0-261 GCF_001594065.2 Cyphomyrmex costatus | reverse complement strand
TGTTTGGCTTGTTCTAATACCGTAATTTAATATCTTTATTTTATTTGTTTTTTTAAAACATAAGCGTTGTCATTGTAATTATATATTTTTATTTATTTATAAGTTGTAATACATTTTATTATTGAAAGATAATGAAATGGAAATTAATATGTATTGTGACGTGACACTTTGTGTCCGTCACTCGTAAGTGCACTGGCGCGGAGATCCTGTGTCCTCTAAACTCGAAGGGCGAGGGCACATGCGAGCGTGCCAAATTTGTAT
>NW_017270176.1:0-261 GCF_001594065.2 Cyphomyrmex costatus | reverse complement strand
GATTAGTACTATTGACTATGCATTACAAACAAAGCGCTCTCGCCAACTTGGTGGTAATCAAGTGCGCTACGTGACATATAAAATAAAATAATATTGCTCGTGGCGATGTGATTGTCGATCGCTCCCCAATCAGACCAAACGTTTCTCGGGCACAAGTAGCTTTTCCTTATTAGGCTCCAGCTCTTTCAGCCATGAAACAGATATTTAAATAATAAGATGTATATTTACGACGCAAATATTAACAATAAATATTTGCTTCAA
>NW_017270175.1:0-261 GCF_001594065.2 Cyphomyrmex costatus | reverse complement strand
TAAAAATATAAGAGAGAAATAGTAATAATCTATTATAAATTACTAAATAAAATTTTTAAGACATTTTTTACACATGTTAAATTTAAAACATCATGCTCTGAGTAGTCATACATATGTTTCTGTATTTTATTAAATTTTATCTAATGTCTTTATTTTACAATATATAGAAGTAATAGCTGTTATACCTTATTATTAATTAGTATATCCGAGATGGATACTACACTAGTTAATAATATGATATGCTGCGATTAAAAACTTTAC
>NW_017270174.1:0-261 GCF_001594065.2 Cyphomyrmex costatus | reverse complement strand
TATAAAATTATGCCAATAAAATATTAATATAAAAAGTTTTAATATATGGATATCTAGATATACATATTAATTTAATAAAAATACAAATTCTAATATTTTTACTCTTAACAAGCAACTTGAAGCCTTTAAAACAGGAGAGCAAGTTTATGCTTAGGATAAGTCCACTTAACGTTTGCAACGCTCGCGAGTATCATTTTATCCTTCTTGTCATCAAATATTAAATAAGGATGAGATAATATGCACGTTTGTTGCAAACGTTCA
>NW_017270173.1:0-261 GCF_001594065.2 Cyphomyrmex costatus | reverse complement strand
ATATTGAAGTTTAAATAAGAAAAGAACACGCTAGATTATGATAACAAAATAGATGAAAAGAAAAGAAAAGCAAACACAGAAATATTCAAATAAGAGTTCAAACAAAATCTCAATAAAAGAGGGAGTGAATTTCCGTAAGGATGAAGTAAGTGGCGGCGGCAGAGAGAAAACGAAATCAGATTAATAAAACGATTAATAAGAGAACGAAATTAAATTAGAAAAATCGGAAAAAATAAAAGTGAGATATGAGAACTAACATAT
>NW_017270172.1:0-261 GCF_001594065.2 Cyphomyrmex costatus | reverse complement strand
CGGGGCCTACCCGCTAAAACCTGACGGGTGTCCTACCTGGGGCGCATATTGAGGATGGGGGGGAACTAGACAACAATACACTCCCCCCATCCCCAGCCCAAAACGCTTACGCGCTACCTAAGCCTAACTTTACGGCCGGGGAGGACACCGCTTTCCCCGGCCGCCCGCCCTTAGCCCTGTGCAAGGAACAGTGGGTCACCCGCCCGCTGCTCCGCAGGGTTCCAGGCAGAGGGGCGCGGGGCCGCCAGGGGGATCGGGAGA
>NW_017270171.1:0-261 GCF_001594065.2 Cyphomyrmex costatus | reverse complement strand
CTACATTTCGGTCGCTATGATGTAGCGATTAGGCTACTGCCTCACTTCATTATTACACAGGCTCCGAGCCTCACTTGAGCTAAAGCTCCTCGTGCGGATTATCAATAAATCAACGTTAACCAGAGAACGTATTTCTCACTACAGAAATACCAAGAACACTAAGTGCCGGCCGGCGTCTTAACAAGATGGCTAACGAATGTACAACGACCACACGAAGAAGAAGCGTGGACAAAGAAACAAGGCGTTCAGCGCCTCGCTCGG
>NW_017270170.1:0-261 GCF_001594065.2 Cyphomyrmex costatus | reverse complement strand
CCCCCCCCCCCCCCCCCAGCTTACCCACTTTAAGTCTCCCACCAAATTGCCCACGCCGAACTACAATTCGTCTTAAAACACAACTCTAAAATTCGAAAATAACGTCCCCTTAATTATTTTTTCCACGCGTTATTAGACCAGCGTACAACACATTACATTAAATTGATATCCGCTCAAATAAATTACAAATTAAACTTAATCCTCGCAAATTAAAAAACCCAAGAAATTTAAACCTTTGAAAACTAACCGCAAAAATTTGAT
>NW_017270169.1:0-261 GCF_001594065.2 Cyphomyrmex costatus | reverse complement strand
TTGACCTCGAGGACGATACCTGTCGCGATTACGCCCGCCTCTTCTCCATCGTGATGCTGAAACATAGAACAATTAATTTATTTTTTTCGTATACGTGATGTAGATGTCAGATGATTGTTCCTTGCAGCATGTATAACGAAAAGAATCAATTGAATCGAGATTTAAGTTCATGTACGTTGGTGGGCACAATGCCTAGTTGTTGAGATTGAACAGCAAGCGTCAAGCAGTGGAACGGCAACCAATCAGCGAGGTGATAAAAAT
>NW_017270168.1:0-261 GCF_001594065.2 Cyphomyrmex costatus | reverse complement strand
AATTGGCTTTACGGATTGCAAAATCCTTTCACAGAATAAAAGTACGCACGAAAAAGTATACAGAGAACCCTGATTTCACGAGAAAATCAGAAAATAATGCACTTTTTCTGACACGTACAGCTGTCACTTGGGGTTGACATTCACTTAATATAAAAGTTTTAGAGATCGCAGATGGCAAATAAGCGTCTTGCAGTATTCGGATGACTTGTACGAACAATCCTGAGTTTGCGGAACCAAGATTAAATGCGTAGAAAAAAATAT
>NW_017270167.1:0-261 GCF_001594065.2 Cyphomyrmex costatus | reverse complement strand
ATAAAAATACATTTAAAATAATATTAAAATGTTAACATATTTAATTCTAAATTAAAAAATCAAAGAATATAATTTACAAAAATTACTTAAAAACTAAAAACATGATAAACGTTACGTTACAAGTTTCGACTCTTCGATTGAGTCCTCTTCAGACTTCAAATTGTCCTCTTCATGGATAAAATTATTGCAAATAGTCAAATATGACATTGTTATTGAAATATTGATAATTAGCATGTTAACAAAATTTCAAAACAATAGTAA
>NW_017270166.1:0-261 GCF_001594065.2 Cyphomyrmex costatus | reverse complement strand
TTTTATTTTAATTAGATTTTTCAATTTATATTACAAATAAAACAAAGAGAGGTAAAATTTAGCATGGGACAATACCACTTTGGATATAAATTCGTTTGTCAGGTACGTCCTTCATTGAATAAAAATATATTAGCATATAATATAAAGTACACAATAATAGAATAAACACGTCAATCTTACGTAAATTACATATATAAATGTTTAAATAACGTTATAATTTTTAAATCATTTTTAATTTAATGATTTACATATACCTCGTTT
>NW_017270165.1:0-261 GCF_001594065.2 Cyphomyrmex costatus | reverse complement strand
CAGAAACTGAGTTGGTACTGAACCTCTTTTCACTTTACGTATTACCTTTGATGTAACATTTTTCGAACGTGGTTTTGTTGTATGTTCCTCAAAACAGTCTGACATAAAGTGTATCTCACATACTGCTTCTGCAAATACTATTCATGTAAATTGTTGCAATACATTTTTTATGTAAAACAATATACATATCATTAAATCAGACACAATATTGTTGTATAGAACTACGAACTACACAAGCCAAATATGTGTTATAAGAAACTA
>NW_017270164.1:0-261 GCF_001594065.2 Cyphomyrmex costatus | reverse complement strand
TCAATGTTCGCTTCGTCTGACCAACATATGTGGCATCACAATCTTTACAATGGATTTTATATATATATATATTTGTATATATACCTATGTATGTATGTAGTTATTCTATCTCTTTTTATTACATCTAATAAAAAGAGACACGAGTTACTCATGCTTAGATTTTCATACAGATATAATATAGATCCTGGCGTATTAGCAAATATTAGAATTATATTTATGTGCATCATTATGTACACACACATAAAATACATTACTAATTCA
>NW_017270163.1:0-261 GCF_001594065.2 Cyphomyrmex costatus | reverse complement strand
CAAATTCTTTATGTATATGGTTTATGCGTTATGCAAAAGTCTGTGCTCCCCGCTTTAAGATCCCAAACACACACTTTTGCATAACGCATAATGCATGTGCATAAGGAATTTCATTGGCCCATTTTCTTATGCACGAGTCAATGGACCAACCAAATTCTTTATGTATATGGTTTATGCGTTATGCAAAAGTGTGTGTTTGGGCTCTAAAGCGGGGAGCACAGACTTTTGCATAACGCATAAACCATATACATAAAGAATTTG
>NW_017270162.1:0-261 GCF_001594065.2 Cyphomyrmex costatus | reverse complement strand
AAAAGAATGTTCAAAAATTTAATAATCTCTGACGTTCTAGCGTTAAATATATCTACTTTTTCTCGTTGGGTAAATTCCCACCAACGTTTTAGACAGCATTCGTATTGCTTCAAAGTTGCTTTTGTAATCGAATTGATCATCACATCTACAGCTTCTTCTGATATTCCTTTCCTCAAGAAGGCTGACCTGATAATCTGGCTGCCATCAATGAAAGATGGGATACTAGTGGATGTTTCTTGTCTCTGCAAGGAGATAATAATA
>NW_017270161.1:0-261 GCF_001594065.2 Cyphomyrmex costatus | reverse complement strand
TAATCCATAAAACAAAAATTGTATAATACATTAGTAAAAACTCAAACGTTTCGGCTTCACAGAGCCTTCATCAGTGTAGAATAATAATTTACAATCGTTAATTTTTGATGGAAACAACAACATCGATATAATTTTTTAAAATAAGATCTTGATTTTACGATCTTCTTTAGATGTTTTTCTTCTTTTCAATTCAAATTTAGTCTCCTCAATCCAGTTTGTCATATTGCAATCCAAAAAGAATTTGATCGTTGAAATGCGAGA
>NW_017270160.1:0-261 GCF_001594065.2 Cyphomyrmex costatus | reverse complement strand
TCACAACTCCCCCCTCCTTAAAACAGACCGAGGAGGTTACGACGAGCGTCATCTGCCACCATATTCGCTTCGTGCTTACTGCCCTCATCTCCGCAGTGTCGTCCATATCAATCAGCCTATGTTCGAGAGAACGAGATCGAGACAGCCAATATGAATGCATTACTGAAAACGAAACGCCAAAACAAAAACTTCCAAATAGTTAGCAACGTCCCCTGGACGCTCCAACCTCTCCCCTCTCCGATCACCGCGTCCGGGTCTCGG
>NW_017270159.1:0-261 GCF_001594065.2 Cyphomyrmex costatus | reverse complement strand
CTGGCCAGTAATATGCACTCATGATTCGTGTCATGGTTTTCGCGATCCCTAGATGCCCGGCCGTGGCTTCGTCGTGGTGCGTGTGCAAAATGGAGTTGCGGTGCTCTCGCGGGATGCCCTCTTTCCACTGCCTCTCTACCGGTGTTTCCTTGAAATCAAGGTCGTGTAATAGGTGCCGATATAGCCGGCCTTGGCTTGTTTCATAGTCGGGGTGATCCCGAGGGTTATCCCGGACGGCCTGGAGTAGACGGCGGTACCATG
>NW_017270158.1:0-261 GCF_001594065.2 Cyphomyrmex costatus | reverse complement strand
CACGATCGCAGCTAATCGCAGGCCGTCGTAGAAGCCGACCAGCACGTCGGTACGGGTTACGGGTCCGAGTAGTTCGATTCCGGCCACTACGTCCGGCAGCGGAATCTGAGGCAAATCGAGCAACACTACGTCGTCGGCCGCACTACCCAGCACGGCTCGGAACACAATCCGGATCACGATGATCGCGGCGGCCACGTAGAGATACAACCGAAATGACAACGCCCAGGGCGCCTCCGTGCGACGCGTCAGTACGACCAGACA
>NW_017270157.1:0-261 GCF_001594065.2 Cyphomyrmex costatus | reverse complement strand
TGCCCAAAAGGAATTTTTAGAGTACAGATACTTTTCATTTAAATCTAGTTCAGGACCGCCGTGTCTGGAGTTATCGGCGATGAAACAATCAACTGTTATAAAGCGCGTGAAGAAGGCGAAAAATGTATGAAAGCAATCCCGCTAAACATGAAACCTTCAGGAAACGTTACATTTTTACTGTAATATAGTAAGTTTGTGACATTTTGTATGTATAGGTTCATAAATGGTTGCGTAAACGATTAAAAATAACGTTTTATTTGT
>NW_017270156.1:0-261 GCF_001594065.2 Cyphomyrmex costatus | reverse complement strand
TTATTATTTTCTTTCCCGCGATCTCACTCTCAATTTATCTGACGACAGTTTCGACTGCGTATATAAAAAAAAACTCTCCTCTCATTTACTGTCGAGAGTATAATAGAGCAAAAAAAAAAAAATTCACATCGATCTGTCCTCTCGAAGCTAATATTATCTTCCGTGACGGTTTATTCTTACATCCGCGCTTTCAATAACACACAAAAAAAAATTTTTCTACCATCCGTGGATCCTCTGTTTATTCGCGCATCGAATGCCACT
>NW_017270155.1:0-261 GCF_001594065.2 Cyphomyrmex costatus | reverse complement strand
TTTCGAAAAATGCAAAAACCAAAATTTTTTTTTCTGAAAAATCAAAAAACGAAAATTTTTTTTGGAAAAAAATTTTTTTTTTTTTTAAATGCCGAATCGAAAATTATTTTTTTAAAAATTGCAAAAACGAAATTTTTTTTTGGAAATAAATTTTTTTTTTTTTTAAATGCCGAATCGAAAATTATTTTTTTTTAAATTGCAAAATCGAAATTTCTTTTTTTGAAAATAGCAAAAACGAAATTTTTTTTTTTTTTAAATTTT
>NW_017270154.1:0-261 GCF_001594065.2 Cyphomyrmex costatus | reverse complement strand
CTCGGAGGCCAATTTAGTCGTATAATGTCTGGGTGGTCCTCATACCAAGCTCTGGTGATCCGAGCAGTATGGATTGGACTGTTGTCCTCCACGACGACAATCCTGGGATGGTCTTCTGCGTTGTAGCGTCTTCGTACACTAGGCAGCATGACTCCATCCAGAATATCTACATACTGCTCAGCGTTGAAGTTTCTGCCCACTTCTACCAGATCTCCAGGACCGTCAGCCGACATCCATGCCCAGAATGATGCCGTGATGTGA
>NW_017270153.1:0-261 GCF_001594065.2 Cyphomyrmex costatus | reverse complement strand
CAACCCTCACAAATTTTGGAGGAGGTATTGGTATGTTGATAGACCCGTCCTCCCATTGTGGTGACACATCTGAGGTTCATCAAGTGTTGGTAAGCGTTCCACTGATCCTCTGCTGGTGCCGATACAGATGGTTCTTCTTCTTGTTGATTAAAGGTGCAACAGAAGTAGCGTAACGCAGGCATTTCGTGTACTGTAACCGACGCCATGTAGTTACTTTACGATTATTTGAATACTTATAATATTACGCACGTGTACTATTAT
>NW_017270152.1:0-261 GCF_001594065.2 Cyphomyrmex costatus | reverse complement strand
GGGGAAAGGGGAAAAACACCCTACCGCATTCGCTACACATATCTTTAGGGAATATGAAAACCTTTTAAATATAACAGCTCCAACTATGAATACCAAACAGAGTGTGTAAGTACACGCCATCGAGAAAATAAATGTGTTCGGCTAATACACTCTATAAGGCTAAGCGCCTTTCCGACGATATGGAGATATGTAGCAAGATGCAATAGGACTGCCACCGTTTCCACATTGTTCCAAGATACAGAACCGATAATGAGAATTTAA
>NW_017270151.1:0-261 GCF_001594065.2 Cyphomyrmex costatus | reverse complement strand
ATCCACGGGAATAACTCACCTTGTATTCTTTAAAAAATTACACAAGTCTTATTTTTTTAATTTTAATTTTTATAATGCATTATGAAAAATGAGTGAATTTTTTTTAAAATTATTTTTAATTAATATATAAATAATTATTTTATTTTTAGAATTTAATTTATTTATATTTTTAATTGAATTTTCAATTTTAAATTATTTTTATTAAAAACAAATAAACAAACATAAATTAAAGGCTATAAAGAGTCAAACGCAGTTAACTAT
>NW_017270150.1:0-261 GCF_001594065.2 Cyphomyrmex costatus | reverse complement strand
TTTGCGAATATCGATAGACCTCTGATGGCGAGTCGACGTAGTGATATTCTTCGCAATATTTATACCAAAGTAAGAAATATATGTGAAATGTCTCCCCTTTCCCCAAATATTGCGCGCCGAAAGATTTTTGGTCTTGCAACGTAACTCTAATAATCTGAAATGTCGCCCCAGAGGTTTATCGATATTCTCAAATTCTCATAAGTGCTGAGACACGCGTATATCTCTTTATATAGAATCTCGATTTAATAACTTACCAAGGCG
>NW_017270149.1:0-261 GCF_001594065.2 Cyphomyrmex costatus | reverse complement strand
GGGCTCAGCACGGCAAACAGGCCAACCACCATCCAGATCGCCGCAACACCAAACCCAGCGGTTTGAATATCGGCGCGTGAGAGCACCACGGTGAGGATGCCTAGTCCAATAGGTCCGCCCAGAAGTCCGACTGCGTTGACTCCCGACAGCACCTGGGTGCGAACGGCTGTCGGCACATTCTCGGCGATAAATACATTCCAGATCGGTCCGAACAAACCCGATCCAAAACCGGCAACAGCCATCCCCGCGCCAACCGCGGCG
>NW_017270148.1:0-261 GCF_001594065.2 Cyphomyrmex costatus | reverse complement strand
TAAACGCCGTTTTATTCACTCAGGATTAGAAATGAAGAAAATTGTAGGTCGCCATCTTAAATCCGCAATCTTGGATTCAAAATTTTGAAATTCTTATGGCAGATTCGTGATTAGCGACACCGAAAACCCTTATATACTAATTTTCGCTATCCTATCATCCTTCTTTCTCTTTGACACACATTCTTTGTAAAATAATTTTGAAATTCCGAGCTTTATTTATTTATATAAATAAACAAATGAGCAACAAACACATTAAAGCCA
>NW_017270147.1:0-261 GCF_001594065.2 Cyphomyrmex costatus | reverse complement strand
TACCGTGCTCTTGTGAAAGGTGCAGAGAGTTCTTAAAATCAGGTGTAGAAAGAGCTATGTTTTACTTTGCTGAGATATCCTTTTTTATCAATGTCACTGCTAAATGATCTTGTTGTTTAGGAGTTAAATTTGCAACGATGTGCTTTTTAACATTATTGTAATTAGTCGCAGAATTGCATTTATGTTCCTTACCCGGAGATAAATTTGACAAGCACTTTGGACACTTCCGAAAGGTCGATTTTTTTATTTTTGTATGAGATA
>NW_017270146.1:0-261 GCF_001594065.2 Cyphomyrmex costatus | reverse complement strand
AATAGAATTAAGTAATTGTAAGTAGTAATAGTTGATTAACAATCGTATGGAATATGAAATTAAGATTAACTCGTAATATAATCACTTATAATGTAGCGTGTACAATAAAATCAATAGTTAAATTGAATAAAGGATTGGAGTTGGATATTGAAAGGATTTGACGCCTCTGATAAAGCGGAGTAACTCGGAGTGAGAATGTGCACTAAGCAAGGACTTGACGGCTTACACTTGAATGCGTCTTGACAGTAGGAGATCCGGAGT
>NW_017270144.1:0-260 GCF_001594065.2 Cyphomyrmex costatus | reverse complement strand
ACAAGCATGAGCCCAAAACGATTTTGACAGTCCACTGACAGTCAACATCGAGCGTGCCAGTTCCACGACATGACGATTCGACTGTTCCGCAACACCGTTCTGCTCAGGTGTGTATGGACACGAGGGTCGAAACTCGATGCCACGTTCGCACAACAGTTTCAGTACACCTTGACACTCGAATTCAGTACCGCAGTCCGAACGAAAAGTTTTCACTTTATGTCCTGCGGTTTCGCACTCGTTCAGAAAAGTCTTCAAATGTT
>NW_017270143.1:0-260 GCF_001594065.2 Cyphomyrmex costatus | reverse complement strand
GTATGACACGATTACAGGAAATTTGTGTGCCTGTTTTAATTAATATATGTGTTCGTGGGGATAGAAAATATGTCTCGTTACCTTTCTGAACTGGAAGCTCCGAGTAACATTCTTTGACGTGTTGAATTTTGACGTCCACTGGAGTGCATTTAATTATGTGTACTACTTCTCCGGAAATGACGGCCATGTATCCAGGCCCTTTCATAATCTGGTATGCGAATTCGTCTGGTGAATTAATAGCGAGGCTAAGAGCGCCTTTT
>NW_017270142.1:0-260 GCF_001594065.2 Cyphomyrmex costatus | reverse complement strand
TTAAAATTCCTATCTTAGTTAATGTTATTATTCTTCTTAATATCAAATTCATATGAACTACTGAAGAATAAGCAACTATCCTTTTTATATCCACTTGAACTATACATAATAATCTTAAAATTACTCCCCCAACAATTCTAATTCTCATGATTCATTCTTTCCTATATAATATTATATTATAATAAATTTCTATTAATCGAATAATCCCATACCCTCCTATTTTTAATAAAACTCCAGCTAAAATTATCGAACCATAAACT
>NW_017270141.1:0-260 GCF_001594065.2 Cyphomyrmex costatus | reverse complement strand
CAAATGCCATTATACGGCTAAATACAATTATGGCCAACGGGCCCCTAACGCTATTCATACTAACAATAATGATAATAATACTAATGAACGAAAATAATAATAGTGCCATTATGCGGCTACTCGCTGAACACCAATGCCCCTCAAGGGCGAATAAAGGGATCCGAGGGGCGGGCGAGCATGCGTCCATGCCGGTCGCAACATGAAGCTCATAATTATACCATCTAATAATCTAATGTGCCTCTAGCACGTATCAAAAATTT
>NW_017270140.1:0-260 GCF_001594065.2 Cyphomyrmex costatus | reverse complement strand
CGCTGCCACGAACGCCTCGGGTCGTCACGAGATCATTGCCTCCGCCACGCATTCCCCCGCAGTCGATCCAATAATCCCGCCGGCTGCTGCGACGCATGCAGCGCACCCAATGCCAAGCGTCGCACCGCAGATGACACCGCACGCGACCCCGATGGCAACGAGCGCCCACTGAGCGATGCCTGCGCTAGTGGGACATTTGTTCAAGGTATCCCAGTTGAATGCTGTCTGCGCGGTTCCCTCTACTACGGGTTCAGTTCCAT
>NW_017270138.1:0-260 GCF_001594065.2 Cyphomyrmex costatus | reverse complement strand
GCCCCCCCCCCCCCCCGTGTGTGTGTGTGTGTGTGTGTGTGTGTGTGTGTCTGTAAAACATCAAGTAATAGACTTATAATCATTAAATATCAAATGGAACACACACACACACATACGCACACGCACACACAGGGGGGTGCAAGGGGATGGCCTTCGCCCCTCCCTCCCTCATCCACCCTGTTGGCAGAGGTCTCCCCCAACAGTACAATCATAGAAGTCGTGTGCCCCTTTGCAGGGGGTTGGGGGAGGTGAGAGTTACT
>NW_017270137.1:0-260 GCF_001594065.2 Cyphomyrmex costatus | reverse complement strand
TTCCTTAAATGTACAATTCCGATTCATATAAAGAAATATGTTTTTTTATTTTTATTTACAAATCATATTAAAAACTTATCAAAATCAGAGAAGACATTTACATTTACTTTTTTAATAAAAGAAAAAATATTCGTCATGCGCAATAGAAAAAAGGAAAACAATATTCAATTACCTCTTTATGTTTATCTGACAACATTTTTTCATACACTTTGTTAACAAGGTTGAAAAGGTCTATAACGTTTGATACGGTAATTGCTTTC
>NW_017270136.1:0-260 GCF_001594065.2 Cyphomyrmex costatus | reverse complement strand
TCCGTCGAATGCCAGTGCGCCTTCACGGATAGTGTCTCGTCACGAGACAGCGCAGACTCGCGCGACAGCCGCTGATGGTCGCGCTCGGCAGTCTCAGCGGCGTCAAAGATCGGCGGCGGTGAGCCGTACGAAGCTTGGCTCGCTTTCGACGAGGAGCTACTGGCTCCCGTCGTGGTCAAAATGATGCGACCACCATGCCGACGATGAGACAGCACGTGCGGCATCTGACCGGAGCGCGAGATTCTCTCGTCGCTGACTCA
>NW_017270135.1:0-260 GCF_001594065.2 Cyphomyrmex costatus | reverse complement strand
GGGCAACGAGCCAAAGTATCAATTCAAAAGATCTGAAGATGACTCGAACTGAGTCGAAACGTCAGGACGAACTTTTATTAGGATTTTAATTTTCAGTTTTTTTATATGTATTACTGTTTGTATTTATAATTTATCTTTTTATTAATATTTATTTTTATCTTAAGAGCCACTTATTTATACATTGTTTTTAATTTAATAAACAATTTAATTGTTATAAAACTCAATTTTAAGTAATTTTTAATTATAAAGTGATAAAATTT
>NW_017270134.1:0-260 GCF_001594065.2 Cyphomyrmex costatus | reverse complement strand
TCTTAAACCCTTAAAAAATTTGTTCTATTGAATTGATTATCTCATCAGTAATTCATGGTATTTCATCAGTCACCTACTGATTTGTTAATCGGTTCATTGGAATACTTCTTTTTAACCATATTTACTTCCGAATGTATATAGAAATTAAAAAATTTTATTATATTTGAGAAATATGCATACTTTTTAATCCATTTTCGAAAATTAGGGAAGTAAACAGAGTAATAATAAAATATATAGTTGAATCTGAACAGTGAAAATAA
>NW_017270133.1:0-260 GCF_001594065.2 Cyphomyrmex costatus | reverse complement strand
TGTTCGATTTGAATTTTCAGGAAAAAAAAATTCCCGCTTTAATTTTTTGGAAAAAAAAAAAAATTTTTTCAATAAAAACTAATTTCGTTTTTGAAATTTTCAAAAAAAGAATTGTCGATTCGGTATTTTTCAAAAAAAAAAAATTTTCGTTTTTTGATATTTCAGGACAAAAAAATTTTGGTTTTTGCATTTTTCATAAATAAAATTTTCGATTCGACATTTTTCCAAAAAAAAAAATTTTTTTCAAAAAAAAAATTCCG
>NW_017270132.1:0-260 GCF_001594065.2 Cyphomyrmex costatus | reverse complement strand
GAGTATACCGAACTGACAGAGTCGAAAAGTCCTATACCATTTTTCAGTTGACACAAATTTAACATTTAACGAGATATTAGACCTTACATATAACCAAATAAACGCGTTCGTCCAGCCTACTACTGCCAAGCGTGTATATGTACGCCTCTCAATCGCTCTCTATCGCGCGCGGGTCGCGGGCGCGGGGATGGTTTGAGGCGCGCCATCCAAGTTTTGTGGCTCACGGCGCCGCGGCGGTGTGCGCGGTGCGGGACGCTTCC
>NW_017270131.1:0-260 GCF_001594065.2 Cyphomyrmex costatus | reverse complement strand
AGACGCGATCAAAGATTGCAGTGGATAATTTAGACATTTTCCTTTACGTGAACTCGAAGTTTGTGTACGTGGAAAAGCATATAAAGAAACAGTTGACGCAGTTATATCGTAATCTTATGGAACAAAAGTGCGCGCTCGAAAGGCAAGTATTGCAAAATGCTCTCACGCTAGCAAGCATTGCGCCAGACGAAACCGCGTACCGTATAATGCGTGAACCAGGGTATACCGCTGTACTTTCTGGAGAAGCTCTCCATCTCGTG
>NW_017270130.1:0-260 GCF_001594065.2 Cyphomyrmex costatus | reverse complement strand
ACCGACGGCCAGCTCGCGCGGGTCGACGACATCGGGTTAGACCTGATCCGGCATTGACTGTGTCGGTTCCTTGACCTGAAACCGCATCGTGAGACGCCGATAGGTAGCGTGGGGCATGTGTCCAGCATGGCGTGGAGGGCGCACGAGCAGGCAGTCGCCCGATTGGTGTCTTCGTTCAAAGCTGTGCCAGAAACCGAACCGGTCCGGCTCGCAAAACTTACGTCCAACCTGTTTCGTAACCGGCAGGCGGCGACGAGGCG
>NW_017270129.1:0-260 GCF_001594065.2 Cyphomyrmex costatus | reverse complement strand
TATACAATGACCACGTAAACACCGACATGTCTTACGAGGATTTCTGTGAACTGTGTCGATGGTGTTGACAACAAAAGTATGGATTCGTAGTGATAGACAAAGACAGTGCTCTTACGATTGGGCGATACAGAAAAGGATTTAACAAGTTTACGATACCGTAATATGGTTAGTCGTTGTCGATACGTCAACTACGAAACGTTCTCCCGCGTAAGTGCAACATGGAAAGCAGCAAAGAGCTCAAGGATCGCGAGAGAATAGCG
>NW_017270128.1:0-260 GCF_001594065.2 Cyphomyrmex costatus | reverse complement strand
AAAAGAATTAATAAAAAAAAATAGTATAGGAAAAAGTATTTTATCCTTCTATGAAGAGAAACAAAAATTATTAGATGTTCACAGAAATAAAATCTGTGACATCATAGTCGAACATTTTCATCATCAAGATATCAAGTATGTTTTTAAATACATTCTTATTTTTGTTAATATCGTTTTGTTATATTTTTTTCATCACACGTGCACGTAATGTGCCCAATAACTCAACGCTTTTGCGTGCGGTAAATAGCCAATAACTCAAC
>NW_017270127.1:0-260 GCF_001594065.2 Cyphomyrmex costatus | reverse complement strand
GTAGCATGGTATGCCACTTGCGCAGCGCCCAAACCAGCGCCAGACATTCCAATTCTGTAACAGAGTAATTTAGTTCCGCGCCTCTGAGACTACGACTTGTATATGCCACCGTATACTCATTCGTCGGCTCCTCTTCGCTATACTGATACAGTCGTGCACCCAGTCCGCTCGTCGATGCGTCCACGTAAATGCCAAAACGGTAGCCCGCTCGCGCCAGGTAGAGTTCCTCAGCCTCTTGAAACGCCAGCTTAATTCGCCGA
>NW_017270126.1:0-260 GCF_001594065.2 Cyphomyrmex costatus | reverse complement strand
GTATCTGGCTTTTTAGATTATTCCAAGTATATTTCTGTTTAATACGGAGGTATGTCTTAGTTATGCCCTTATGACCACCTACTATGGATTCATGGTTTTCCTGTATAATCTTAGTCCTATTTTCTATCGGGGGAGTGGAAAGAGCGCCGTGGCATATGGATATTATAGCGGCATGATCTATGAATGTTCGTTGAAAACAGGTAAGAATGTAATCCCAGTGAATCGAGTCTAGTTTTTCTGTTCTCGTTATACTGAACGAA
>NW_017270125.1:0-260 GCF_001594065.2 Cyphomyrmex costatus | reverse complement strand
CCGACAAATACTGCAATCGATACCGGCAGCAGCACCCAGGCGTCGCCGACATATTCGCCGAGGCTGTCGTTGTTCAACGAGAAGCCGGCATTGTTGAACGACATGATCGAGTCGAAAATCCCGTGCCAGACCGCATCGGACCAGGTGTCGTAGTACTTGGCTCGGTAGCGCAGTGTGAGCACCACAGCAGTTGCCGTTTGGAAGATCAGCATGGTGGCGCCGACGCGGCGGAACAGCGGTTTGACCTCGCCGATGTTGAC
>NW_017270124.1:0-260 GCF_001594065.2 Cyphomyrmex costatus | reverse complement strand
GCTCAAAGACGCTTAAACGCCTACGGAAATGGATCTATGACGACCATCGATGACCTTCGAGAGCTCGCGCTCGCTATGCCGCAAACGACCGAGAAATTGGCATGGGGCAACGCGATATGGCGCGTCGCCTGCAAAATTGTTCGTCTGGGACGGCCGCTCGGTGCCAAGGATCGCGCCGAACTCCCCGACACCTTTTACCATCTCCACTTCGATCGCGGCCTGAGACTGCTGGCCCGACTCGACGTGATCGACCGCGCCCG
>NW_017270123.1:0-260 GCF_001594065.2 Cyphomyrmex costatus | reverse complement strand
TTAACCAGTGCGGATTCTCATCCGACCAGTAATGCAGATTATGCGTGTTTGGAAGACCATAATTAGTAAAGCTTGCTTCATCGGTGAATAATATTAATGAAAAAAAATCATTGTTAATGTGCATTTTATGCTGCACCCACTGACAAAAGGTAACACGATTTTCAAAATCCGTATCATGTAAATTTTGATGAATGTTAATACGATACGGATGGTATTTATATTTAGTAAGAATTCGTAATATACTACTTTCATTAATGCCT
>NW_017270122.1:0-260 GCF_001594065.2 Cyphomyrmex costatus | reverse complement strand
ACCTTTAAACACCCGGGCGAACTGCGACGGCGATAGGTGCGCAACCGTGGCCAGCGTCGGCACGTCTAGCGGTTCGGCGTAGCGTGATCCATCATGTCCCGGGCGCGCAGAATCCGGCGGTTGGTGTCTTCTGAGTCAGATAGCCGCACATCCTCAGCGTAATCGCCGGTGGATTGCGCACCGGTCAGTCGGCCCGAACAACAGGAGTGAGCGGTCGTCACCCCATCGTCTTTTGACCATCGATCGCCTCTCGAATGATG
>NW_017270121.1:0-260 GCF_001594065.2 Cyphomyrmex costatus | reverse complement strand
AAGCCATTTTAAAGTATAGGCTTTACTCTTTGAAACGCGCTAATGAACAATGTTCTGCAATTCCTGGAAGCAAAGATAGGGTCTTTCAAAGTCGACAAAATTGCATGTTTTAAAATGTTCCCCTAATTTTTGCGCATTGTATACAATACGAACAATTGATAACAACTTGCGATCTTTGTAACATTGATAATGACCTATTATAGTGGTCGAAATGTATGTCATTCAATTTTCATTAAACTACATAATTAACCAAGCGGCAA
>NW_017270120.1:0-260 GCF_001594065.2 Cyphomyrmex costatus | reverse complement strand
CAGTGCAACCCCGTCGAGCGCACAAACCGCACGATCAAAACAATGATCGCACAGTACGTCGAGCGAAATCACAAAAACTGGGACGAACGCATCTCCGAATTCCAGTTCGCATTTAATTCCGCGCGACATGATACGACGGGATACTCGCCGGCATACCTGAATCTCGGCCGCGAGTTACTGTCACCGCTTACCGCTAACACCGCGCGCACCGCCCCCGCCCCACCGCCTGACACTATCCGCCGACACCTCGAGGAAGCATT
>NW_017270119.1:0-260 GCF_001594065.2 Cyphomyrmex costatus | reverse complement strand
CAAGGGGGGGGGGGGGGATAATATGGCCACTCATGTATGATTCATAAGAAAATCACAAATAATCTATCTATAAATAAGATGTAAAATGACGACGTAACTTGCATTTGTTTATTAATATACGACAATTTTTATTGTTCAGAATAAAAATTGGAAATACAAATAGGACTTAATACAATTTTTCTAAATAGCTTCAAATTTTTGAAATTAATCTTTAAACGTTTAAGATTTATCAACATTTATGCATTAATGCAAAATATAAT
>NW_017270118.1:0-260 GCF_001594065.2 Cyphomyrmex costatus | reverse complement strand
TTACAGAAAAACATTTGGTGTACCAATGGGCTCACTATTATCACCAATAATATCTGAGAGAGTCCTTCAAGATCTAGAAAATGACATATTTAACAAACTAACTTTCAATCCATCATTTTATATACGGTATGTGAACAACTCTTGCAATTAATAAGACACACATCAAAGAACTTTATAATATGTTCACTAACTATCACCCCAGATTTAAATTCACATTAGAAGAACGTGGTGATAGACTGAACTTCTTGGATATGACTTTG
>NW_017270117.1:0-260 GCF_001594065.2 Cyphomyrmex costatus | reverse complement strand
AATTACAATTTTCAATACATTGAGTTTTCCGCACGAGAACTGCATATCACTCGTCTTATCACCCATTCCTTTTATGTTCATCGTTTCACGCGAGATTTTAGATTCTAGCTAAAATATTTCTTAAATTACATTATAAAGTAAAATTTCTGCATACTTTTGAAATATATTTTTAAATTGACTCAATTTCTTTCTCAATCTCTTATAGCTACTAATAAACTTCTTTCGCGATACAATTATCATGATGGTGATCGAAAAAGACA
>NW_017270116.1:0-260 GCF_001594065.2 Cyphomyrmex costatus | reverse complement strand
GAAGGAAGCATCTGAGGAGGAATCTTGGTGAGGCGAGCGTTATTAATTGTATTGTAAAGCCACTGATCGCGTAATATTTTGTGAGCGTATCGAGCGAATCGCGTGTGTGAGTCCCGCGGGTTTGATTCAGCCGACGTCGTACCGGCAAAAACTAACGCCATTGCTATTATCAATACACGCAGGTCGTTCGCTCGAACTAAGGAATTTACATGCTCAGAGTTATCGTTATTGCTCGCCCGTGTCACTGCCAAGTCATATCG
>NW_017270114.1:0-260 GCF_001594065.2 Cyphomyrmex costatus | reverse complement strand
AATTCGGTCTACTCTATCTGCTCATGATAGGTGATTCGCTCGATTAATGACACCCTGTATAATATTAACATAATATACGAATAATAATTATAATACTCAAATACTAATTATTTGATTGTAGGGTCATCGAGAATGGACAGAGGAAGAAATAGCAAAACATAAAGAGAATCACGAATCCTGTATGAATGAAAATGGTATCAATGAAAGTAAGTAAAGAATAAACTAATTGCATGATTAAAAAACTTAAATAAATAATTACA
>NW_017270113.1:0-260 GCF_001594065.2 Cyphomyrmex costatus | reverse complement strand
AGTGATTGGAAAACTTTCCTATTTTCAGGCTGGTTGAGTTCATGTGGAATGCCCCATATATATATTATTAGCTGGTAGGCGATCGGCGCGGTGGTCTCACATGCGCAAAACACACGCAGATCGAATCCAGCACACCCAATAAAAACTTTGGGTACCTTCCATTCCCGGGAGAGATGGATTGGCCGTCACAGCACCCACAAATATGGCAGTCGTCGTCCCGGAAAGGGCTCGTAAAGATTTCTCCGCTTTCCAAAAAAAAA
>NW_017270112.1:0-260 GCF_001594065.2 Cyphomyrmex costatus | reverse complement strand
TCCAATCCATTTTAATCCATTCTCGGATGCTGAGCTTTGTACAGCTGCCGTTATATAAGTAATTGAGACAAAAAAACTTTTTTTACATACCTCAGAATTGATAAAAAAGCCATAAAACAAGATTACCTGATTTTATTATATATTTGTAAGAAATTCCCAAAGGACTTCTGGTTTTTCAGACCTTTACCCTGTCTGTAGTCCTTAAATAAGTTTCCGTTGTTTTCTTGATTTCTGGAAAAAATATGTTCACATTTAATATT
>NW_017270110.1:0-260 GCF_001594065.2 Cyphomyrmex costatus | reverse complement strand
TCAATTATCAATCAGTAAAAAGAGTCAATTCTCAAGGCAATAAATTGAAATGAATATAATGTACAATTACAACATATTGTACGTACATTACATCATTTTGTTAATTTAGTATCAATTAAATTAAATTATAATCAATTACATTGTAATTGTATCAAAGTACAATTATGATTAGTTTATAATTAGAACAATGCGAAGAAAGACTATTTAAGATGTTGACACTAAACAATTTAAAATCAGAATAACCGAACATCTCAAGTACA
>NW_017270109.1:0-260 GCF_001594065.2 Cyphomyrmex costatus | reverse complement strand
GCCTGCGACCTGTTCCGAACTATACCTAGCCTAGTTCTAAATGACTAGTCGGGTCTCGCGTTTGGTTTTTTTCAGAGATAACAGTCAGATACGCCGTCTGAACAGCGTGTTTGTTTTATTGCAGAGTGACGAGTTGCTTTCCGTCGTCGCTCGGCAGCAGAGTTGCGGAGGCCTGAACCGCAATCGAATTTAGGTTGACCGCTGCGCCGCTTTGCGTCATGAACGCCGTCTCGGACGCGTCCTGGCCTGTCGATATCCGT
>NW_017270108.1:0-260 GCF_001594065.2 Cyphomyrmex costatus | reverse complement strand
TTGGTACATATTGTAGTAGTATTTCATGAGATAACTGACATCGCATGACAGCGTGAAGTCGATGATCTTTGTATCACATATACATATACGAATATATGGCACTCGCAGCCACTGGGAAGTAAATATCTCTCTATTGTGTCCTAGTTATCCAAAATATCTCAAATTACAAAATGATAAATTTACAAAAATGTAAAAGCGGTATATATAAATATTCGTATTGATTGTATGTTAGTCAAACTTAGAAAACAGTATATAGTTCT
>NW_017270107.1:0-260 GCF_001594065.2 Cyphomyrmex costatus | reverse complement strand
TAACTTGAAGGTTCTAATTTCCAAAGCACGCAAATTTTATATACTTTTACAAAATTTTTACTAACGTCATCATATATGTACATAATGTATATAATCTAAAATATCTAGATCAATTACTAAATTTAGTATATCAATTTGATATTTTTACATATATTTAAATATTTATATATATATTATGCAGAGGAGTTGAATATTTTGTTCTCGCAATTATTTGAAGGATAAGCTATATTAGTGAAAAAAAAAGAGATACTATAAAGATT
>NW_017270106.1:0-259 GCF_001594065.2 Cyphomyrmex costatus | reverse complement strand
ACTTTCACACTGCGGGTATAGAAAAATTTTACTTTACTTAAAATATATTTTTTTTTCGTTTATTAAGAACAGTATACTCAGAATATTTTCTTTCACATCGGTAATATTGGAACCTAAATCTTATAAATAAACCAGTAGTCGTTAGTCGAAAGCATTAAAATCTTACCCTCGAGAAAAATTATAACTCAGAATATTTTAATAAATGATGTAAAGGACTCTTAGTTTAAAACAAATAATAAATTAAAAAGACAAATTAAGA
>NW_017270105.1:0-259 GCF_001594065.2 Cyphomyrmex costatus | reverse complement strand
AAACTGATTGTTGACCAAACGAAAAATGGCAACACTAAATATTATTACTTGATATAGTAGTATACATTACTTACAATCTCACGACGATCTCTAAAAAAATTTTCTCACAACGATCTCTAAATGAGATTTAATTCGTCCTTACAATCTGTAAGAAAGTATACATATATAACTATATATTCATGTATACAAACAAATATATTTATGTACTCTGAGTAAAAAATTTTTTTATAAAATTTCTATTTGATACAAGAAAAAACAT
>NW_017270104.1:0-259 GCF_001594065.2 Cyphomyrmex costatus | reverse complement strand
AATCTCTCACCTAGAACACTATATTTCATTCAAGATTTTGGAATGTAAGTTAACTAGTTTTCAGTCACGTATATCTTCATAAGTATATGTTTACAAATTATTATTCTAATTAATAGTTAATATCGTGAAGGATTGTTCTGATAATCAATTTCGTAATAACATTATACCAATAAAATTGTTGATACTGAACGATTGCCAATAATCCACCGTATGTCGGTATCTTGTATATCGGCATCACCACAGGCAATGCCATCTCTTG
>NW_017270103.1:0-259 GCF_001594065.2 Cyphomyrmex costatus | reverse complement strand
AAAGAAATTTTATTGTGAAAAAATCATATAATTTTATGAGAAGTAAGCGAAAGTAACCACCATTTTTTTTGCCGCATTTATCTAAAAGTATAATTACGTGACTAACGTACACCTCGGCTTTCGACCCGACATAGTTTCAAAAAAATTTTATTAATATCATACATATTTTTCGGTACATTACGAAATTGAAAAAGGGGAACAGTATATGCATAGAAATATGCGCGTGCATTATATACACATGCAGTAATTCTTTTAAAAA
>NW_017270102.1:0-259 GCF_001594065.2 Cyphomyrmex costatus | reverse complement strand
TTTAGCTGGGTACAGAGCGGCTACCACCGACCACGCGAAGCACTTATTGTCCATGGATCGTACATGGAACCACTGCTTCCTTCTTTTCAAATTTGTCCGGCACTTCGACGTAACATCCCGCGTGCATGGGATTCAGTTTGTTCACGTTCACCGTCAAGTTCAATATACGCGAGAGCGCCCACCCGCTGTCACGCTCCTGGTACTCTTCGAGCGACGTCAATGTAGGTTCGATAACGCGCGACACGTACCACTCGCGCAC
>NW_017270101.1:0-259 GCF_001594065.2 Cyphomyrmex costatus | reverse complement strand
ATCTGCGACGTGCACGTAGTCGCGTACACATGTGCCGTCATCAGTGGGGTAGTCGTCGCCGTAGATTCGCGGAGTTCGTCCTTCGACAAGTGCGTCCATCACGAGCGGGAAGAGATTATGCGGACTGGTGTCGTACAAATCGTTGCTGGCTGAGCCGACCACGTTGAAATACCGTAGCGACGTATGGCGAAGTCCCCAGGCTCGACCGGCGTCGCGAATTAGCCATTCGCCGATGAGTTTGCTCTCTCCATACGGCGAC
>NW_017270100.1:0-259 GCF_001594065.2 Cyphomyrmex costatus | reverse complement strand
GATTGAACTATTTTGTTTGACTGAATTTGTAATTTGTTTATATGAGTAAAAAATTATGTTATCATAAATAAGTTAACTGTTAGAGTAACTAAATTTTTTATTTGTCTGGATTTATTTGCTTCAATCAAATTTTATAGTAGCATTAAAAAACGCATTCATCTTATGGTATTTCAAATAACTGTATTTGTTGCTCGAACCAAATCGTATAGTTGGAAGTTACAAACTGAGCTACTACTGTGGCGCCGGCGCCACAGCACTT
>NW_017270099.1:0-259 GCF_001594065.2 Cyphomyrmex costatus | reverse complement strand
ATGCTGATTGGGTAGCACGGCGCTAGTGCTGCACCAGTTTTCCCAGTGGAAAACGCTATTAGAAAAAATAACATCGGGCGCGCGCGTACGAGCGCGTATAATGGTCACGTTCGACGGGAGCGAATCGTACCCCAACCCCAATCGTACCCATCGAATTTTGCCTCGATTGCATATATGACAAAGGGGAACGATAGGAAGTAAATAAAAGTTTTTAATTAAATTACTTTTTCTTTATTTCAAAATGTTGTCAAGAACAGAA
>NW_017270098.1:0-259 GCF_001594065.2 Cyphomyrmex costatus | reverse complement strand
CCCAATGTCCATCTGATTGACCAGATGAACTGTGTAATATTTGTACATGCTTTTTATTTATTGGAATGGGTTGTATAGTATCAGGTATTTGTATTTGCAATGTATTAGCAGGTATGTATTCTGAACAATTTCGTAAAATTTGATGAAAATGTTCTATGTGTTCGTCTGTAAGCCAATCACCTCGATTAATTATGTTTCTATTGGTAGATGTTAAAATCATATCTTTTGCTTTTACAAACATTTTATTTTATTAAAAATA
>NW_017270097.1:0-259 GCF_001594065.2 Cyphomyrmex costatus | reverse complement strand
TAACTCACCAGCGAAAACGATTTGTCAGTTTACAATATGAAAGTTAAATAAAATAAAAGAAGTTATAGAGTAAAATGAACAAAAAAGTAATAATACAAAACATTATCACAAAACTTATTGTATAAAATATGCAAAGTAAAACGAATGCAAGGATTAAGTGTACTAAGTCGTTTAACTGTCTTGCAAATACTGTGAAATAACAACAAAACTAAGCAGTGTGTCGATTGTCGATAACAAAAGATCAAACCTTATTTACAAT
>NW_017270096.1:0-259 GCF_001594065.2 Cyphomyrmex costatus | reverse complement strand
TGAATAGAAATATTGTACCTCCACATTTATATTTTATGTTAAAATACTCAAATAGATTAAGACTAGAAATTTCATCACAAAATAAATTAAGACGTGTTCTTGGAAATTACACAAAAAGAATTTTAAAGATAGAAATAAATGACACATATAAATCATTACATATTTCAAAGAATAAATGTATCCATCTTGCTCGTTTAGCCTCTCGAGGAATCCCTTGTAACATATTAGATAAATTTTTTTCAACACAGGAAAAGAAAAT
>NW_017270095.1:0-259 GCF_001594065.2 Cyphomyrmex costatus | reverse complement strand
TAATTCTAAACTATTTTCGATACAATTTGGTACCCTCCCAACACTATCGACAATCAACTCATGCAAATTACTCGCCAAGTTATACAATGTGCTATCAATTGAGGATATTATAATTCTATATGGGCAGTCTATTTTATGAATTTTCGGTAATGCGTATGCTCTTGGAATATTACCATCACTACAATATAGTTTTTTATATAAATTCTCCGGAATGTATTTTAATTTTTTCCATCTTGCTAGTAAAACTCTCAATCTTGTA
>NW_017270094.1:0-259 GCF_001594065.2 Cyphomyrmex costatus | reverse complement strand
GTTGGCTTTCTCACCATGCATGTGTTGAAAGACTACTGAAATATTGGGATTCAATAAAAAATTTTCTTCACGAAGCAGTTATAAGCGAAAAAACAAAGCCCGCGGAAAATTTATTGTCTGTAATGAACAGTGTAGAGACAAAAGCATATTTCCTCTTTTTAGAATATGTTTTAAACTTTTTTAATCAATTCAATGCATATTTTCAAGCATCACAAACGCGAATTCATGTACTGCAACCAAAATGTATACAATTTCTTTA
>NW_017270093.1:0-259 GCF_001594065.2 Cyphomyrmex costatus | reverse complement strand
TCGGAAAGATTAAAAAGTATCAAAAATTTTAATACAAAATTAGCTTTTATCAACTTAAACTAAATTATTAGACAAATTTAATAAGATGCAAGAAGACGTTCTTCCACAAAAAAGAATGAAAAATGTGGTTTATAAGATTTCTTGCAATTCCTGTAACACATCATGCGTTGGACGAACGAGGATGAAACTTAAACTAGGATTTCAGTTCATCGTAACTACATACATAAAGCCTGTTCAATATAATAGCGAATATAGTTGC
>NW_017270092.1:0-259 GCF_001594065.2 Cyphomyrmex costatus | reverse complement strand
TTTTTGACGCGTCATGCAAGACAGACACCGGGGTATCGCTAAATGATGTCCTCATGATAGGACCAACATTGCAACCAGATTTATTCTCTATTTTAATCAATTTTCGCATGTGGAAATACGTTATCTCAGGAGACGTGACGAAGATGTATCGTCAAATCTGGGTTGATGAATCTCAACGGAGATTACAAAGAATTTTATGGCGAAGTAACGACACAGAGGAAGTGCGAACTTTCGAATTAGCCACCGTGACATACGGTAC
>NW_017270091.1:0-259 GCF_001594065.2 Cyphomyrmex costatus | reverse complement strand
AATGTAGCTGTAAATTTTATTTTTATGAATTTTTTTACCTCATTTTCCTTGCCTTAATGTAATAGATTAAGGTTATGTTAGGTTATATTTCTCTATATTAAGGATTAAGCTAAATATCTAAAATATTTTATTTTTTAGCTGAAATAGTTCGTGACAGATTTATTAATATGAGAACTACATTCATGAACAATGAAAAGAGAATAAGAGAATCAAAACAAAGATGCAGTGGTAAAGGTACCGATGAGATTTATAAACCTAA
>NW_017270090.1:0-259 GCF_001594065.2 Cyphomyrmex costatus | reverse complement strand
CAATAAGAGGATCCAGACCAACATTTTTTCTGAAATATATAATTCATTATTAATTTGTATTCTACAAAAATATTTGAAAATACTTTCAAAAGATACTCTTTTTAGATGTATCAAAAATGACACAAAGATCAACTTATAGATAACGTAAGAATGATGATATATGACATTAAAAATATGTTTCAGAACATAATTACCATAACCAAAACTATAGTTAACATCATACTAACTATAGTTTTGATTACTGTAGTTACATCTTGTA
>NW_017270089.1:0-259 GCF_001594065.2 Cyphomyrmex costatus | reverse complement strand
ACGAAAAAAACAGTTTAATGGGACGTAAAATTTCACTTAATCCATTTTAAAGTAGAGGCTCTAACTTTTAAAACGGTCTAAAGGACAATGTTCTGCGATTCCCGGATATCGAGATATTAGTCTCTCAAAATCGACAAAAATTGCAAGTTTTTAAATTGCTCCCCTAATTTTTTTGCGTAGTGTATGCACTTATTTTTTCACAAATATTATATAATTCATTTAATTTACATTTCAATAACTTTATCAACTAAAACTTACA
>NW_017270088.1:0-259 GCF_001594065.2 Cyphomyrmex costatus | reverse complement strand
GAAGGGCGAGCGACGGCTAAAACCTGTTGGAGGTTACTCAGGGTCATATCCTTGACAACATATATCAAGGTCAAGGTCATCGAAGGGTGGTCCGTTATAATGCATAATTACTAATAATTGGTAATGAAATTGCGCAGAATTGGAAATTTATCAATGTAGACGATTTTAGCTTTCGAAATTTATAATTTTCTAATAAACAATCTACTTTTTAGAGATTATTTAACTTCTTTTTAATAAAAGAATTAGAATTCCAAAATTT
>NW_017270087.1:0-259 GCF_001594065.2 Cyphomyrmex costatus | reverse complement strand
GCACGCTGCGGACGCGAAGAGCCCCCGCAGCGCGTCTCACAACCCGTGTCCGGAATCAACGTCCGATTCCAGGCAGTGTCGGTGGCTTCTGAGACAGTCGCTAATGAAGCACCGACTGAGAGAGGACGAAGAGTGATGGCGGCACTGATCGGATACGCGAGAGTCAGCACGCAGGACCAGGACCCCGCGATGCAGGTGGATGCGCTACGCGAGGCCGGGGCGGAACGAGTGTTCACCGAGCACGCCTCCGGGGCCAAGT
>NW_017270086.1:0-259 GCF_001594065.2 Cyphomyrmex costatus | reverse complement strand
TGTCTTTCAACATATTATTAAGATCCAATAAGATGCTATAAGCATAAAAAATTTGTGGTATTACCACGGTAGTTAATTAGATTTGTATTGTAAGTCTGAAGGATTTTCGGCACGCGTTTTAGTGGACTACATACGTGGTATATAAATTTCATACTTTAACGTACCTTATACATGATCGCATTAATGACAGCGAATTGCTCTCATTAGCCTTTATATTCTTGTTATTTGAAATTTTTGACAGTCTACTTTAATTGATTTG
>NW_017270085.1:0-259 GCF_001594065.2 Cyphomyrmex costatus | reverse complement strand
GTGTCTACCATGAGCACGGCATCTCCTAGGAGGTCGTTGCTCTCAATTTTTATGGCAGGCGCGTGTGAAAAATCTTTTAGTCTGAGGACTCCGACTCGGGCATTTCCGTTTGCTCCATTTGCACAGTCTCGATGGGGCGGATTGGACGCGTTGGCGGTGCCCCGGTCCGAGGCGGGTCCGAGCGACTCGGGGGGCCTGTTAAGTTTCCCTGGCGCGCATTATTATACCGTCGTTTTCTACAATCTTGAATTTCGTGTCC
>NW_017270084.1:0-259 GCF_001594065.2 Cyphomyrmex costatus | reverse complement strand
CTTACACCATGGAAATTCCCATTTCCGTCTTTCGGTGTCAAGCTTTCCGCCAAGATGGTGAGTTTTACAAGAATTCTTTCTGATATCCATGTTTCTCGGAGAAATCTTGCGTGATACACATCAAACACTCGAATAGAAGGATAAATTTATCGTTTCCGAATCTGTCTCTGAAATAATTTAACTATCGCGAAAAAACTAGCCGACGTTTTGAGGTTAGATGTATCGCGAATTTATTTCATGGCTTCATCTTTTTTGTCGA
>NW_017270083.1:0-259 GCF_001594065.2 Cyphomyrmex costatus | reverse complement strand
ATTATTTTCTATTACAGGTATCTCTATTTTCTATAATTTCTACATTTTCCATTATTTCAGATGTACTTTCAAATTTTCACAAAACTCATCCTGATCCGCTCGATTAATTCTCCTCTCGCATACGCCTGCGAATTGCTTCAACTACCCAGACGTCGAGCGCCGAAGTAATTGCCTGTCGCGCCAAAATAAAAAAATAAAAAAAAAAAAATACGTTCTCTAACAGCGATAGGTTCTATTTGCCCATCCGGCTTGATTCTTG
>NW_017270082.1:0-259 GCF_001594065.2 Cyphomyrmex costatus | reverse complement strand
TCTCTTCGCCTCTTTACTGCAGAGCTTAACCACCGCCATTCTTCTGCCCCCTTCTCTTCTACTACCCCCCACTTCCTTCACCTCCTCAATTCCCACTTTGAGCTCCAGTATTTCCCTCAGGACCCTCTCCGCCTCTACATGCACATCACTTGTCTTCCCTTCTAGTCCTTTAATGATGATATTCTTCCTTCTTTCCTCTCTTTCCATCATCTCGATTTTCTTCTCTATCTTTCCCATCCTGTCTTCTTCCCTTGCCCCT
>NW_017270081.1:0-259 GCF_001594065.2 Cyphomyrmex costatus | reverse complement strand
TATGTGATGCATAGAATTTTCTAATGTGCAGAATTTGATTAAAGTGCAAACCGCCAATGTGCCTCACACGCCAATGTGCCCCAGTCTCCCCTATCGTGTAACGTGCTGCGCCAGCGTTATCGCGACAGCATCACCGCGTGCGGTATTCGTATTGCGCGCTCTTTAAATTATTTAATTCATTAGAACAAAAAATAACGGAAATTATTTATTTTTATCGAATTATTATTATTATTATTATTATTATTATTACTGCTGCATA
>NW_017270080.1:0-259 GCF_001594065.2 Cyphomyrmex costatus | reverse complement strand
GGGAAGCCTGTACATTAGTTCTGCCTGAAGCTGTGGCGAGAAAACTGCCGCCCCAACATACGTCGAGTGATCAATTTTGGAACCGTCGGTAAAAAAAGTAGTGGAGTCATTAATAAGGTGTTGGAATTCCTGTTCAAAGAATGTTTGAGCACTCGGAATAGAAGGAATATGAGATGTATCCGCAGGAGGAAGAGATAGCGAGGAATAGGATATAGTGGTAATGGAAGAGCGAAAGGAGAAACGAAAGGAGGGTAGCGTG
>NW_017270079.1:0-259 GCF_001594065.2 Cyphomyrmex costatus | reverse complement strand
TTCTCAACTCAATTTAGACGATTCCATATGCTAATGTAAGTTTTTCATGTATGCTTTACAAAAATAAACTATTTTCTAAAAAAATGTACCACGTTTATTGACACTCTTATCTCCTCGTTTCCAGTATCTATTTTTAGACACTCTTATCTCCTCGTTTTCATTTGTCTATTTTTAGACAAAACATACCATTCCTCTCTCCACACTCGCAGTATGCGATTAATAGTCGAACCGTACGTTTCCGCTGTACACGTACGCCGCG
>NW_017270078.1:0-259 GCF_001594065.2 Cyphomyrmex costatus | reverse complement strand
TTTTATGGCATTTTGAGTATTTTAAGAATGCCCCAAGGATATTTTGTAAATGTTTTAGAGTTTAAGACTGATTTAATGCTGAATAGTAATGTTAATCGAATTTTAGGGCTGTCTCAGAATTGCATTAGTGTATTACGATTGTCTTAACCCTTTGCGTCACGGTGGGACGCTCAGCGTCCAACCTTTTATCCGTTGATTTTTCACCTTTAAAAATCAGTTTCTCATGTTTTTTACGTCGTGATTAATTTTCTACATAGCT
>NW_017270077.1:0-259 GCF_001594065.2 Cyphomyrmex costatus | reverse complement strand
TAGTAGGGTAATGCCTACTTTTGATTGCTTAGATTATGTATTTGTTGTCTACCATGGCAGCTGTCATATTGAACTGTACTGTTGTATGTACTACCTCGAGACCTAGGACAGTCAGTTCAATGAACTACTGTACTGAGTGCCGCTGTACTGCTAAAAAGAACAGCGAACATGATGTAATTTCCATGGTAATTTCCGGCAAAAAGAACGCTTCAGTGTACACTTCTTGAACTAGTGCAGCCAGTTCAGCGAAAAAGAACAA
>NW_017270076.1:0-259 GCF_001594065.2 Cyphomyrmex costatus | reverse complement strand
ACGTGTTTGTGCGAGTACATTTTTTTGTGTCACATTTCATATGCGCGCATACGTGCGCGCGTGCTATGTGAAAAGGGTGTTCTGAATACATACAATATATATATATATATATACGGGATATATATATCGGGAGAAAAACGTTCGAAAATTGTCCGCCTTTTCCAGCGTCTTTCCGCCGGCCTCTCCACGGTCATTTGCGCGCGCGCGCGCGCGATCTAACAGACAGAGAAACGATTCCTCGGAAGGAATCACCGATGTA
>NW_017270075.1:0-259 GCF_001594065.2 Cyphomyrmex costatus | reverse complement strand
TACTAATATTAAAGGATCCGAGCGAAAGCAGTGAATCTTAATAGCAATTAATTCAACTGACGGATCAGCGACATCGCAGAAATCTAGCCTTTCGAACTTAATATTCTCCTTTAAGATAAAGCAAACACCTCGTTCGCCTTCCTTAGTAATGTCACTTCTAACTATGACATGTCCCTTGATATCAAGAGGCGTGCTAGACTTGAGCAATGATTCCTGAATGCAACAAATATCATAATCACTAATAATTGACAGCAATGAT
>NW_017270074.1:0-259 GCF_001594065.2 Cyphomyrmex costatus | reverse complement strand
TCAAATTCTACCAAATTAAAAAGTAAAACACAAGTGGTACCTTTAATCTTTAAGAACCCATATGGTACTGTTATTTATGTGGCGACTCTTATCAGTCGCACTAACGAAAACCTACCGAGCAGCTACCTTTCGTGAAGCGCTCGGTGGGAACATCCAAGCGCCTGTAGCACTCGACCATACAAGCGCCCGTAGCACCCGACCGCGCGCAAGTACTGCGCGACGCGCAACTACCGCGGTACGCCCACCAGAGGGCTAGCGC
>NW_017270073.1:0-259 GCF_001594065.2 Cyphomyrmex costatus | reverse complement strand
AATTTCAGAGTATCAATTTGTTAATGACTCAAAAAAGAACATGGCGGCCTGCTCTCAAAAAACGTCCCACTCCGCGCACAACGCCGCGCGCCGCGAGCTCCAATCATCGTGACTCAGACAGCGGCGTGCTTGCCAGGCAGTCCCCACTCTTAGCGGTCCGCGCGCCATTGAGTTATCATGGGTGTATACTGTTAATAGTAGTAGGCCGGGCGGACGCATGTATTCGGTAATTTTTACCAATTATTATCTCGTTGACTAT
>NW_017270072.1:0-258 GCF_001594065.2 Cyphomyrmex costatus | reverse complement strand
TTTTCCTTGCGGATTTCAATTCCCAAGCAATATCTTGCCGGTCCGATCTCTTTGATGTCGAACCTTTTGGCTAACTCTAATTTGATACGTCGTGTCTCCTTAGGATTAGATGAAGAGATGAGCATGTCGTCCACATACAGGAGAACCAAGGTTAGCGTATCGGCAGATTTACTGAAATATACGCAGGGATCGGCACTTGACGGCGCAAGTCCGATTTCGCAGAGAGTGTCGTGAATTTTGTTGTGCCACTGTCTTCCT
>NW_017270071.1:0-258 GCF_001594065.2 Cyphomyrmex costatus | reverse complement strand
TCCATGCGTCAGCACCCTGTGACGTCATTTTCCTGCCCGTCATCCCCTACTGCGTCATCCTCCTCCTCCCGTGATGTCATACCCCTCGACGTCATACCCCCTCGCCCTGTGACGTCATACCCCTCTCGCCTTGTAACGTCATCCCCTTCCCGTAACGTCATACCCCCTCGCCATGTGACGTCATCCCCTCCCCGTGACGTCATCCCCCTCCCCTGCCGTGACGTAGACCCCCCCGTGCCACGGGTTCCCCTCGCCCCT
>NW_017270070.1:0-258 GCF_001594065.2 Cyphomyrmex costatus | reverse complement strand
TTTATTACCAAAACAACTTTCTTGAATTAATTTTACCGCCTTTGCTCTCTCTCTATGGCTAGTTTGAGAGACGCAACATCTTCCATCTGTAATGCCCTTTTTATATTATATAACCGTCGGACAGGGTGGAAACAAAAATTGCGCGCAAGCAATTTTATCGAGTATTAAATCGGTGGATTCAGGATACGCTAATCAAGTTAATCTTTCGACATCCGCTTCGAAAGCGGCGATACTTTCTTCGAATTTTTGCTTTCTATT
>NW_017270069.1:0-258 GCF_001594065.2 Cyphomyrmex costatus | reverse complement strand
CAGCCAATCACGTAATTGGTCACGTGACCAAGTTGGCGATTCTTTCTACTAGAGGTTCTCTAGTTAAGACTAAGGGTGATTTTACATGCAGCGCGGAACGCGGTACGCGGTACGCGATAGGCGGTAAAGTAATCAGGAAACGCGGCGGCAAGCCGCGGTACGCGGTACGCGGTATGCGGTACGCGGTGAAGTAATTATAAGGTAATTAACCTGAAAAGTTAACGCAAATTTCTTCCAAGTGGCCAATAAAGCGCATGG
>NW_017270068.1:0-258 GCF_001594065.2 Cyphomyrmex costatus | reverse complement strand
GATATGTTGGATGGATGAATCAGAACTCTCTAGATTAGAAGCAAGCAATGCACTGTTTGGCCGTAAGAGGGAGACATTTTTCGCTGATTTTGGCAACACTGGGCCGAGGCGGCGGACGCCGGACAAGCAAGAAGGCACTCGTTCTTAGACGTTTGTTGAGAGCATAGAGATTATTTTGTGTAGCTCTGAAATACATTTTATTCACAGTTTTTCATTAATTCTGTGTAATTAATTTTGTTATTCACCAAACCCTCTACA
>NW_017270067.1:0-258 GCF_001594065.2 Cyphomyrmex costatus | reverse complement strand
TACGTAGCCAAAAGGTTAGTCCCGTTCGAGCTGTTATCAAGAACGCATTGCGTGAATTGCATCTGTAAGATTTTTGAATTGCTGTATTTTTACTTTAAATATGATAAAAACACTTTTGCAATTGGGATCTGACATGGGGGCGGAACCAATATATATAGCTAACAAATATGGCGACGAAGTGCTTGCCATTTACATTGTAGGGGAGAGGCACCATATGCGACCCAGCACCATATACGACCCACCTCGGTATTTGTATGT
>NW_017270066.1:0-258 GCF_001594065.2 Cyphomyrmex costatus | reverse complement strand
GGTCATCTATTGGTCATTTAGTGGTCATCTTGAAATTCAAGAAATTCAAGATATTAATTTTTTAAATGATGAAGCAGAAGAAGAACTACGAAGAAATACTGATACGTGCACCAAAGCGGTACATTCGTGAAGCACCAAATCCATTTGAATTTTTTAATGAAAATGAATTTAAAAGAAGATTTAGATTTTCCAAGGATTCTGTTATGTTCGGTATTTTACCATTAGTGGAGGAAGGACTGGCAAAAATTAATAACCGTG
>NW_017270065.1:0-258 GCF_001594065.2 Cyphomyrmex costatus | reverse complement strand
GTATTTTCTGCATAACAGTATTATACATATTAGGTATTCAACATTTCAAAGAAGTTTTTATAATGTGACGACTGCGTAAATTTCGCGTGTCACCTTGTCTCGCTACGCTGTACAACTAGCCGCTAATGTATGTTCTCTTTTTCTTTTTTTTGTATTCTATGCGTAAATATAAGACATAATTCTAATTCTTTAAATATAGTCGTAGCTCTTTGTTGGCGAGTTTATTAAGTAACGAAATGTTGATGCAGCGCGCATATC
>NW_017270064.1:0-258 GCF_001594065.2 Cyphomyrmex costatus | reverse complement strand
AAAACGAAAATACCTATTTCAAGGATATAATTTTAAAAAATATCAATTCGTAAATAGAACAACATTCTATATTGTAGATAAATAATCTTTTGTAATAGAAACATTTTGATAGAAAAAAATATTTAAAGTTTCTAAATAAAAAGGCACAAAGTAAAAACATATAACAAAGATATACTCTACACTTCGCATAGATTATTTCATTGGAAAGGAAGACGTTTTGTTGTCTAACAAATTTTGTTGAAAATAATTTTCTCGCAC
>NW_017270063.1:0-258 GCF_001594065.2 Cyphomyrmex costatus | reverse complement strand
ATCAATAGCTACTTCGTTTTTCAATAACGATCTTTTAATAAGATTCAATTCAGAACCTGTATCTATCATGAAACTAGCGCGATAGTCAATGAGATCATCGCTCGGTAGTGTAATAGTGGGGGTTCGATTAGTCTGAATGTTCGTGATTCCTATGTGAGCATATCCGTCTGCTGTCCTTGAGCTATACGGCGCACGCGTGGGCGTTCGTTCAGCGCAGCGCCTACTCGCTGTACCCTCTCTTGGTTTCCCTGCGTTGCG
>NW_017270062.1:0-258 GCF_001594065.2 Cyphomyrmex costatus | reverse complement strand
CCCTGATAGCACAGAAAGTTTCAGTTGTGTTGCAGGGACCTTTCAATATCTCAGTTGTGTATCATCACATTTATAATATTTCTGAGACCATCTTCTTTGAAATATTACAATTGCAATGTTTCTGCAATCACTTTAATTGAAATCTTACGTTTGAAATGTTCCTGTAATATATAATTCTTTCAACATTGTAAATGTATAAAGTTTATGAGAGATTTCAGCGTGCTGCGCGTGAAAATGGATATATATATATATATATAT
>NW_017270061.1:0-258 GCF_001594065.2 Cyphomyrmex costatus | reverse complement strand
ATCTATCTTTTTAAATTATTTTAAACTTTTTAAACCAGACTTTTAAAATAATTTTTAGTTTTTTATTAGTTTCCAATTTTTTAGTTTTTTATACTCCAAGTGCGATAATTTAGTTACACCCTGTATACTAATTATAAGACAGATAATATGGCGAATATATATATAAATAATAAATTTAGCGTGGCGTCTCCCGATTGCTGTTTTAAATCATGTAATTAATTATAGCATAATAGATATAATTATATAAAGTATAAAATT
>NW_017270060.1:0-258 GCF_001594065.2 Cyphomyrmex costatus | reverse complement strand
TTTTCGTGTGCGTCCGCATGCGTGTGAGCAATATGAGTCTCATATGAGGACGCATCTGTATGGAGATATGCACTCACATCGTGCGAATATTCCGCACGATGTGCACGCACTATGATATCACTGTGCGAACATTTTGTTAACTGGGAACGAATACTAAAGCTGTTTCTGGAAAACTTCACTTAAAATGAAGAAAAAAGATGCCAAGTCCTACTAAATCATAGAATTAGTAAAGCTAGTGTCTTAAGAGTGGAGATTTGC
>NW_017270059.1:0-258 GCF_001594065.2 Cyphomyrmex costatus | reverse complement strand
GTGGCTTTAATTTCAATTTGTTTATGTATGGCATGTACTATAGATGAGAATATACGTAAGCATACAGCATAAATAGGATAGTTAAGAATTTAATTGATTACGTAATGGCACATACGGGACCGGATTCCTTTGATGTAAAGACAAAAAATAGGTCCGGTTCCAAATTTTGTCATTATATCAGAGATATCGGAAACAATATGTGACGCTACATCTTTGACAAAAATAAAATTTAATGCATCCCTCTTTATCGACCTTCGT
>NW_017270058.1:0-258 GCF_001594065.2 Cyphomyrmex costatus | reverse complement strand
TTATTTAGGACATATAATTAGCGAAGCTGGTGTTAAGCCAGATCCGAAGAAAATAGAAGCAGTAGAAAAATTTCCGCGACCGAAAAACGCCAAAGGCATCAAGCAATTTTTAGGACTTGCGGGTTATTATCGTCGATTCATTAATAATTTTTCCAAGGTATCCAAACCTTTAGCTTCTTTGTTAAAGAAAGACGCGGAATTCGAATGGAAAGAACCGCAAGAAACTGCTTTTGACAATTTAAAAACCGAATTATGCTC
>NW_017270057.1:0-258 GCF_001594065.2 Cyphomyrmex costatus | reverse complement strand
ACGGAGTTGTTAAAATCCGGAGGTTTTCAAGCTCATAAGTGGTGCTCGAATGCCACAGAAGTTCTAGCCCGAGTTTCTCAGGATAACAACGAGACCATTACGACGCTTAGCATCGATAACAAGGACACAGTCAAGGCTCTCGGTTTAGAATGGAATCCAAGGGAAGATACTTTCCAGTTTGCAATGCGCGAACTCAAAGCGGTGAACACCAAGCGACAAATGTTCTCTGCAATCAGCAAGTTTTTCGATCCGCTAGGA
>NW_017270056.1:0-258 GCF_001594065.2 Cyphomyrmex costatus | reverse complement strand
AAATGAAGTATTCCGGCGTTTTAGATGTAAAGCAAAAGGACAGTAAGTCGTGAATAAAATAAGTTCGTACAACTCTCAAATATTTTTTCAGGACAATACTATATGAATCACTGAGAAAATATATGAAGAATTCGGATATTCGTTGCGAAGTTTAACGCAATTTTATGTATCTATTTTATGAAGGAAAATCGAAAGTGTTATGTCGTCCCGACCTATACTAAAATAAAATTTGAAGACAGGGTTTCGGAACGGCTTATG
>NW_017270055.1:0-258 GCF_001594065.2 Cyphomyrmex costatus | reverse complement strand
GATGCAATGAGGGAACGCTTCCTAGAAGTTATGGCCTACCTAAGGTGCATAAACCTGGATGCCTTTTCAGAATTATTGTTTCATCTGTTGGAAGTCCTTTTCATTCAATTGCCATATTTTTGCATAAACTAATTAATGATAGAATACCAAGACCTCTTAGTCATATTAATAACAGTTTCGAATTGGTAATGAAACTATCTAACACACGGATTGAAGAAGGTTACATCTTAATTTCTCTAGATGTGATCTCATTATTCA
>NW_017270054.1:0-258 GCF_001594065.2 Cyphomyrmex costatus | reverse complement strand
TGTATGAAAATCCTTTTGTGTATAATATACAGAATAATTCATTATCATTAATAATAGTAATGAGCCTCAAATCATCACAGACTATGTTCAGATTCCCCCGAGTGCCACCCAGGTATCCTTCTGTACTTATTGTTATCAAATGATAACAAGGATGACATGACACCCGGAGAGCACTCGAGTGAGAATTTGAACACTCCCACAAGGTAACTGTCATAACTGCATTTACAGGTTACTGTCACAGATTACTTTCACAGGTTA
>NW_017270053.1:0-258 GCF_001594065.2 Cyphomyrmex costatus | reverse complement strand
TTATTCAGCGTAGCTCCTTATTCTCTCAGTGCAAATGTAAATTATAACACGTTTAAATTATTATTATTCCAGCCTATGTTGTAACTTACGCACTACCAAAGATGCATAAACCAAATTGCTGTTTTAGAATTATTATACTCTCTATTGATTGCAGTTCTTCGTACAAAAAAAAAAAATTTGGCAAAATATTTATACAAATTAATTGTTGAAAGCATTCTAAAAACATATAATAACACAAATAACAGCTTTGAATTGGTG
>NW_017270052.1:0-258 GCF_001594065.2 Cyphomyrmex costatus | reverse complement strand
GACACTGAAATTCCTGTCGCGTCACATACTATACAATCTAACGCGAGCGCGTGCAAACGATTATAGATCGTATTTTCGAACGACGTGAGCGATCAGTTACTGAACATGGCGAGCGGCATCGTCAATTCGAATCGACTAGAGACTCTCTCTCGTACGAACTATGATTCTTGGAAGATTCAAGCGGAAGCTCTGTTGGTGAAAAGCGACATGTGGGTATATATCTCTGGCGAAAAGCCGAAACCCGTCGTCACTGGCGAC
>NW_017270051.1:0-258 GCF_001594065.2 Cyphomyrmex costatus | reverse complement strand
AAGCCTAATTTAAATGTTTATCAATATATATGTATGTGATAAAAAGATATATTATTTATCACTCGGAGGAGGTATATAAAGTATATATACTTCAAATATGCAATTTTATTTAAAAAAATAAGAGATTTAAAAAAAAATATGTATATAACAAGGCTCAATAAATTTAAAAAATAATTAATACAAAATAGGGCTACCAGCCAAATATTAGTTAAAATATAAAGGTCTTAGTAATAAACAGTCATTAATTAAAAATAAATA
>NW_017270049.1:0-258 GCF_001594065.2 Cyphomyrmex costatus | reverse complement strand
ATTTTTGTACGAATCAGCGTTAACTTAAATTCCTGTTATATGATATATTTTATTATGAAGAATACGTGTAATAGGAACAACGAAATGTACGTCTGCTAAGTTGTATTATGCGAAGTTGACAAAGCGAATTTTTTGTAAAACAATACTTCGTAATTTTTTAAGTTCTTTTCTTGCGTGATATAAAAGTTACGGGATCCATAGGGAAACAAACTCGACGCATTAAAACCGTTACGGCACGCGAACGATCAACGAAACTAC
>NW_017270048.1:0-258 GCF_001594065.2 Cyphomyrmex costatus | reverse complement strand
TTTCATGTTTTATTGATAAAATGAATTTCGTTTTTTTAAAATTATTTCTTTAAACGATTTTAAATTTGTTTAATTACACAGACATTTCGATTAAAATGATATAATTAATGTATACTCAATTTGAAATATACGTTCACCATACATTAAATACTACGGTTATTATTTAATTACAAAATTTTTAAAAAGACAATAAATTAATTACAAATGTTAAATTACACAGACAATTTCTTAGAAATGATATAATTAATGTATAAACAA
>NW_017270047.1:0-258 GCF_001594065.2 Cyphomyrmex costatus | reverse complement strand
TATAAACAATTTGACTTTAAATTATTTAAAACAGAGTGATATCCAACCATAATCATTTAAACTCCGACTCACTGCATTTTCTCCCCCTTTTTTCTCCCCGACTCGCCCTACCACTCATTATTTTCACTCTCCTTCACACACATATATATGTATAATATATTTTTAAATTATTTTTTATCCGTACTTTATTTTTCCGTACTTTAACATAATATATTATCACGAAAGTAACTGATATTAAAATATCTATATATAAATATA
>NW_017270046.1:0-258 GCF_001594065.2 Cyphomyrmex costatus | reverse complement strand
TTATAATAAGAAAACGATAATTTTAGTATAAAAGTAATATCAATCATGGGAACACTTTTTTTTAAAATAGGTAAATATAAAAAATAAGTTATTACATCGATAATGGACCGAAAATTTTAGGAAATGAAAAAGTCATGAGTTTATACCTATATATTATTTTATCGTTTAAAAAAATGCAAAATTAAAAAGAAATTAATTCGGAAAAAAATAGAAGAAAAAATTTGACCACGATCAAATTAGTCTTAAAAATCATCAAAT
>NW_017270045.1:0-258 GCF_001594065.2 Cyphomyrmex costatus | reverse complement strand
GAGATACAAAAACGCACAGTGTAAAGCGTACAAAAAGCGCACAAAAAATACAGTGTAAAGAGGCTCCGTCTAACGCCAAAAATAGAAAAACTTGAGTGAAATCATAAACCGACAGAAAGGTCGATAAATGTATCGATAAATGGTCGGCGCTACGTACTTGTGCCGCGCGGCGCTCGCTACCTGCTTTGACGCGTCAGCTCGGAGGCTCATAACTTTTGAACCGTTACGAATTTCGATTTGCCCTTTTAACATGATATT
>NW_017270044.1:0-258 GCF_001594065.2 Cyphomyrmex costatus | reverse complement strand
ATATTCGGGAGCGCCGTGAGATGGATCCCCATGGCGCTAATATACATGATACACATCAGCTCTTCCCCCCTTATAAATTTGACTGCTCTCGTTTGATTAGATTGGCGATAAGTAACTACCATATGTATCCGGTGGTTTTCTGCTGCGTTGAGGTTGACCCTCTTTATTCGCATTCGCACGCTGTTCTAAACTTACTTTATTTTGTGTGTTAGCGTGTGGAACATCGGCTCTTACGGCTTTCCCTTCCTCGAATTCAAA
>NW_017270043.1:0-258 GCF_001594065.2 Cyphomyrmex costatus | reverse complement strand
AAAACACACATCTTTTTGCAAAATTTCTGTTATACATTTTAATTATAGCGTTATAATTTTCTTTCTATCAAAATATTTGATTTACAGATAAAAGTATAGATTAAGTAAAAATATAGCTGTAATATAGATTATGTGTATTTCTTAATTTATCTTTTAATTTTTAACTTATTTTGTATTTCAGATAGTTCTATACAATCCTATATAATATTCTAGTATTCTAAAAAGTATTAAAAAATTCCTGAAATATCTTAACATAGT
>NW_017270042.1:0-258 GCF_001594065.2 Cyphomyrmex costatus | reverse complement strand
GCCTCTTCCCATTTCTTGCTCTTATACTCTCAATTCTCTTTCCTACTCTACTACTGATTCCTCTCGCTCTTTCTCTCTCTATCTTTCGTCATTCGACAGTCATCGCTGCTATCTGGCTAACATTTATACATTTGTCGTCGTCGTCGTCGTCGTCGTCCTCGTCGTCGTCCTCGTCGTCGTCATCGTTGTCGTAGTTCGACGTTGTAGTTCATAAATTTAAATTAATTAATTAATTTTTTAATTAATTTATTTTATTAT
>NW_017270041.1:0-258 GCF_001594065.2 Cyphomyrmex costatus | reverse complement strand
TATTTTATATATAGATATTATATATAGATATTATATTTATTTTTACAAACATTCCTTACATATATACGTATCTTACTCTTATATATAGATATTATATTTATTTTTACAAACATTCCTTACATATATACATATCTTACTCTTTTTTATGATTACAACTATATGATATACTGATTTTTTTCCTTGACAAAAATGTTTGAAACGAGAAATGTACGAAAACTATGCTTATCCCTCTTGATAGTCAGTAAATGATCATAAAAT
>NW_017270040.1:0-258 GCF_001594065.2 Cyphomyrmex costatus | reverse complement strand
GTCGCCAGTGACGACGGGTTTCGGCTTTTCGCCAGAGATATATACCCACATGTCGCTTTTCACTAACAGAGCTTCCGCTTGAATCTTCCGAGTATCATAGTTCGTACGAGAGAGAGTCTCTAGTCGATTCGAATTGACAATGCCGCTCGCCATGTTCAGTAACTGATCGCTCACGTCGTTCGAAAATACGATCTGTAATCGTTTGCACGCGCTCGCGTTAGATTGTATAGTATGTGACGCGACAGGAATTTCAGTGTC
>NW_017270039.1:0-258 GCF_001594065.2 Cyphomyrmex costatus | reverse complement strand
TTCCAGTACATCACGTTCCATGGATTTCTCACTTGTTGCGATTTCCTTAGACGTCGTCGTCTTCAGCGCTGTACCATCCCTGCCCATGTTTATTGAGGATGAGCCTTCTTTCGAATGTGAAGCCTTCGTAGAGTCCTCAGTATTCGCCAGAGCTGTTTTGCCTCCTTTGTTTCCAGAGCCACGAGGAGTCTTTTTCTTCCTCGTGGGGTCGCATGCAGGACCTCCCATACGGTGGTTGGAGGGGGCCCCCTGTTCTTC
>NW_017270038.1:0-258 GCF_001594065.2 Cyphomyrmex costatus | reverse complement strand
CTTATACGTGCTATAATGGAAAATAATAAAGTAAAATCAAAAAGAAATACTACATAATGTTTTATGTGTGGCAAAAAATTTTTTTTTTTTATTAAGTGATGAAAACTGATCCCCTTCTGTTTATAATTATGGCATTATGCCACAAAACATTATGTAGTATTTCTTTTTGATTTTACTTTATTATTTTCCATTAGGGCCATTTTTTCACATTCTATTAATCTTTTGGTAATTATAAATTATACTACATTTTAATATTTT
>NW_017270037.1:0-258 GCF_001594065.2 Cyphomyrmex costatus | reverse complement strand
AAAAATTTTTTTTAATTAATATTTTATTAAAATTTAGTTAATATATAATATATTTTGCAGGCTGTTGTTGGGCCACGTACTGAGTTTTTAGATATAGTTCCAGAATGGCCAGGAAGTGAACATGATAGTCGTATATTTCAGAATTCACGTATATATATGCGATACAGGCAACGTGAATTAGACGGGATGCTAGTTGGAGATAGTGGTTATCCTTCTTTACCGTTTCTATTAACACCATTTAATAATCCCGCCAGTGAT
>NW_017270036.1:0-257 GCF_001594065.2 Cyphomyrmex costatus | reverse complement strand
TGTTCGGTTAAGAACGTTGAGGATAGATTCGGCCTGCGGGACGTGAGCAAAACAAAACGGCATTAAAAACACATGATGAATAAAACAGTTATATTTACAGAAAATTATGTAAAGAGATATAATTTGAATATTTAGTAAACAAAATAAAACAAAATCAGGCGTAGATGAACTCTCTTGTTTTATGAGTATCACTTCTCTATTTCCAATCGTCCAATAGTGTGAAGTCTCTCTATTTCTTCTCTCGTACCAGTGCTCCG
>NW_017270035.1:0-257 GCF_001594065.2 Cyphomyrmex costatus | reverse complement strand
ATTTTATATTGATTAGCTGTCAACGTAATGACATTAGATAGATAAAAATCAACGATGGCAAAGCAGGATTTTTGTATCCTGTTATAAAGCAGTCAATGTCTTGAAAGTTCACGGATAAAGTGTTGGAGGCTATGCTTTGAACTGTACTGTCGCCTCTCAAGTAATACCGAAGAGAATAACGGACGCGAAAATCATGCTACAGCTACAGGTGTGCAATTTCTAATTTCGCTAATCAACATAGAAGGAGAGGAGAGTTT
>NW_017270034.1:0-257 GCF_001594065.2 Cyphomyrmex costatus | reverse complement strand
ATTCCGCTTCCGGCCCGACCTTGTGGTCTAACCAGATCGGCTCCAAAGTGCAGCAGTTGCGCGTCGGAGGTGATGAACGCCAACTGTTCGTCGCCGGTTCGCAGCACAGCAGCGCCAACGAGCGAATCGCCGTCTGCCAGCGAAATAATGTCGTACTCATCACGCTGCAGGTGGTCGGGCTTGACCCGCTTTACGACCCCCATCGCAGTACCCAGCGCGATGCCTGGACCGTCGGACTCGAATGTGATGAGCGCAAG
>NW_017270033.1:0-257 GCF_001594065.2 Cyphomyrmex costatus | reverse complement strand
GAACATGCAAGAAGCGATTGAGTCTTATAAAAAAAAGACTTATGGATTTAACGAATGCTACAGAAAATTATCAATTCCGAAACCGACATTTCAAAGACACCTTAATAATATGATTAAAAGGCCCTTTATTATCTGCAAAAAAAAAACCAGTGCTTTACCAACATTATCGAATGATATTGAAGATGAACTTGTCCGATATTTATTATATTTAGAAGAAGTATTTTTTGGACTTAATATTACAGATGTGCGTCGATTAG
>NW_017270032.1:0-257 GCF_001594065.2 Cyphomyrmex costatus | reverse complement strand
ATTTCCTTAAAAGGTAATGTGTACTAAAAAAAAAAACAAATATAATAATTCTTTATTTTGCGTGAGAGAGAGAGAGAGAGATTGATTGATTGATTGATTGATTGATTGGTTAATCGTTTATTTATGTTCTGGCTTAATGCCGTAAACAAATATACAATAATTTTAACAACATAAGTTTCTTAACAAAAATGTAGGAAAGATCGAGATGGTCAGTTAGTGACAAAAAATATACTGCCTCAACTTAGAACTAAATTAAG
>NW_017270031.1:0-257 GCF_001594065.2 Cyphomyrmex costatus | reverse complement strand
ATCGGTTAACTGCTCTTCCGCTTTCCGCTTTTCCGTCAAGGTGTGAACCCGCCCTAAGGGTGCCGTCCCATGGCACGGAAAACGGAATCGGAAAAGTGAAGTGGTAGGGGGCAACCAATCAGCATCGTTTCCGATTTTAAGTAGCCTGGCTCCCCATGGGACATAATTTTCGGAAACAGAAATTTTTCGTACTATGTCGATCGCTAGCGATCACAAGAAATTAGGTTAAGAATAATAACTTGAAACCTACGGATGGA
>NW_017270030.1:0-257 GCF_001594065.2 Cyphomyrmex costatus | reverse complement strand
CAAAACCTAAAACAGATATCCATCTTTCTAATATTCAATTAAACATTTTATACAATATTGCTGATTATATTATTCATAGTATTGTTAAAGATAATGCTGTAATATGCAATTCATATTTAGATTCTGTTGGATGTAAAAATTATACAGGTATAAGATATTCAAGATTTAAAATCTTTTTTTAATAATAAAAACTAAAAACTAAATAATGACATAAAACTTAAATAACTATTAAAACAACAAAAAATAAAAAAATTTTA
>NW_017270029.1:0-257 GCF_001594065.2 Cyphomyrmex costatus | reverse complement strand
CCACGGTATGGAGTAGTGGCCACCAATTCACAGCGGGTCCGGAGCGTCATCAAAACGAGGCGTTGTTGCTGCCACACGACCACAGAGAGAGAACATGCGCATTCGTGGTACGCATAGAGAACAGGGCCGGTTCGCATCAGCCGCGCGCCCTGAGTGGTCTATCGATCTCGGTCGATAACCGAGCTTGACTGAACAGTAACTGATATTAAAATATCTATGTAAATATGCAATTTATACTAACTTCGATACATTGCACA
>NW_017270028.1:0-257 GCF_001594065.2 Cyphomyrmex costatus | reverse complement strand
AACGGAAGATATAATTTTTTTTATATTATGGTGCATGCCATTTCGTAAAAGAAGTGGCTAAATGTACGTTAATAATAATGTTAATACCACACTGCTCAGTAGTACTGAAGAAGTTCATATTAGTAAATGACGTATTATAAACATATAAACAATAACACTTGTAGAATGACATTACCGTCAGTAAGCTAAGCGTCAACAACAAAACAAATGAAGTAAAATGATAATGAAAATTCTGAAAGTCGAGAATGAAATTTTCA
>NW_017270027.1:0-257 GCF_001594065.2 Cyphomyrmex costatus | reverse complement strand
ACCTCTAAATGCGACGCTTACATATCTTGGTTTCCAAATCCAGGTTCGGCGGCAATGGACGCTTTTACCTTCTCATGGAAAGGTATAGATTCCTACGTCTTTCTATTCATCTTATGAAGGCCGCAAGTCCTGAGAAAGATAGTGGAAAATGAAGCTATAGACCGTAATACCCTAGTGGCCTTCTCAAGCCGAGCTTCCATTATTTCGTCATCTGTTACTATCAGAGCCTTTGATTTTGTCGCCTAGTTATTCTCTGC
>NW_017270026.1:0-257 GCF_001594065.2 Cyphomyrmex costatus | reverse complement strand
AGGAATACCTACATCTCTAGTGCCTTAGTTACAACTAGTGAAAGTGTTTTAGATACTACATATTTTTAAAAGAAAAACGACTTTTTTTTATTATACTTGATATTAGTTTGTCACAAGGGTCTTGGTATTGCTTTTCCAGTTCTTCCGATTGTAAAAGTTATTCGTCAAGTTAAAGCAGTATAAAGATAACTAATCTTTGCAAGGTAAGCGAGAGAGAGAGAGAGAGAGAGAGAGAGAGAGGGAGGGAGGGAGGGAGG
>NW_017270025.1:0-257 GCF_001594065.2 Cyphomyrmex costatus | reverse complement strand
AGCAAGTGGAGCGGTCTTTCGGTTTTGTGTGCCCGCCGTTCTACAGGAGAGGCGTCAATGGCGACGACATCAACAGCACTGACGGACTCCATCGTCTATGTCGTGGACGACGAGCGCTCGGTGCGAGCCGCCTTGGAAGATCTCTTCACATCGGTCGGCTTGAGCGTGTTGACATTCGCTTCAACGAAAGAGTTCTTGGCACACGGGATCGACGAGTCACCGGGATGCCTCGTGTTGGACGTGCGCATGCCGGGGCA
>NW_017270024.1:0-257 GCF_001594065.2 Cyphomyrmex costatus | reverse complement strand
TCACACTCGCTTCGCTCGTGCGAATTTATAATTGTATAACACAGTGCACTCGTGAGGAAAAAAATCTATGTGCAACTTATGTGCTAATTGTCTATAGCGCGGCTCGAGCGCGGGGCAACGCACTCGCTTCGCTCGTGCTCCCGCGCCTGCGTCGCGCAATAGACAACTTACCACACACGTTACACAATATACTATTCCATTACTCACAATATGCGCGCGTAAGAGAAAGACAGAGATTTATTCATGTTTTGTATCTC
>NW_017270023.1:0-257 GCF_001594065.2 Cyphomyrmex costatus | reverse complement strand
GTTATATAGATTCATGAATTAAAACTCGAAAACAATTGCTTAAAAGAAAATGCGAAAGAAAAAAAAAAATGTCTCCAGGAATTAAGAGAATTAAATTCAAAGTTACAAACGACAATCATAAGTGATTTTGATGAAGTGAAAGGTACATTTATATACATATAATAATATTAATTATGTAGGTGGTACCTCCAAATATATATATATATATATAATGCAATTTTTCAAATTTTTTATATATGTTTATATAAACATTGCAG
>NW_017270022.1:0-257 GCF_001594065.2 Cyphomyrmex costatus | reverse complement strand
GCAGAGAATAACTAGGCGACAAAATCAAAGGCTCTGATAGTAACAGATGACGAAATAATGGAAACCCGGCCTGAGAGGGCCACTAGGGTATTACTGTCTATAGCTTCATTTTCCACTATTTTTCTCAGGACTCGCGGCCTTCATAAGATGAATAGAAAGACGTAGAAATCTATACCTTTCCATGAGAAGGCAAAAGCGTCCATTGCAACCGAACCTGGATCTGGAAACCAGGATATGTAAGCGTCGCATTTAGAGGT
>NW_017270021.1:0-257 GCF_001594065.2 Cyphomyrmex costatus | reverse complement strand
AAGAGATATACGCGTATCTCAGCACTTGCGAGAATTTGCGAATATCGATAGACCTCTGATAGCTGGTCGACGTAGTAATATTCTTCGCAATATTTACCCAAAGTAAGAACAATGTCTTATTAATAATTAAATAATATACGTAATCCCCCAAATTTGCGCGCCGAACATTCGTCGGTCTTGAAACGCAATTCCCCTATTCCCCCCAAATTGCGCGTCGTATAATCGTCGGTCTTGAAACACAATTTTAATAATCTGAA
>NW_017270020.1:0-257 GCF_001594065.2 Cyphomyrmex costatus | reverse complement strand
CAGATTTTCAGTAGTCTAGAAGTGAATATAGCCATGTATATGTAGTGTTCCCATACGCTATCAACACTGAAAATCTATAGTGCGCGTTATATATATTATAAATTAATAAGAAGAAACAGAGCTATGAGCCTAAAAACTTTGTTGAATTATAATATAGATGGTAAATTAATTATGTCATTGTGTTAAAAATAAATAAAATTTAATATAAACATAAAAATATATAAATATATAAAATTAATAAATAACAAACGTTTCGA
>NW_017270019.1:0-257 GCF_001594065.2 Cyphomyrmex costatus | reverse complement strand
TAGTCTGTAGGATTTTTATGTAAGATTTTTTATTGTGTTCTTCATTACAAAAAAATTATATTTTAAATAAATTAATATTTTATCACATATTCTGTTGCAAATTATTAAAATATTCATTAATTAATATGTTACGTGCTAGTAGACCTGCATTGCCTGCATTATTTTGATGATAAGGAAGAACTGGTACACGATTATGTGCAATAATTTCTAAAATATCAAATTCTTCATCAACAGGTGGAGGAATATCTTCCCCTTGA
>NW_017270018.1:0-257 GCF_001594065.2 Cyphomyrmex costatus | reverse complement strand
CACACAATATCCCCTACCACAAAAATTCCCACCAGAATGTGCCAAACATTTAATTTTGGAAAAGCCAATCAAAATGCGTCTATCGTGTCATTTGCTTCTCGTCATACGACAGCTGGCCTGGATCAACTTTATTTGTGTTATATTAGTTCTCAAATAGACAATGCCTCTGACATATGTTAATATATGATACACTATACAATAAAATATTTTTAATTTAAGAATCGAGAATTGCAACGGATCGAAAAAATTGGAATGGT
>NW_017270017.1:0-257 GCF_001594065.2 Cyphomyrmex costatus | reverse complement strand
AGGACTTTCTGCCTATGAACGGAGACGCAGAAAACTACGAGATGCGAAGACTAACATAGAACCTTCTAACAATGTTATTACAAATGGCACTATGACATTTAATGTCAACGAAGATAGTGGTAGTGCTGCTCGAAAGAACCATGGTCGTCCTCCTCGATACATGCGCTCAACTGGCAGTGCTAACGATAACAAGAGGGTCAAACGATCCAAGACAAAGTATAGTCAAAAATACATGCGACTTTGAATACATCACGAGG
>NW_017270016.1:0-257 GCF_001594065.2 Cyphomyrmex costatus | reverse complement strand
TTTTTAAACGATGTTATGGCGAAAATTTATCCACAAAATGACGATTTTTGCCTACGAGAAGCTTCGCCTCAAAGCGATATTATGGCGAAAATTCACTAACAAAAATCGCGATTTTGGCTGTGAAAAGCTTCATAGGTGGCGATAAAATCCAGAGTCATTTGGCAACCCTGTAGAATAATACACCATCACACAAAGTTATACAAGAGTTTTTGGTCAAAAATTCAACGAATGTCATTGACCAAGCATCGCACTCAACT
>NW_017270015.1:0-257 GCF_001594065.2 Cyphomyrmex costatus | reverse complement strand
ATACCTATTGATTATTTTTATCACATTCTTTTTTCAATAAACAAACTTTATGTAACATTTTACTATAATAAACTTTTTTCAATTCATTTAACATTAAAAAAAATGAAATCATCGTTTCTTTCAACTTTTAAAGTATAACATTGCTTATCAAAACTAGACTAAATGACAAAGTATGTAAATTTTAAATTTAACATTGCCATGCCTAACTGTACTTGTCCATAGTACCGATGCTTTCTTTTCAAGACAATATTTTCTTT
>NW_017270014.1:0-257 GCF_001594065.2 Cyphomyrmex costatus | reverse complement strand
CGTGTGTTCGGTTGCGGAGGAGGAGATGTCGGTTTTGAGGGACACAGAGGATTCGTGGTATAAGAAGCATTTCAGAGAGGTTTCGCAGAAACCCGAGAATTTCAAAGAGTGGCAGATAGTGGATGGCCAGTCGTATTTTCTAAGCCCCCGGGCAGTGACCTCCGAGGTTGTGGAAGATTTAAATCGTTGGAAATTAAAAATAGAACAAATAAAGGACTCTTTCTTTAAAAACATTATAAACGTGGAAATGGCATTGT
>NW_017270013.1:0-257 GCF_001594065.2 Cyphomyrmex costatus | reverse complement strand
TTATTCCCGTTATTTAATTCGGTAGAATAAAATAATTTAAATAGCGCGATGCCACCGTCGCGCACGGTGAGGCTGTCGCGATAACGCTGTCGCAGCGCGTTATACGATACCGCACGAATAAGGATGGATGGAAGAAAAGAATTGAGAGACGTGCTATTTAAATTCATACATTTATTTATTTATTCGTCATGTTATGCATGATATACAATATCACCTAAAGCGTACATTATTAATTCGCATTCGATATTAGAATTTTT
>NW_017270012.1:0-257 GCF_001594065.2 Cyphomyrmex costatus | reverse complement strand
ATTACTGAAATTAGTATAATGCAATAATATTAGATGTACAAATTAATTCTCGGCCTTTTTTGACATTTATTTATAAAAACATGACTACAAATTCAATCTTCAAAGTAATCTCCTCCGCTATCTATACATTTTTTCTACTTCTCAGGCAATTGCCTGATGGTGGCTTTGAATTAACGAATTTATCGAAACTTTCTTCGACCTCTTGAACTGACTTGAATCGAGAATCAGTTAAGGAGGCTCTATCGGTATTCCGACGT
>NW_017270011.1:0-257 GCF_001594065.2 Cyphomyrmex costatus | reverse complement strand
TCAGTCCCAGTTTATTTCTTTCGGACGTATGACTATTACAGCTTAGGTGGGATAATTTAAGAGAAATTTGAGACAATTTTATTTATTTCATTAGTTAATATGATTGTTTTCGTCTCTTGTGACTCTAATATAGAGAAAAGTTAAATCATCGTTATTATATGTTGTCTCTCCTGAGTAGATAAGGTATTGTATATAATCAGGAAATGCAGGAGAGCATGTATCACATAGACTAACAGATGAGATTTGTGTAGTTTCAC
>NW_017270010.1:0-257 GCF_001594065.2 Cyphomyrmex costatus | reverse complement strand
TCTGTAAAGGATTAAACGTTCTTTACCACCTTCATTTTTAAAAAATTAAGTTATTTAAAACAGGTGTTTTAATAATAATGGTAATTTTTCTTTTAAATTAGTTTTCAAAGCTTATTTAATGTTTTTTATACCAGTCAACAGTCGGAAGTATTTAAAATAATTCTATTATTTAAAATATATATTTCAAATATGTACATATGTATTTAATATGTATTAAATATGTGGTGAGGGGTACAGCGGAAAGCGGAGGCGATTCG
>NW_017270009.1:0-257 GCF_001594065.2 Cyphomyrmex costatus | reverse complement strand
TTGAAGATTTACGAGATTATAAAGAAATTATATTAAGACATATTTATTAATTCTATGTAATTTGCGTTTTTAACGATAATTAATTTTCTAAAACGTTAAGACTACTTTATTAAAAAATAAAATTTAAAAAAATAGAAAAAACTCTTAATTTGTTTACCAACTAAACAATTTATTACAATAAAATTTATATACTTTTGTTATTTTGAGATAAAAGTTATTGGAACTTTATGAAATTTAATTTAAAAAAAAAGTTGTTT
>NW_017270008.1:0-257 GCF_001594065.2 Cyphomyrmex costatus | reverse complement strand
CCGCCGCCGCGCTGCGCGACGCCCTGCCATCTCACCCTTGACCCGCGAGAAACCACTCTCTGCGCGAGAAACCACTCCCCAGATGGTTTTTCGCGACGTAGATGGTTTCTCGCCGAAGCCCCTGGAGCACATATGACGACGACACAAGATGCTGCGACCGCCCTCTTCCGCGAACTCACCGGCGACGACCCCGCGGGACGCTGGTCGGCACCCGGGCGGGTGAACCTCATCGGCGAACACACCGACTACAACGAGGG
>NW_017270007.1:0-257 GCF_001594065.2 Cyphomyrmex costatus | reverse complement strand
CCGGCAATTCCTCGGGGTTGCATCCTGGTACCGACGTTTTATACAGGGGTTCGCCACCGTAGCTGCCCCTCTCACCGCCTTAACGCGTAAGCACGCCCGCTGGTCATGGGGGGCGGACGAACAAACCGCGTTCGAGAAATTAAAGCATACGCTCACTACAGCCCCAGTCCTCGCATGTCCTGATTTCACGCGGAAATTCATGCTGCAGACGGACGCCAGTGGCACCGGGCTCGGCGCAGTATTGACGCAGAACTTCC
>NW_017270006.1:0-257 GCF_001594065.2 Cyphomyrmex costatus | reverse complement strand
TATTTATAATAAAGTAAACTTATATATATATAGTAATATACAGTAATATACTTTAATATAAAATAAATTATACCTTTCTCATTTCAATAATAGATCCTGGTGGCATGTTTTCTTCCCATATCTGCTGCTTTTTAACACCTTTGAATATACAATACGGTGGTAAGAATGTGCCTTCCGCGTTGCAGCAAGCTACAACTGTAATAGTTTCTCCTCTTTCTGTACATTGACGTACTTGAACATTTGTACTGCCTTTAATA
>NW_017270005.1:0-257 GCF_001594065.2 Cyphomyrmex costatus | reverse complement strand
GAACGACATAGATTTGCAGCACCGACACTTTTACACCTTGTTTTAAAGCTTAAGGATATCGCTCAAAACGACTGTGAATGGCGAAAAAAAGATTCTAATTTGAATAAATATTGTTAATTATAAGTGAATCGAATATAGAGGCCAAGAATTAAGTATGTAGACCTAATAGCAATAGCGCATGTATGCATGTTTTGAATCCTGCTATTATAATGGTACAGACAATAAAAATACTAATAACAGATTCATTTTTTAAATAC
>NW_017270004.1:0-257 GCF_001594065.2 Cyphomyrmex costatus | reverse complement strand
AAGATGGCAGTGATCGCGTACCCGCGTATCGTCTTTCGCGAACGGTTTCTCGCATACATGACAATGCGTGGCGCTGTTAAATTGTCGCCAGTCATCTTGCGTGAAATCTGCGGAACATTAGCTGAAATTATTGATTATATACTATGTGCTAAATTTTTTAATTCGTCCGCGAACCATGATACACAATTATTATCGCGGTGAAATCGATAGCCTGACAGCGAGTTGTCATAAGAGCAGTGTACGTAATACGCTATACT
>NW_017270003.1:0-257 GCF_001594065.2 Cyphomyrmex costatus | reverse complement strand
TTTTTTTTAACACACATTAAATATATAGATTTTATTTAAAAAATTGCAAATTACTCGACGAACGGTACCACCATGCTAAATGCTGCTGGACCAGAACCCGTATTTCCATAAGCAGTCGCATCATGTATAGTGGTGGGTAAAGTCGATACATCGAACCAGCGAATATCCATTATTTCTTCTCGTGTTTGTGGTTTAAATTTTGTATCCAATGACAAATCGCAAATAATAATATATAATCTTATAATCTTATCATTTAT
>NW_017270002.1:0-257 GCF_001594065.2 Cyphomyrmex costatus | reverse complement strand
ATTACGAGAGAATATTAATTTTTCATATAAAATACATTCTCAAGTTAAATTTAAAGTTTGATTCTAACGGATATTATTAAAAGTAAAGTCATATGTTAAATTGAATTTAAAAATTGCTAAAATAGAAACATTTTTGCAAAGTTTCATGATAAAAATGTCTTTGCGAATGAAATTGCGTGTGCGATCGATAGCTCTTCGATTCTATAACCCGAGAAGTCGTTCTGGGAGTGACGGGCCAACAATGAGCGTGCCAATGG
>NW_017270001.1:0-257 GCF_001594065.2 Cyphomyrmex costatus | reverse complement strand
CAACGGTGTACAGTATGGTGCGTTGTTTCCTGGAGTCTTCCTTGCGTTCAAGATGAGCCTGATGTCTAGATCAATGTCTGCACACTTCCATCTCAACTTTATCAATAATATCTAAGAAGACGTGTAAATGCAAATCACAAAACATTTACGAATAATCCTATTTGATGTATTGTGTAAACGATCTGAATGTATGAGCTGCTGCGATTTCAAAACTATACATGACGATCCGTCAATCGCTTTTCTTTAAAAGAAAAATA
>NW_017270000.1:0-257 GCF_001594065.2 Cyphomyrmex costatus | reverse complement strand
GGAAAGTTTAACGTTTCTGAACAGGGAAAGGTGTAGAATAGTACTTGATATCATACGTATACAAGGTGGGCCATTTTAATCCATCCACGCAAATAACTCCAAAGGAATAGGTGATAACGAAAAATAATTCGTACAAAAGTTGTAGGGTTCAAAGGGAGCCAATTGTTGATGACCTTGAACTTGACCTCGAAGTCGATTTTCAAAGTCATTTTAAGATTAACAAGTGTTTTTTCAATGGAAACCCGTATTTTTGATCC
>NW_017269999.1:0-257 GCF_001594065.2 Cyphomyrmex costatus | reverse complement strand
GAATGTGACGTCATAGGGTTGGAAGGCATTAATTGCGCGAACTGTACGTGCGTGCGTGCGTTGTTACGAGCGCAGAACGCCGCAACTTGTAATAATAAGAAAAGATTCAACGATTGTCTTTTGACCAAGCTTATTCAACGGTGTTACAAGCAAACTTACAGACTATCGAGCTAAGGTTGATGACGAGAGTACGGCTTAAGAAATTAGACTAACTCGAACTGAGCTGGAAGGATCTTTTTATTGACTAAAGTGGTGGA
>NW_017269998.1:0-257 GCF_001594065.2 Cyphomyrmex costatus | reverse complement strand
TCACGTGATATGAAAATGTGAAAAGTGATTAAATTCACCGAAAAACCGTAATAGGCCCCCTGACCTTTGACTATGGGTATGTTCCGAGTTACGCATGAAGCGCGTATACTGCATCTGGTGCGTAAGGCACTAGAGAGTAGAGATGTAGGTATTCCTATCCGCCATTTTGGGTCCACTTGACAGATAGGTTATATCCATAGAGATAGTAGTACTCATATATGTAATACTACTATATGGCTAGTGCCTATAAGAGGGAG
>NW_017269997.1:0-257 GCF_001594065.2 Cyphomyrmex costatus | reverse complement strand
TTATCAACATAATATGTAGCATAAATTTACAGTGCGTGCTTCCGACACGTCTGGCTATCTGGGACAACATACATACGTACGACATACATACATACATACGTTCGACATACATACGTACTACGTACGACATACATGCATACATACGTATACGTACTACGTATGTACATGCATAAGTATAGGGGGAAGGAAAAGAAAGAATACACAATAAATATGTTACATAATTTTATTAAAAAAAAATTTCTTTGCAACCACCATTT
>NW_017269996.1:0-257 GCF_001594065.2 Cyphomyrmex costatus | reverse complement strand
GGAGAGTTGGTGGTGTCTTGGAAACGACTGGCCACGTTTATCCGGTCACTCCGGAACCTGGGCTATTTAAATTTAGAAGAAGAAGATTGGTTCTGGCAAGAGGCGGACGCCATTATGCGTAATGCTTCATCTTACTTATTACACCATGATCTCACTCTATCTATTCTATCATCTCACTCTATCTATCTATATCTATAGCGTTTTCTCTTGGCTGCACCAGTGTAAGGTGATTGCACCAGTTCATCTTTTTTCCTTTT
>NW_017269995.1:0-257 GCF_001594065.2 Cyphomyrmex costatus | reverse complement strand
TCAAATTCTTTATGTATATGGTTTATGCGTTATGCAAAAGTCTGTGCTCCCCGCTTTACTTCTTTTTGTGAGTTCTGTGTACAAAATTGTTAAAGATTGTGCAGAATTTCAAATAATTCGGATTTGGTTCATTGTGAGTTGTCGATTGATGTTCTCATTTCAATCTAAGTGTGGGAATTTCTGAGACAATTAACCTTTAAACAGGTAAGTGGCTTTTTAAATTTAATATTATATTTTAGTTAAAATATTATTTATAA
>NW_017269994.1:0-257 GCF_001594065.2 Cyphomyrmex costatus | reverse complement strand
TCCATGGATTATTATTCTTTGTCTTAAGTTAGTAATATTACTATATGAGCGCATTTCAACACTCCTGGCACATAATAACATGAAAAACAAAAAAAAAGCAATGGAAAACTGAGTTGAAGGTTGTTGTTTGAAGTATTCATCTCGATTTTTCAGACACCCTGTATATCGGTAGAAAATTGTTTAAGTTCTTGGCACACATAATCAAGTCTTTCAGGTTTTAATAATTATCTCTATCAACATTTATCGACTTGTCCCTC
>NW_017269993.1:0-257 GCF_001594065.2 Cyphomyrmex costatus | reverse complement strand
ATAAATTACAATATATTAAATTAATTAAAAAATATTTTTAACTCAATTCACAATTTAATTACGGCTGATGATGACTCTGTAAAGTTGAAATATTCCGTATATCAGTGTTATATTATTATAATAAATTTATATATACATATATCTAACAACCAGTATAGTTCAATTGTCTTAACCTGGGACGTTTATTAATTTTAATTTATATAAATTACATATATATTATATAATTTAATTTTATACTTTTTTATAATCAGATTTCT
>NW_017269992.1:0-256 GCF_001594065.2 Cyphomyrmex costatus | reverse complement strand
AGCTGTCAACGTAATGACATTAGATAGATAAAAATCAGCGATGACAAAGGAGGATTTTTGTATGCTGTTAAAGCAGTCAATGTCTTGGAAGCTCTCGGAAAAAGTGTTCGAGAGTCGATTTTGGTTCTAGGCTGTGCTTTGAACTGTGTACTGTCGCTTCTCAAGCAATGCCGAAGAGGATAACGAACGCGTTAATCGCATGTCTAGACTTCTCGTTGCAAAAAAGCTGATCTGAAAAGAATTGCTAAAGCTACAG
>NW_017269991.1:0-256 GCF_001594065.2 Cyphomyrmex costatus | reverse complement strand
TATTGCGTATCCTAGCCGCGTCCAGAGGTCCATTCCGATAAGCACGGCGCTCTTGAGGGTGGGCATTATATAGAAGGTGTGCGTCAGGTGCCGTGCGCCGACGGAGACAGGCAGTTCCATCGACCCGGGCAGAGTAATTATTTGTGCGTCGGCTAGCTGTACTTCTTTCTCGTCACTATTAACCCTGTGTTGCGCTTTTTCTAGTTTGTTCCGCGCATCGGCGTTTACGAAAGAAATCTCGGACCCGGTGTCGAGT
>NW_017269990.1:0-256 GCF_001594065.2 Cyphomyrmex costatus | reverse complement strand
AAATGATAAATCATTAAAATTTTATACAAATAATACATGTCATTGATTTAAGTAAAAATAAGGATAGTACCACGTAGGTTTTTAAAGATTAGAATTTAACATGGCGCCGACAACTGATATCAAATCTTTTATACAAATGATACATGTCATTAGAATTAAGTAAATAAGGATATATCACGTAGATTTTTAAAGATTCTACTAAACAGCAAATGTAATTGGTCAGTTTCACAGTCGATTAAGTAATTGACGTTGGTGA
>NW_017269989.1:0-256 GCF_001594065.2 Cyphomyrmex costatus | reverse complement strand
TCCAATGCATAGTCTGATTACGGCCTTAAAGGAATCTTGTGGATTACGTTATATAATTTAATCAAATGTAAATTTTAAGTATAATATGTCAGGGTAATAGTGTGTATTTGAACACGTAGTGTCTTGGCGCTAAGCTAGGCGCAGCGACATTGTCATGCCTCTTTTTACGCAAGCAAGCGGGGCGAATTGCGGCAGATTGAGATCAGATCTAGGACCGGAATCCATAGTCCGTTCTTAATCTCAAGATCAACTCAAG
>NW_017269988.1:0-256 GCF_001594065.2 Cyphomyrmex costatus | reverse complement strand
TCAAAATATAATAGAAATATATATTTCTCAATATATTTATTTCTTATATATGTGTGTGTGTGTATTTACCTCTTATATAAAAAATATATCCCAAAATGCTGGATTGTTTTTTTAGTAACAGATTCTGTGGAACATTCTAATTCTTACATAAAAATATCGAAGGTACAATAATTTTCAAATCATAAACTATACATATATTAAAGTTAATAAGTTGTAGCATCTGAAAATTGCGTACTTTAGGGATAGAACATCGTAC
>NW_017269987.1:0-256 GCF_001594065.2 Cyphomyrmex costatus | reverse complement strand
CATTTACTGATGCAAAAAGAGGTGTTGTATCCACAGACCAGAAGCCACCAAAAATAAATATAAAGATATAAAAGAAATGTAATAGTAAGAAATAAGAAAAATGTAAGTTTAAGAAAATGTAAAATATTCTTTTTAATATAACATAAAAAAATTAAAAAACTTAAAAAAAAGAATAAAAACGTAAAAACACCAAAAAAAAAGACGGAATCGAAGTCCGCCACGTCCTCGTCGTGATTCCGGATTTGACCGAGAGCGG
>NW_017269986.1:0-256 GCF_001594065.2 Cyphomyrmex costatus | reverse complement strand
CACACATACACATACACGCACTAACACATAGTGGATTAGAACCGGCCTACTATATCTACTCACGTCACAATATATATGTATATACTAGTAATGATATTGGGCATTGATTTCATTTCTTTTTCACGTATTTTATGCTTGTAATTAGTGCATCAGGAAAAGCAGCGGAGCGACGATTCAATTATTATTGACATATTCGTTACCTCAGTGCCTTAAAATTATGTAGAGAGAGAGAGAGAGAGAGAGAGAGAGAGAGAGA
>NW_017269985.1:0-256 GCF_001594065.2 Cyphomyrmex costatus | reverse complement strand
CATACACCATTATCAAACACCAAAACCCAACAGGATAGTTAATTTAACGGCGTGTCCTTAGGTCGAGCGTGACCGAACTCGCATTGGAATTTTCCCTGGTGTCAGACTGAATCGCTTGCAATCGTTAGCAGAACACGTAGCATCAAGGTTGCCCAGCGGATCGATTGTGCGCTTGCTTGCTTGACACCCAGCCAGGGAGTCGCGACTAGCCGAATCGACCCGAGCCCCCCAACAGACGCATGTGACTCCCATACCG
>NW_017269984.1:0-256 GCF_001594065.2 Cyphomyrmex costatus | reverse complement strand
GCGGCTCGCGCAGTTCATTCTCTATGTCTTCAATCGCAACATGAAATCAGATAAAAGTAGTACTTTTTCTAAATAGTAATTTAATTTTTTAAAAATATGTTTATATTCAAAATAATAAACATAAAAATGGCATTGTAAGAGTCAGATAATGTTTATATTTACATTTTGAGTACACATATAAAAATGGGTATAAAATATTTTAATTTAATTTTGTTTATGTTTATCACTTGTACGGTCGTAGAAAGATTTTAATATT
>NW_017269983.1:0-256 GCF_001594065.2 Cyphomyrmex costatus | reverse complement strand
TCCTTCGCGAGCATCACGCGCTCGCAGAAGAAGGAGACCGAGCCCCACTTCTCCTTGCTCCCCTCTCCTTGCATGGCAGCCACCACGCTGGGGAGCGACAGGTCATCACCGATGACATCTTTGAGGGGACCGCGCTGCACATCCCACGCCGGGCAATACTCCAACGTGTGCTGCGCGGTGTCCTCGGCCGCCACACAATGCCGACATCGGGGGTCCGGCGCCCTCCCTATCCGACACAGGTACTCACCGAAGCTCC
>NW_017269982.1:0-256 GCF_001594065.2 Cyphomyrmex costatus | reverse complement strand
GACTGGGCGTCCCGTTGCGACGGTGGCTCCGAGCAGCGATTTCGTCAACCGGATCGCAACTTTCACGGCTGAGTTTCTGCCCGTCCGGGTGAGCGAGCGATGATAGTTTCTCTTCTACACCACCAAGGAGTCTGATGCGACGGTTGAGCCCTCTTGATGCCATGTTTCTGCATCAGGACAGCGCTACGATGCCGCGGCACGTCGCCTCTCTCGCGATTCTCGAACCGGGATCCGGCCTCTCGTACGACCGGCTCGT
>NW_017269981.1:0-256 GCF_001594065.2 Cyphomyrmex costatus | reverse complement strand
CATCTGTCTAGCTTTTTTATATGAATCTAAAGACAACAAAACAAGCGACAAATGTTGAAACAGAAAACTTGCTGACGGTACCGTACTTTTGAATTCAGGATATAACTCACCATAAGTTCTTCGCAATTTACATGGATGAATCTTCCATGTATTGGAATCTGGATCAAGATATGCTTTCGCAGCTCTGGCTTCATCTTTGGAATTTTGTGGGCATATAACCATATCATCTATAATCCACTTTGTTGGAACAACAGAG
>NW_017269980.1:0-256 GCF_001594065.2 Cyphomyrmex costatus | reverse complement strand
GGAGGGGGAGTGACGAGTGGAGGAGGTCCGGTGGGTCGAAGATGGTGGAGGTGCGAGTGAAAGGTGAGAAACGATGTTAAAAAGTTGTAATAACGAAAAAGTTTGAAATGCGGCGAAAAAGAGGGGCCGTGGGGGTGATTGATGGGGGAGGGGGAAGGGCGAGTGGAGGAGGTCCGGTAGGTCGAAGATGGTTAAGGTGCGAGTGAAAGATGAGAGAGGAAGTTAAAAAGTTGTAATAACGAGAAAGTGTGAATTA
>NW_017269978.1:0-256 GCF_001594065.2 Cyphomyrmex costatus | reverse complement strand
GTTGCTGAGGACTGACTACTTCTAACCTTTGCGTCTCGGGTCTCTGTGGTGGCTGGCTGTCAGCGATGATCGTTGTTGAAGTTCTAGAGCGATGTCGATGCAGTCACTGATTTTAGTTTAAAATTGGGAAATAAAGAAAGGATATTTTGGATAAGTAATAAAACTGTAAATTGTAATAAAGGTAATAAAAATATATTTTAAACGTTAATAATACATAGATATTGAATACATATTTATTAATAGGAGTATAATGATT
>NW_017269977.1:0-256 GCF_001594065.2 Cyphomyrmex costatus | reverse complement strand
CTGAGATTAGTCTCTTATTATAATTAGGTTCATAATCCATAATTTTAGTATTGTTCCAATCAAATTCATGATTACATTGTAAAATATGGTTAGTTAGTACCGAATGTCTAGACTGCTCAAGCTTTTTATTATTCATATGTTCTTTAATTCTTGTGCTCAATTTCCTTTTAGTTTGTCCCACATAGGTTACATCACAATTTTTACATGGGATCTTGTATACAACATTATTATTGCTAGCTATTTCTTTTTTATCTTT
>NW_017269976.1:0-256 GCF_001594065.2 Cyphomyrmex costatus | reverse complement strand
TAAATTTCCTTTCTTTAATTTACTTACTCTCCCCACTTACGTTACTTAATTTTATAATTTATATTAATTTTTTAATTATTTTAAATTAACTTCTTCACAAATTATATATTTTTAATTATTATAAATTTTACTTATTCTCATAAAATAATTAACTTTTAAATAAAAACTAATTTTATAAAATCTTTACTTATTCACTTTATTATTTATTCTTTTCTTCTAAATACATATTCCTATACATTTACTTTGTTACGACTTC
>NW_017269975.1:0-256 GCF_001594065.2 Cyphomyrmex costatus | reverse complement strand
GATATTACTACGGTAGTTAATTAGATTTGCGTTTTAAGTTCGACGGATGTTCGGCGCGCAATGCTGGAGAACTACTTACGTGGTATATAATATTCACACTCTAACATATCTTAAATATGATCGCACCAATAACTGCTGAATAGCTCTCATTAGCCTGATTATTCTTGTTATTTTAAAATAACGTTTTTTGTAATATATTTGAATACATTTGGGTATATTTTTTGTTTATTTTGGAGCACTAAATTAGCACTAGAAT
>NW_017269974.1:0-256 GCF_001594065.2 Cyphomyrmex costatus | reverse complement strand
GTTTTCGATTAAACACAAACATTTTCATCGAGTATAATGAAAGCATACTTGTTTCAGATACACGTTACAGCTTTGGATTTCATGATAATTATATTTCAGGTATGTGATCCAGACCTTCGCTATTGTCTGCGTAAACATAAATATTTTGATTATTGTTTAATATCAATATGTGTATAACTAAATGCGTTTTGGATAACCCTTCATGCTGACACTTTAAAAAATTACAGTTTATTCATTATTTTATTCATCAAGAATA
>NW_017269973.1:0-256 GCF_001594065.2 Cyphomyrmex costatus | reverse complement strand
TGTTAGAGTTTGAGCTCGATCGGCTGAGCCGTTTTCGAGATCTCCTCTAAATCGGAAAATTCTGTGGGTTCCCGTAACCCTATCACTATGAGATTCAAAATACCTCGGACTAAGCCGGGTTCCTAGGTTATACTAGAGTTTGAGCTCGATCGGCCGAGCCGTTTTCGAGATCTCCTCTAAATCGGAAAATTCCATGGGTTCCCGTATCCCCATGACAATTGTCCTTGTAATGGTTCACATCGACTGACCAAACATA
>NW_017269972.1:0-256 GCF_001594065.2 Cyphomyrmex costatus | reverse complement strand
AGAACTAAAGATAGAAATAGGTCCAGAGAACGAAGGGATATAGCACCACATTATATTGAATCGCCAATACCCGTATTTAATTCCCCTATCTATTATGTAAGTAAAATACATGTATACAATTTTGATCATTTTCTAATGAATGTTCTTAACCCTTGTGTACGCACTCAACTTTACCAACTTTGTTAATCCCTTCCTTACAAAAAAATTCTTAAAAATTTCTAACTGCATCATTTGCTTAAAATTGAGTTAAATAACG
>NW_017269971.1:0-256 GCF_001594065.2 Cyphomyrmex costatus | reverse complement strand
TTTTACGATTTGGTATACAAGCATTACGCACAGTGTCTAAGCATCTCATGCTTAGTGTACACATAATACGCTATTATAAGCCCAGCTAGAAATGATTAGTCGACGTCGACGTCAACTGGATGTCGATGTGTCAATAAATAGTTAATGTCGCAAATACTGGTTGATATTTTTATTATCAATTTCATCGTAATCGTTGTTACGTTAATTGAACAATATTGCCATAAATGTTCTACTTTCCTACGGTCAATTTTACATC
>NW_017269970.1:0-256 GCF_001594065.2 Cyphomyrmex costatus | reverse complement strand
CTTCCCCGCGCACCTCACCCCCCCTCATTGCCCCTGGTCCAGAACCGGCCTAGCCTTACTACTTTTCGCTATTAAAGCTGATACCTTGCCACATTATTGCCATAAATACACAAACTAATCATCTCATAGAAGATGATTAGAATCATTTTGCATTATTTTTCCAAAATGTAAACATTTACTGATGTTCGTTCTTTTCATTTATTTAAAAAAAAAAAAAATACAAAAAAAAACAATAAAACAGAAAATTAAAAAAAAA
>NW_017269969.1:0-256 GCF_001594065.2 Cyphomyrmex costatus | reverse complement strand
ACGCTATATGATTAGTGGGCGATATTTTGGAAATATCCTTTACATATATATAAGATTAAAAAATTTTAAGAACACTTTTTTACGTAATATGTTTTACTAGTTTCTAAATTAGATTAAAACTTATAATTATTTTCATATATTATTTAGCTTAACTACATAGAAATATGATGTAACAAATTGTAAAATCTTGCGCGAAGAATAGTAACATCCACATTGACTAGAAAATCATCTTCCAACGAAAAAATATACTCCCTCT
>NW_017269968.1:0-256 GCF_001594065.2 Cyphomyrmex costatus | reverse complement strand
AAAGTGTCATCGCGACATGTATTTTTTCACGTTTTTCCGACAAAAATTACACATCGCGCTATGCGATTTTCGCTATTTTTTTCCATCTTTCGACTATTTAAATAGATTGAATCAAATCATATTTGTGCATTAACGATCTGAACGGTTGCGTGTTTTTGTGAATGTCTAAACTACTTGCGCGTACGTAACATCAAACATCATGCATTTACTGGATCCGATTAAAATATTCGAAAACGAGGAAGAGGAGGACGAGGTG
>NW_017269967.1:0-256 GCF_001594065.2 Cyphomyrmex costatus | reverse complement strand
GGAGAAATGTAAAAAAATTGCTCATATCAACTAATTATATAGCAGAAGACACGCGGTAGTATTCCGGCATTAAGCAAGCGCAGCGACATAAAAGTATGCACAATTATATACATGAGCATTTTTTTTTATTTCTCTAAACTTGATTTTTTGTATAAGAAACAATGTAAAAATGATCCTTTTAATAATTTTTGACATTTTGTCATTATTGCTATTGTTTTTACTATACTAAACAGTAATTTTACCAAAGAAGGATATA
>NW_017269966.1:0-256 GCF_001594065.2 Cyphomyrmex costatus | reverse complement strand
CTAGCAACATATGGACAGCTGCTGAACATATATTGAAACAATATGTTAAAATAATTAGAAGTGCTCGAACTGCGTCTCATTGACATTCAAATACTTTCGAAGTCAGACGTACCCACGCGTGCGTGCGCGAGTTTTCAACATTACTATTTATACAATTAAATTAATTTTAGACTTCTATCTATACATACTATACAACTTAAAAATATTACATCTTTATTTCCAACATTCTTCATCATTGGTTCGTCATTGTTATTAA
>NW_017269964.1:0-256 GCF_001594065.2 Cyphomyrmex costatus | reverse complement strand
CTGACACCAGGAACAATCTGTATTCTTTTGGCTGGTCCTCATAAAGGAAAGAGAGTGGTCTTCCTGAAACAATTAAAGAGTGGCTTGCTTTTGATTACTGGTATATTATTATTACTAAATTTTACATTTTGTGTAATATATAGATACTCTATTGAAATTAGATACTTTATGAAATTAAAACAAGATTTATAATTATAATAATTATTAACAAATTATTGTAGGACCATTCCTGATCAATGCCTGTCCTTTGCGAAGA
>NW_017269963.1:0-256 GCF_001594065.2 Cyphomyrmex costatus | reverse complement strand
CCAAGACTCGATCAATACAGCTCGATGCTTTTGATGTTGCACCCCTTTATTACATCCACATGGTAATTAATCCCCGAATGTAATGCTGCGCTGTTTCATTTTCATGTACACCCGGGCATCGCACACTGTGACAGGATCGACGCTATGATTCACTTCGATTATTCGCTGCACCAGTTCTCCCTCTCCCTTTTTCCCCACTCTCGAACTTCTCGATTCCTGCATATGTGATCGCAAGTTGCGAGAGTGCAGGTAGGTT
>NW_017269962.1:0-256 GCF_001594065.2 Cyphomyrmex costatus | reverse complement strand
AGTATAGTCTGTTCTATCCACCCATTAAATATTATGCGGTTATTCTCAGCCACCCTGTATATTGCCATTTTTCGTACATATTGACTGGACTAATATCTCAGAAACCGTTGGTCCAATCGCTTTGAGCCCTGAAACTTTTCGACAGAATTCGCCGAGAACTGTCCAAAACTCCGAACAGAATTACTCGGTACTCTCAAAAAATTTTTCGACCTGGGCCCAGGTCACTGGGCAAGGTAGCTGGGACTTGGAAAAAAAT
>NW_017269961.1:0-256 GCF_001594065.2 Cyphomyrmex costatus | reverse complement strand
GGTTTGACCATGACCACCACGTCGGCTCAAGCCGAGGCGTGCGCTGACGGCGAAGGCGTCACCGTCGTGGTCGGCGACGAGGTCCGTTGCGATGCCGACGGCGGAGGCACCGCGTTCTCCAACTTCGACGACGCCGGATTTGAACTGAAAACAGTCAAATCCGAGCCCGAGTTCATCTGCCAGGTCGACGGTGCGCCCAAGAGCGACTGCAGCAAAATGCCTGAAGCTGACTCCTACTGGGGTCTGTTCGTCTCCG
>NW_017269960.1:0-256 GCF_001594065.2 Cyphomyrmex costatus | reverse complement strand
GAGAGAGAGAGAGAGAGAGAGAGAGAGAGAGAGAGAGAGAGAGAGATTGATTGATTGATTGATAACATTTTATTAAGAATCCTGGCCACTAAGAGCCGTGGACACATTTAACTAGCATCCTGCCGTTACAAAACCTCGGACAGGATGCCATCTTAAAATACTGGTAGTAACAGTAGTCTCTCTGCCATTTTATAGCAGACGCTAGTGTAAGTGTCTACAAACGCAATCACAAAATACAAACTTTAATTTCGTTTTT
>NW_017269959.1:0-256 GCF_001594065.2 Cyphomyrmex costatus | reverse complement strand
TTATAATCTGATTATGTATAAATAATCGAATATTTATACATATACAGTACACTTTCTGTGTCAATACATTAAAATTATATACCAAAATTGTGTTATATGTATATGATACTGAAAATAAAAAATGTATATGATACTGAAAATAAAATTCTCCAACTCCCATTCTCGAGAGAACGCAGCCAATATAGATTTTTTCGTCTCTTCGATTCTGATTTATAAATAATTTTGTTTTGTAATAATCAGTAGAACTAACGCTTCT
>NW_017269958.1:0-256 GCF_001594065.2 Cyphomyrmex costatus | reverse complement strand
TAAATTATAAAAAGAAATTATAAAAATCAAAATTCTATTATTTGATAAAAAGAAATATATTATTGTAACAAAATATAGTAACAAAATGAATAAAAAGTAGATAATAAAAATGAAGAATGTGTAAAAAACGACAATAAATTTAACATAAATAATTTATTTATTCTTTAAAAATAGAAAAACATACACACACGCAGAAAGTATTTCATATTTAAAAAAAGCAATAAAATGTATTTAAAGAAAACAGATACATAAAATA
>NW_017269957.1:0-256 GCF_001594065.2 Cyphomyrmex costatus | reverse complement strand
CAAAAGAGTGAATGTCTAGTCGAAGTTTTGTATACAGGTTGTTGATACAATCGATTCATTATAATTTCTTTTCTTACGTTTCAATCCTTAGTTTTATACATCTAATATTAAATAGATTATTACTAAGACATATTCCAAATATTATTCTTTATTTTATTTTATTGTTAAGGCATATGACAAAATTGTCCCCTAAACTGCTTTTTTCTCTCTCTAAGGAAAAACATATTTAATTTTTATTTGGTTTGTTGTTACATAG
>NW_017269956.1:0-256 GCF_001594065.2 Cyphomyrmex costatus | reverse complement strand
TCGCGTTACATCGCGACAGCGTTATCGCGACAGCCTCACCGCGCGCGACGGTGGCATCGCGCTCTTTAAATTATTTAATTCAATAGAATAAAAATAACGGAAATAAGTATAATTATAATAATAATAATAATTATTATTATTACTACTGCTAAAAAGCATATATCTATCTTTGGTAATAGAAGCTGCATAAGAAGAAGAAGATGACATGAGAGAGACGGTGAGTATACATGGTAAGTATACACGGTAAGTATAGCGC
>NW_017269955.1:0-256 GCF_001594065.2 Cyphomyrmex costatus | reverse complement strand
TGTGTGTTATTATGATTTAAGTTTCGATTATACTATAACTGAAAGTTTATTAGATATAAGAGATTTAAGTATGTTTATTAGCGCCATGACGTCTGCACAATGACATTTACGTCACATGACCTGTTCGATATTTTTGTACGTTTTTATTCTCTTGGAAAAATGTCGCTATAAAGTCGATCTGTACAAAATACTATATTTATAAAACAATATAAAAACAATATAAAAATATAAATAGGGCGTAGAGCCAATTTAATCT
>NW_017269954.1:0-256 GCF_001594065.2 Cyphomyrmex costatus | reverse complement strand
CAGCTCGTTGCTAGGCTGAAATGCGAGACTTAATTGTGGTAGCACTCGCGGGCTACAACAAATTGATTAAGTTTTTTAGAAACTTCAAGTTTTATTTAAATAATTATAATGGATAATAAATCACACAGAAGCACATATATAACATCAATTAATGTTTTTTATATAAATAACATTTTTTCATAAATTTTATATTATATACCCAGACAGCACACGGATATCCGATGGATATCCATAGTACATCCTTTATGGATATTGG
>NW_017269953.1:0-256 GCF_001594065.2 Cyphomyrmex costatus | reverse complement strand
TGCGGTTTGAAAACAAATAATTTGAAAAATTCAAGGACACTCTTTTATATAACAATATATTGCTTTTATTAACGTTTAAACAAAATATACTGCAAAAGTACATTTTTAAACTGATTTTTAAAAAGTAATGGAAAAGTAACGAAAAGTTACAAAAAACACTGCTAAAACACAAAACACACACTGTAAAACACTACTTTATACCGTTTGGCTACATTTTTACATAAAATTATATCAAATAGCATACCAAAAAATCCCC
>NW_017269952.1:0-256 GCF_001594065.2 Cyphomyrmex costatus | reverse complement strand
ATTATTAATAATATATAAATTACTCCCACCCCCCATCTTGCGCGCCGAATAATAATCAAAAATTTACTAATAGGTCTTGTTGTATTTATCACTTCATTGAAATCAACTGCAATAGAATTATCTAAATCATCTTCATCAAATTTATATTTTCCTAAATTATTTATTATTGAATTTTCCTTAAATTGTAATTCATACGTAACATTTCCATTATTGAATTTTTCGTTTTTCGGTGGGCGTGCTTGTACACCATCCAGAT
>NW_017269951.1:0-255 GCF_001594065.2 Cyphomyrmex costatus | reverse complement strand
TCGGAGACAGAGGATGATGTCAACGCGGTGAGCGCATCGCGTACCGTAGGGTCTTTATCTAACTCGCGCGGACCGGCAAGAGATAAGCGGCGCGGAATGCATAAACTGTCACGCCGTAACAAAAGGAACTGCACTCGCGTCGTTCACTGACTCTACTTTATTTCGCGTATATAATAATTATTTCAATGATCTACCTTTATGTAAGAATACTTTGTAGCCTCTTGCGAACTGGCTACCTTGTAGCTCTGCGATTCT
>NW_017269950.1:0-255 GCF_001594065.2 Cyphomyrmex costatus | reverse complement strand
CATTCGTACCAACATGACCAGAATTTGACGTCAAAATGACGTGTGTTTGCTACCTGGGTATTGCCCTCACGCGTGCGTATCACATCGTGCCCATACATTGAATGTCATGTTGCCTGCACGACGTGATGGGGGCATGCCTGCGAGCGCAATGAATCGCATTATGCAATCACGACGCGCGTATCACGCCGTGCATTCACCGTGCGTTCACCGTGCGTTCACCGTGCGTTCACCGTGCGTTCACCGTGCGTTCACCGT
>NW_017269949.1:0-255 GCF_001594065.2 Cyphomyrmex costatus | reverse complement strand
TTATTATATATTGCGAAAAGTATCAGTTTTTGGCGTTTCGTGCCTAAAATAAAAAATATTTTTTGGGCGAATTAACACAAAAAATCAAATATTTTAGGAGTACAAATTAGTTCTGTCCGTTTCTTTTTGTGTTCAAAAATGCATTTATTTTAAAACGAAATGAATGAACACACACAAATCAATTAAAGTATCGTCCATCGCTGGCTACTATTTTTTCCCATCTCTCAGGCAATTTTCGAATTCCATCTCGAAAAA
>NW_017269948.1:0-255 GCF_001594065.2 Cyphomyrmex costatus | reverse complement strand
ATTATTTAAATGACAAGGCTAATCACACCGGAGCTCATTACCACTCGTTGTATTTTTCATCTATGACCGCTATACCCTGGTACTTCAAAAAGAAGCTCAACAGGAACGAAATAGTACTGGTTAATAGACTAAGGTCAAACCATTACAATCTCAATTACAGCTTGTTCAGGAAAAATATGGTGCCGTCTCCGACTTGTGAATGTGGTGACCCTAGACAGGATCTTAATCATTCAATTTTTTTCTGTCCTCTTACAA
>NW_017269947.1:0-255 GCF_001594065.2 Cyphomyrmex costatus | reverse complement strand
GCCGAGCGAAGCCGTTGAACGACAGACCGGCGAGTTAAGGGGATGCTGGAGTTACCGACGGAACTCATTTCGTATTTCTCATGCCATTTGGTTTTTCTTATACGAATCCGAATGCAAGCATATATCCAAACAAAAAGTACTTTCCCGTATTTGATTTAATTTATAAAAGTATCATAAGACCTTGAAATTATGATTTTAAAGCTTACAAGAGAAATGGCATGAAAAATACGATTTGAGTGTACATAACCTTACATT
>NW_017269946.1:0-255 GCF_001594065.2 Cyphomyrmex costatus | reverse complement strand
ACAGAAGCCAAGAAGAACATTTCGTTTGATGGCGCTGAGGATCACTTTCCGTTGCAAACTACAGAACAATTAATGACGGTTGAGAAGATCTTGAAACAACGCGATTCCCAATATAATGCTGCAATAGTAAGTTAATGCATATAAAAATTTATATTTATGTTATATTTTAAAAAACAACAAAATCTATGATAATAATGTCGGTATTATAAACAAGCAATAAAATATAAGATGAACAATCTTTATTAAATAATATAA
>NW_017269945.1:0-255 GCF_001594065.2 Cyphomyrmex costatus | reverse complement strand
AAACTAATTTAATTTCGTTCGTCCTATACAATATGCACTACATTTGCTATTAACGAGTTAAAAGAGGATATAGTACATATATAGAATCAAAAATGAATTAAATTACTTTACTGTATATTATATTTTTTATAGATATAAGGTAAATATTAATGGATGAACCATATATGATAGAGAAATAAATATACGCTTGTATGGTTTCTTACGTTCTTTTCAGTTGCAATTGAAAATTCGTCTCCCCTGATAAAAAAACTGATT
>NW_017269944.1:0-255 GCF_001594065.2 Cyphomyrmex costatus | reverse complement strand
ACGGGTAATGGTGGCAGTTTGAGCACGGCCCACATGGTGGCGAGATCAGCCGAGGTATCACCGCACTACGAGTCGGGAAGCTGACCGCAAAGAACGCGTGCTGGACAGAGAACAATCCGAGCACCAGCCACACGCTGGTGTTCGAGAACAACGCTTGCAGCCACGCCGGTCGAAAAAATCGGCCATCGCGCCGCCATACAGCCCAAAGACCAGCAGCGGAACCAAGCCAAAGGCTCCTGTCAGGCCCACATAGGC
>NW_017269943.1:0-255 GCF_001594065.2 Cyphomyrmex costatus | reverse complement strand
GCCTATATTTCGCCCCCTTGGGATTTTGATTTAAACGGTTGAAAACTTTTTCTTAAGGTAGAAGAAGTAAGTTTTTATTGATTTTAGGTGAAACGGGGGTGTTTTGGTCGAATTAACCCTTAGATTTTAGGGGTATTTTTCAAAAAGAGTGTCAAAAATATATGCAAAAAACGTTGTTAAATTGTTGGGCAATTGGCTTGAAAATCGTTACTCGGGGGTTTTCGGGGTCGCTGATTACGAATCCGATGATAGTTT
>NW_017269942.1:0-255 GCF_001594065.2 Cyphomyrmex costatus | reverse complement strand
GTGAAATTGTATTCGCACTTGCATATGTCACCAGGGACGACGTAGGAAATTATTAAATTATTTAAAAAATAAAAAATTGTTACATAAAATAATCTCGGACATCGTCCTCCAGCTCTTGGATTTCACCACCGGGCACTGGGACGGACGTAGGAAATTTTTGATCGCGCGAGCGGCGCCCGCGCGCGTTCCATATCATACTTCGTATGTGTGTACGGTGCCTTTACGGGTCAGCGAGGGGGACGAATTTTTTTTTAC
>NW_017269941.1:0-255 GCF_001594065.2 Cyphomyrmex costatus | reverse complement strand
ATTTCGGCGTTGATTGGCGCCGGCAGCAGACCATCGGGTTTAGCCGATGCGCTAGCGATCTTGGCGAGGTACTTCGTGCGGGCGATACCGACCGAGATGGGTAGCCCCACCTCGTGCAGCACATCGGCGGGCAACTGCTGGCCGATATCGGTGGGAGTCTGCCTACGGAGACGCAGCAGTCCATGAACGTCGAGGAAGGCTTCGTCGATCGACAGCGGTTCAACCAATGGGGTCGTGTTCTTGAAGACTTCGAAG
>NW_017269940.1:0-255 GCF_001594065.2 Cyphomyrmex costatus | reverse complement strand
CAGCGCCGGATTTAGATCAACGGGGGCCCAAAGCACTGGGGTCACGGGGGCCCTTTTAACATAACTAACCCAACTAAACTTTACATAACTTAATCTTAAATGGATTGTGGTTACAGTAACGAAACACACACACACACTGTGTGTGACACACATATATATATATAATATATATATAGATATATTTTAACTGTTTATAATATATATTAACCTTTATGCAACTGTAATATATTATATCAGAAAATCAACAGAACTATA
>NW_017269939.1:0-255 GCF_001594065.2 Cyphomyrmex costatus | reverse complement strand
TTAGCCTCCTTCGAAGAGAGGTTGTTACAGCTGGAAATTTTTGATATTAACAGGCAAATTCAAAATTTAGATTTAAGATTGTATTATTTAGAAAATTTTTTGAATAATAATGTACCTATTAATATTTGGAATGAGATTTCAGAACATCATAGAATATCCTTTTATAATTTCAAATATAAATATGAAGGAATATATTCAGGGAAATTCAATTGGCTCATTCAAAAAACAAAAAAAGCACAGATTAAAAAAATAAAA
>NW_017269938.1:0-255 GCF_001594065.2 Cyphomyrmex costatus | reverse complement strand
AACGCCTCAAGCGATTTACTTTCCTTACTCTTTATTTTCCGAATTGCTTAGCGTCTAACGCCTGAAGCGATTCTCTCTTTTCTTTAGTCTCCGAATTGTCTAGCGTTTGACACCTCAAGCGATTTTCTTTTTTCCCTTATTTTCTGAATTGCTTAGCGTTTAACGCCTCAAGCGATTTTCTTTCCTTACTCCTTATTTTCCGAATTGCTTAGCGTCTAACGCCTCAAGCGATTCTCTCTTTTCTTTTAGTTTCCG
>NW_017269937.1:0-255 GCF_001594065.2 Cyphomyrmex costatus | reverse complement strand
TTTATTAATTAATGTCTCTACAGCACAGTATAATATATAATCATAGAAAGTACGAAGTGGCGCTCACGGCCTTTTGATTTAAGCGCCGCCATGCGCCTGCGACAATTTAACAGGATCGAAATAGAATGAGGCGCTACCATACCGACAATGTTGAACAAAGATAAAATATACTCGGAGTTGACAGTGTCGAACTGCTTAATTTTGAAAAAATTGGAGGTAAAAGTGAAAAACGAATTTCTGCAATTTCGTGAAGAA
>NW_017269936.1:0-255 GCF_001594065.2 Cyphomyrmex costatus | reverse complement strand
CTATTTATGGAGATATGTATGTAGAGATCCTGAAAATTTTATTAGAATTTATTTAAAAAATTAATGGAAGAGGAGAATAACCAAATACAAATTTCTACTTTATATTTTTAATATTTTAGTCTAATTACAACGGAAACATTCATTAAAGAAAAATCTAACAATAGATTTGCAGCATTAAAGATTTTGAAACTAAAATTTTTATATAAATAATGGAAATTCTATATTAGAATATATATGATATTGTTCAACATCATT
>NW_017269935.1:0-255 GCF_001594065.2 Cyphomyrmex costatus | reverse complement strand
CTGTTTTTAAGTTAATATAACTCAGTCTATATATTAATATGTACTATATTTTATTAATGTTGTATATTGAACCATATATTCTTAATACACGCACATATTACTTTAATAACAGTAAAAATTAAAATTAACATAAATTCACAGTTACGTAGGTACAGCACATCCAGCGAATGTATGCTTTTTAAGGAAACGTGTATGTTAAGGAAATGTTCCTTGGCGACTTGCGTCGCGTGCGTATGAGTACGCTGATTATATCTA
>NW_017269934.1:0-255 GCF_001594065.2 Cyphomyrmex costatus | reverse complement strand
TAAATAAAGTCAGATTTTTAGGAGTAATTTTGGACTGTCGTTTGAAAGGTACTTACCATTTTGTGTATCTTATTAAGAAAGGGAAAGCGTTCATTAACATAATTCTAGCTCTAACTGCAGTATGGTGGGACTCCCACCCTCAATGCCTGCTTACTATATATAGAGCAGTTTTCAGAGCAGCTGTGGAATATACCTGTTCCATTTTCTCTGGGAAAGGTAACGCTAGAATATTAGCACAGCTGGAAAGACAGCAGT
>NW_017269933.1:0-255 GCF_001594065.2 Cyphomyrmex costatus | reverse complement strand
TTCACCTACTCACACACTTCACCACGAGGAGGTTGGAGAGAGGTCTTGGAAGTGTACTTTTTTGTCTTTTATTTTTTTTGGTTTTTTTTGGTTTTAACTGTTTTTTTTTTTTTAAATTTTATTTGAACTTTTTGTTATTTTTTTTTTATATTTTGTTCGTTTTTAATTAATTAATTAAATTAATTTCTATATCCAGGATAAATTGTGCCTATATCCTTAAGTAATTGATTGAATGGATCTTCGTTTAATTTTTTG
>NW_017269932.1:0-255 GCF_001594065.2 Cyphomyrmex costatus | reverse complement strand
TCGAAACCAAGCAACTTTTGTTTGACACTTTTTCTTCTATTATTAAAAACAAGCGAGTTACTCAGATGTTCTGTTTTAAATTCCCCTCCCTGTATATGTATATATATATATATAATATATATAAAACATCCTTAACATTAATACATTAATATGTGCCAGAATAATGTATAACATTCAAATCTCATAAAGTATTGATCTTTAATATAATATCTCAACCTTAATATTTTTGTATATAAAATAATTAGAGAAATCATA
>NW_017269931.1:0-255 GCF_001594065.2 Cyphomyrmex costatus | reverse complement strand
TGTGTCCAGAAATACGAGGTCGTATTGTCGGACAGTCTCAGGCAGGAAGATCAGTAGCAGAAATTGCTGCTGATATTCCATGTTCTGAAAAAACTGTTCGACGATGGATACGACGATTTGCCGAGGGCGGTGATCATGCTTTGCATGATCATCGTAAGAATAATCATGCTCCGCGTAAGATCGGACCGGAGCAAGTGCAGGCTCTCGTCGCTGCAGTTGCTGAGCGACCTTTCGGTACCGTCCAGGAAGCCATCA
>NW_017269930.1:0-255 GCF_001594065.2 Cyphomyrmex costatus | reverse complement strand
TACATGCAATGCATTTATAACGCATTGAAAACATGCGTTCGCGGAATGATCTTGTGAACTTGTGAACGGCAACTATATTACTGTTCTTCACATATTCATAATTTATAAACATTTTACAAATTATCGTTCGCGTAATATTCACAAGTGAAATTCATATCGTGAACTGCAATTGTTACTACATAAGTAAAATTATAAAAAATACGAAAATTGTAGTAACATTTAAAAGTGTTCTGGATGAAGAGTGCTGAATCACTC
>NW_017269929.1:0-255 GCF_001594065.2 Cyphomyrmex costatus | reverse complement strand
GAATTAAAAAACATAAATCCAGTTGATGTTTTTTCAAAAAACGAAGACATTGAAGGAATTCAATTATATGATTCCACAATGTAAGTACTAATACACAAGCACACGCACGCACATCTGTACATTAGCACGCCCGTCTGAATACAAGCATGCACGCACACATGAACGTATACACGCACGCTCGCGCACACACAGCACACACAGACACTCCCGTCCGCACACATTCACGCACCAACGCCCACAAATTAGCACGCTCAT
>NW_017269928.1:0-255 GCF_001594065.2 Cyphomyrmex costatus | reverse complement strand
AATTTAATGCACTTAAAATTAACTAAGTTAAATTAAAAGTTATTAACTTTTTAACTTTTTTTTAACTTTTAACTTTTTAACTAGTTACTATCCAACCCTGTGAATATGTACCACGAAAAGTAAATAATAGATTACTCAAGGTGCAAATTCAAAATGAACATACTCTACATGTAAGTAAAACAGATTACAATCTGCATATTACAGTTATCTAAAAAATTTCTGCAATATGTTATTCTTAGTGCACAAAATATAAAA
>NW_017269927.1:0-255 GCF_001594065.2 Cyphomyrmex costatus | reverse complement strand
AAATTGAACGGCATTGTTCGTCATGAAATTCCGTCCAATTTTGTATTACATTTAATTTATGCAGAATGATATTTAATTTGCGAAGAATTTCTTTTTCAAAACCTGCACAAAAAATAAATTTCAAATTTTTTTAATGCAAACACGTGAAAAAGTAAAATAGTCACAACAATATTCATATTAAGGCAACGATTGGTATTAAATTATAATGTATATTCCATATAATGTTAATGTTAATTTCTGAAGATACACCTATTC
>NW_017269926.1:0-255 GCF_001594065.2 Cyphomyrmex costatus | reverse complement strand
TTTTTTTCCTTACACGTGCACGTAATGTGCCCTACCCTTAACGGTTTTGCGTACGGTAAATAAACAATATCTCAAGCCGTTCAGTTATTTCTCTAATCCCACTCTTCTGAGCAAAAACGTTGCTGTATAGGGCACATTACGACGAGCACTTGTAAGGAAAAATTCTTTTCTTCACCCGTGCACGTAATGTGTCCTACACCTTAACGCTTTTGCGTGCGGTAAATAGCCAATACTTGAAGCCGTTAAGTTATTTCT
>NW_017269925.1:0-255 GCF_001594065.2 Cyphomyrmex costatus | reverse complement strand
CACTATATTGTAAATAATATGGTTATTAATGATATAATTAATATATAAACGGAATTATTGGCTCATTGCCCTTATCTCCTCATATTAATTGTTTAATACATATTGAGCCTTACCATAAACATTTTAATATATAAACATCAAAAAATATTCCTTCACCATACTTTAAACAACTTTATAATTTTAAAAAAACTTTTTTTTTTTTTAAATTAAATCTAATACAAACCAAGAAGATTGGTTAAAATAAACAATTCAATT
>NW_017269924.1:0-255 GCF_001594065.2 Cyphomyrmex costatus | reverse complement strand
GCCTGTGACGTCACTAGCGCCATGCCCCTCCACTACGGCGCCAGTGGTACGGGCGGGTCCCCATAGTGGTACTATGTTAGGAAATGATCGCCCCCTCTACTACTAACATCATCCCCACCACTGCGACGCCAGTGGGCCGTTCGGCTTCCCATAGTAATGCTATTTTATGAAATATTAGTAATCCCTATACTGTCGACGTCATCCCCACCACTACGACGCTGGTACCGCTATCGGTTCCCTATAGTGCTACTATTT
>NW_017269923.1:0-255 GCF_001594065.2 Cyphomyrmex costatus | reverse complement strand
AATATGATTAGATATTGAATATTCAACAAAAGAGAATAAAAATTCCTTTTGTTACAAGTTGCCTTTTTTTTTTACCACGGTTCTTGTATTATTATAAATTTTTTTTTCTTTTTCTTTTTCTTTCTCGATATATTATTATTACAATATATTCAAATCTCGATCTCGGTATAGTAGTTTATTGATATGATTAATTTCTTAGCTATTATATTAACCTTTGTTTTGTTCTGGGTTCGCCGCAGATTCTTAAATATATTT
>NW_017269922.1:0-255 GCF_001594065.2 Cyphomyrmex costatus | reverse complement strand
GATGTTCAAATTATTATAGGTGAGATACAGGAAGCAAATAACTAATCCGTAATTACTAATTGAGGTGGATTACGGATAGAAAACATATTTTAAAAATTTGAAAACTTTTAATTCGACATCACTTCAATAAATAATTTTTCATTTACTGAGCAAAATGTCTTAATTTATCATTAATATTTTCATAATATAAACTATTTTGTAATTAATTCCAACCCAAGTGATGGTTTGAAAATGATTTTAAAAAATCATAAAAAT
>NW_017269921.1:0-255 GCF_001594065.2 Cyphomyrmex costatus | reverse complement strand
GTCGCTGTTCGTGGAGGCGATAGCAGGGTCAGCAGACGTCATGGGTCGATGATGCGCCCTAGACAATATTCACGTAAAGCGATGTTTCATAATGCTATTCCATCACTTTTGCTTAACAATAGGTCTTATGCTCGACGTCCGCCGCCTCAAGTTGCTCCGTGAACTGTCCACGCACGGCACCCTGGCTGCGGTCGCCTCGGTGCTGCATCAGAGCCCGTCCTCGGTTTCGCAGCAGTTGGCGGTGCTCGAGCAAGA
>NW_017269920.1:0-255 GCF_001594065.2 Cyphomyrmex costatus | reverse complement strand
ATAGATTTCACATACTATATATACCCCACACAGAAGAAGAACATCGAATACATTTAATGGATACCCAATAGACATTGTAACGTCTGTTGGATATCCATTAGACGTATATTTAATGGCCTTTACCTGTGCGGCATGTTAGTTTTATCTTTATATTTTGTCTTTATTTTCAGCTTTTTTTAATCGCCAATGATGAGATGCGCTATGTAAAAGTTTTCAATAACTTATATCGCAAGTCTGAGGCGACCTTAAAAAAAA
>NW_017269919.1:0-255 GCF_001594065.2 Cyphomyrmex costatus | reverse complement strand
ACTAAATTTTCGAAAGTAATATTGTGGATTACAATTTTTCCACGCAAGTGTAAATCTACGCATGTAGGTAAGTAGACAGGTATATACCGCCTGTCGTATTTGATATTTCCTTTTATATTATTATCATTTATCGTCTTATCATTATTATTATTATTATTATTTCCGTAGTAACTCTCTATTTCTATCCTACAAGCTAGAACGTCGATAGTTGCAATCTTAGAGTGTTGCAATAATTCAATATAAGTTTCTTGTAGT
>NW_017269918.1:0-255 GCF_001594065.2 Cyphomyrmex costatus | reverse complement strand
TATGGAAAATCTTTGTAAAGTTGATAGTATTTGAGAATAAAATTATTAAAGATCAATATTCGGTTATCTTTAAAAATTAATATCTCGTTAACCATTGCGAAATGACACAGGACTTTTTGACTCAGTGTCAGTTTAGTCCACTCTATCTACACGAAAACGATTGGAAGAAACTCTCAGGATACCTTGTATATATATTATATATTTTTTAATATACTCTCAATGTGTGTATATATATATATATACATTGAGAGTATA
>NW_017269917.1:0-255 GCF_001594065.2 Cyphomyrmex costatus | reverse complement strand
ATTCAATTTATTTGGTTTTCACAAAGCTTATATCCCCATTGTAAATAGAGTGTGATCTTTTGTTATCGACAATGTCTTCTCGCTTAGTCTAGTGTGATCCGTCTGACTATTCACACAATACCTAAGTTTATAATATATTTGAGTTGAATATGTACTTTAATTTCATTTTTATTTTAATTTTTGACTACTTTCATCTTGACAAACTCTATTTATGTTACAAATTGACGAATCGATTTTCCTGAATTATATTTTTTA
>NW_017269916.1:0-255 GCF_001594065.2 Cyphomyrmex costatus | reverse complement strand
GGCGCCGACGATTCCTCGTGCTGCAGATTCTCAAGGCGCACCAGCTGCTTCTCGTTGGTATGAGATGGCGTATGCGGCGGTAGTACCCCGGCGGCGAGTCGGCTGTATCTGATCGCGTGGACCTCCCAGCCGGTTGGGCCCGGTGCAGTTGCGATGAGTTCTGGGACTCTGGTGAGTTCTCGAAGCCGATGCGTGCGGGTAGTGGCCGCAGAAACGTCAAGAGTCGGTCGCGCCATCGATTCGCCCATCACACGG
>NW_017269915.1:0-255 GCF_001594065.2 Cyphomyrmex costatus | reverse complement strand
TGGTGGGGGAGGGGATGAGGCGAGTGGAGGAGGTCCGGTGGGCCAAAGATGGTGGAGGTGCGAATGAAAGGTAAAAGAGGATGTTAAAAAGTTCATAAATACGGACAGACGGACAGAGAAGGAGACGTTTCTTAATTTTTCATCAAAAATCATCACTTTTCGACCGCTTGTATCTCCAGAACGGCTTGACCAATTTAAAATTTTTTTGTCTCGAATTACTCGTGGCGATGCCGCCTTTCAGGACATATGACGTTT
>NW_017269914.1:0-255 GCF_001594065.2 Cyphomyrmex costatus | reverse complement strand
ATATATTTTCCTGACACGCCTTTCCTAATCGAGGGAATTATTAATTACAATAATCTCCCACAAAATTCAGAAGTGGGATTCTGATCGTTCGGATTATTCGGATAGCAATGTCGGATCGAATTCGAGTGCACGTTCACAGAGTGATTTTATAGCGCCTGACTTTTGATTGTGAGACTCGCGTTGCAATGAAAGTGACGAACCGCGGAATTGTTTGACGGGGGTGAGTCGACAAATTTTTTTATATATATCGTGTCA
>NW_017269913.1:0-255 GCF_001594065.2 Cyphomyrmex costatus | reverse complement strand
TCCCTGGTAGACTGAAATCGCAGTGCTACACGGAGATTTTGGCCTCCCAAGGAGATCTTCGAGTACACCTTCCGATCACTGCCCTCTCGATCAGCCGTCCAAAGCTGCTGGCGTTTTTCATGCACTTTGCAAGCAGGGCCCGCTGTGACCTCGATCGTGCGGCACATCGACACCCCTGCCTCCTACCGCATCACTGAGGTTTTCTCACCGGGGTGGGTGGTGAGTGGGAGGTTTTCTGCGTGATCGTGGGTGTGT
>NW_017269912.1:0-255 GCF_001594065.2 Cyphomyrmex costatus | reverse complement strand
ACGGGATGAGCTTGGAGTACAAATCGTTCCATTAGTAAGTTTAATATAACTTATATACATATAATCTTCTTTTTTTTTAAATACTAATATTAATGATATTTCTTTTTTCAGGAAGCGTGGCTCATTGATGTGAGCATTCAAGGATTTATTAATGTTAACCACCGTCGTCTCATACGGGCGGAACGGCGGTGATGGAGAGAGGAAGCCGCTTTCCTCATGTGGGAGGAAAAATTATATTTAAAACAATTATTCGAG
>NW_017269911.1:0-255 GCF_001594065.2 Cyphomyrmex costatus | reverse complement strand
GCCATTTATATACATTTTTTAATTTATTTATTAATAAGAGTCCTTAAAACTTATACTTTTATTAAGTTAATTATTATACAACCTAAAATTGATACTTTATTACCAATTATGATAAAAAACTTTTTACAATTGATAGTTGTATTTCCGCATTTTGTGGGTAATAAATTCATAATTTCATTTTGCATTATTTCATATTCTTTTCTTGTAATCTCGCATTTTCATACGTGATCGAATTCGAATTTTATTGATTAGTAG
>NW_017269910.1:0-255 GCF_001594065.2 Cyphomyrmex costatus | reverse complement strand
TCTTGCTCACACTCTCACTCTCTCGTTCGCTCCCTCGCTCTCTTACTCGCACTTACGCTCTCTTGCATACTCTCTTAAGCTCTCGTTATCTCTCTCGCTTTTTCGCTCTCCTTCTTGCAATCTCTCGCTCTCTCAATTGCACTAACCCCCATATTCTATTAACTGTCACTTTTTTCCATTGAAAAAGCATATTTACGTCCAAATAGTCTAAATATAATTTTAAAAATCCAATTAAAATCAAAATCGATTTGTTTT
>NW_017269909.1:0-255 GCF_001594065.2 Cyphomyrmex costatus | reverse complement strand
GTTTACACACTAACTCATGTTTCACTAAAGTTAAAATTTAATCAGTAGTCAAAATGCCGCTGTACAAAATCCAAACGAAATGCTGCGCCAGTTTGTACAACTGCATGTAGAACAGCAGGTTCTTCTTCTTCGCTATCACTTTGGTTCTCATCATCATCATCAATTTCTGTAACAAATGTTATATAATGTATATTATGCAAAACATTTATGTATGTTAACAAAGTTTCTGTACGTTTTATTTTATGTATGTTACAT
>NW_017269908.1:0-255 GCF_001594065.2 Cyphomyrmex costatus | reverse complement strand
GTTCTTGACAAATCGTTTAGTAATATTATACATATTCAAAATCTGTTTGTCAATTTTGGATCTATTAAATCTAAAATTTTTAATAAAAGAAATGACATTATTTCTTAATTCTGTAAAATTTAATTTATTGTATTTTCTAATATTATTTTCAATGTTTTTTATTAAATTAAAAGTTACTGTTTTAATGTTATTAACCGGTAAACAGAATTTTTCTCCAAGCTGTAAAAGTGCCTTAACCTCATTAGGTATAGATAC
>NW_017269907.1:0-254 GCF_001594065.2 Cyphomyrmex costatus | reverse complement strand
GGACAAGGGGTTCCAGGTCGACTTCGGCCCATCTCGAGCAACAGTGCGAGACGCTTATGGAAAAGTCAAACTGTTGGCGAAGCGTCATGGCGATCTGTATTTCCTGGAAGATCCCATTCATTAAGCAAATGCGGCACAGACGAAGAGCATCGATGCCAACACCTGGCACGAGAGACTCGGGCATCTTAACTAAGCGACCTTCTACGCATGACAAGGTCACATGCTGCCACCGGACTCGAGCTGAAGAACATTTC
>NW_017269906.1:0-254 GCF_001594065.2 Cyphomyrmex costatus | reverse complement strand
CGTTTTATGAAAGACAGTCGTTTGGAAGTAGATAATCACCGATTTACACATTCACATACACACTCAGCCAACTTAGGACTTTGAAAAACTAGGATTTAACAGATAAAGTATCAACAATTGTGTGCAGAACAAGACAATCGGATTTGACCGTATGGATTTAAAACTTTATTGTCACAAAGTTTACCTTTACCTCACGGATCGTATTAGTGGTAACAGACTTGGCAACGCCACAGTGCACACATGATATAAGTACA
>NW_017269904.1:0-254 GCF_001594065.2 Cyphomyrmex costatus | reverse complement strand
GCGTAATATAGACAAAAATATAATAACCTACGTCTTATTTTTTAGCGGCGTTTAAAAAAAAAAAGTTACATGATATCAATTTTTAATCAAATTACGTAGCTATAATAACGACAAGGATTATCCAAATTCACTCTAAATTTTTATATATTTTGTACGCGCTATGCACGTTTTCACTTTTGTATTTTCGCTCACTTTGCTACGCTCCCTCCTTCTGAAAAGAGCGCTACCTGCGTTCCCCTTCTCCTCAGCGTTCG
>NW_017269903.1:0-254 GCF_001594065.2 Cyphomyrmex costatus | reverse complement strand
GCTAAATGAAGCCTTTGACTTAGGCTTTCAGAGATTATGTTCATTTGAGATCCTGCGTCTAGGAAGGCTCTGCATCGATGTGACTTACCGTACTTATCATACATTATCACCGGAGCGGTTGCAAGCAATACGTGGTAATTCTACTTGACTTAAGCAGATACCGCCGAATAAGTAATGAGTGAATTCGTTGTAGCCGTCTCCGCGGAATTAGATTTTGAACTAACTTGCGTATCTATTGTTTCCGATTGCTCTTT
>NW_017269901.1:0-254 GCF_001594065.2 Cyphomyrmex costatus | reverse complement strand
AGACACTTAATTCCTCGATAGTGAATACCTGGACACATAGTTTCTCTATATTTCGATATTTCAATTTTAATATTTATAAATATACCTATATTATTAATAAATATTTTATATTATATTGAATAATATTTTATTTTTAATTTATGATTTAAACCGCGCGCGCGTATGTGATACATTATGCAACACTGGTCTGCTGTTAGATATAGATAGATAGAGTGAGATGATAGATAGAGTGAGATAACACATAAAGTCAAAGG
>NW_017269900.1:0-254 GCF_001594065.2 Cyphomyrmex costatus | reverse complement strand
CTAATAGGGACATTAAAGACAGTTACTCTAGTCTTTAAATGTTGATTTCCTACTGCTTACATCGTACTTTTTTGTGTGCCATAGTTTTTATTGTTAGTTAAAAGCATGAATGTTTTTTAACAATATCTCAATATCACCGATTCACGCTCAAGTCATTTTGCCGTTTGAATGCCAACGCATAAAGCATAACATGTATTCTTGCAGAATCAAGATGATTCAGCGGATGTATGTAGTTTTAGCCAGATACTACCAGA
>NW_017269899.1:0-254 GCF_001594065.2 Cyphomyrmex costatus | reverse complement strand
CCCGTTGACGACGAAACCCTGCAGATCCACGAACGTCGGTGTGCGCATGTTGACTGCGGCGAAACGATGTTTCGTGGACGTTTATATCTAGGTGACCCTGCGCACAACGCTGGTCAGCGGGTTGTACTCGACCACGCGATCGTGTATGATGAGGTAGTACGCGGTGGTATTCTCGGGCGCGTTCGCTTTGTGTTCAAAGTCCATTCGCACGTCCACGGTCGCGCTCTTGACCGATTCGTTCTGACGAGAGCAAT
>NW_017269898.1:0-254 GCF_001594065.2 Cyphomyrmex costatus | reverse complement strand
TGTTTCAGGTCGATCATCATCTTCATCGGGTACCTCCTCTTCGGGTTCTTCCACGATGTACGTTTTATCCAACTGGTGAGTATTTCTTTTCCTATTTTTATTTCTTTTCCTTCTAGGATTTTGGTAGTTATTGGCCTCTTCGTAATAATCAGTCTCCTCTGCTAAAACTTGTTCATTTTCTTCGGAATTAATCTGGTATTCCTCTTCTCGTTCCGAATCGGCGAATTCATCTTCGCTTTGTTGCGATTCGTACT
>NW_017269897.1:0-254 GCF_001594065.2 Cyphomyrmex costatus | reverse complement strand
ATGTCATATCAATAATAAATAACTTGAATACTTTTTTTTTACATCAAATATTTATTAGAAAAAGTACATTATAAAAAGGCTATATTAAGAGCATTGTTTCCAATAACATGATATAATTACTTTTTGTAAAGCAAGATCAAGTAGAGATTTGTCATCGCCTAGTGTAATAAGCAATGAATATTACAATTGCCCCAACAACACAAGTGCATTTTTGTTTGCTGAAGCTCGTAAGTGTTACTAATTGGTTTTTTTTT
>NW_017269896.1:0-254 GCF_001594065.2 Cyphomyrmex costatus | reverse complement strand
TTTGACATTGAGTATCTTGTAAATAAGTTCAACAAGAACAAAATTTACAAGATGAATGTTGCTCAGTCAGTTCCACACGAACGGTGAGCTGTCAATAAGTCCATACGACATTGACGTTTTGAGTTGCTTGTAAATAGGATCAACAAGATCAAAGTTTTTACAAGTTTTCACAATAAGTGTTACTCAAAAAATTTATACTCAAGTCAACGGGCATATCGTTCAATAAGAACAGGTGCTTAATGCTAGTATGCATA
>NW_017269895.1:0-254 GCF_001594065.2 Cyphomyrmex costatus | reverse complement strand
TTTTAAATGATAATTTATTGTTTGACTCTTATATCGCCCTTTCTATTTTATGTTGATTAAAAAATTAATTAACTTTTAACTTAACTTTTAACTTTTTAATTTAGGACTATCCAACCCTGATATTTATTATATCAACTTATACATATTAATAGTTGAATATTAATGAGCTACATTAACATATATATCTATAGTGATCGGCTGGGTATAGAAACTTGATGGACTTGCAAAACTTGTTTAACTTGCTTTATTTCTCG
>NW_017269893.1:0-254 GCF_001594065.2 Cyphomyrmex costatus | reverse complement strand
ATGTCGGACCAATCACAAACCGGGGAGAAGGTGGCCAGACTCTTATTAGAGGGTCACTACTTTCAACTACAAGCGTCGCCTTTGTAACTCTCAATAAAGACTCATATTATATTGTACAAGTATTTCGTACTTCGTACCCGGGATAATACTAGCGAACGTGCCCACAACATTACATACGGTAAAGCCATCTAAACTTTTCTCTCACTTATTCTTTGTGTTTTCGTTTTCGGTCTTCCTCTAACCATTGAAGTGTT
>NW_017269892.1:0-254 GCF_001594065.2 Cyphomyrmex costatus | reverse complement strand
AAATATTATATTTTATAAAATATGTTCCTAACAAAAAACGACAAAACATAACAAGAAGTAAAATAACCGATAGTAATAAAAGGTATCTAGTAAAAAGTAAAAAATAGATTTTAAAGAAGATGCAATTTGGAAAAATATTTTCTACTTCTGTATATAATAAAAAACGTACCAACTGGTATTGAAGTATTTATGACATCAGGAAATTCTACACGTACTGGTTGCAAATTTGATGTAACAACGAGGTCATATTTGCC
>NW_017269891.1:0-254 GCF_001594065.2 Cyphomyrmex costatus | reverse complement strand
TATCCGCTGTTTCTCTTCTTCTGTATATTCGCGCATTGTCTTCTCCTTGTCTTCTACATTCTCGTCGTCTTTCTTAATGTTGCATATAGGATTTCTACTTAAGGCGTCGGCGTTTGTATTTCTTCTACCGGCCTTGTGTATTATCTCGTTGTCGTATTCTTCTAATTTTAATCTCCACCGGATGTGTCTCAATCCGGGATCGTTAACGTTAAATAACCATATTAATGGTTTATGGTCAGTAACAATTTTAAATT
>NW_017269890.1:0-254 GCF_001594065.2 Cyphomyrmex costatus | reverse complement strand
ATGTATTATTAATTTTAGAAATAGTGGTATCTAAAAAGTTCAACTTATCTCCTCCTATTTCCATTGTGAACTGAAGTCGGGGATGAAAAGAATTAAAAGCTTGAAAAAGAGTATCTATTTTCTCCGGTAAGATTGCCATCAAACGTCATCCACATATCTAAAATAAAAAAGGAGGTCACTTCTGAATGGTGGCAAGGTCACAGTCTCCAATCTCCTCATCACCAAATCAGCGATAATAGGTAACAAAGGTGAAC
>NW_017269889.1:0-254 GCF_001594065.2 Cyphomyrmex costatus | reverse complement strand
TATTATATTTTTTGTGATACTTCATTTTTTATTTTGAAGGAAATTGGAAGTAAATAAATTATAACGTCACTTTTTCTTTATTAAAACGTATCGATCATTAATATATATATTCATAGGAACATATTTATTTAATTAAAATATGACTCTCATTTAAGAAATAAAATATAAGTACTGCTTAACAAAATATTAAAGTGTCCAACTACAATGTCAAACTAAGCTTTTTTTTAAAAACCGATACAAAATTTATACATATA
>NW_017269888.1:0-254 GCF_001594065.2 Cyphomyrmex costatus | reverse complement strand
TGATTAAAAATTTTTTCATTTTTGACGAAATAGGGGCTTTCCAAGTAATTTTCTATGCTTAAAGATTAGTCATTTTAAATAAAGTTTAAGAATCGCATTGATAGAAATTACAATTTTTTAAACACTTCAAGTTTCTTTTCAATTCTTCGTCTTACATAAATGAGTCGAAAATATTTCTGGTACTGTGAAAAGCTGCATACCGTACAGAGTATAGGACGAAGGACTGTAGAAGAAACATTTTTCAAATGTGAAAT
>NW_017269887.1:0-254 GCF_001594065.2 Cyphomyrmex costatus | reverse complement strand
TAATAAAAATATATAGGAACGAGTTATAAATCGCGAAATTTTCAATATATTTTATTATACTATTTTTGGTAAAATAACATACAATAATATATTTGCCATTTTATCAATTAAGATATTTTACTTTTACATTCAGATTAGAGTAATGTACCATCAAGGCTTTAATGTGCACTGAATGCACATCAGTTTTGTCAACAAAAAAAGCTCTAAGGTGAAAACACCTAAAATGTATTTATAGTAAAATTGTTATTACATGT
>NW_017269885.1:0-254 GCF_001594065.2 Cyphomyrmex costatus | reverse complement strand
ACAACTGGCGCCCGTGCTCGCCATTTGTGTTGGATTCGTTCTGTTCGTGTTTTCTTTGAAACTCCGAACTGACCGCCTACCAACTAAAAACTCCCCCCTTTTCTCTCCTTTAATTTGTTTTTTTTTTCTTTTTTTTAATTCATAATTTTTTAATTTTAAAAATTAACATATTAAACTAATTTTTCTTCTTATATTATTGAATTATTCTAAATTTTAATCCTTCCTTTTTTTTAAAGTCATTAAATATTTTAATC
>NW_017269884.1:0-254 GCF_001594065.2 Cyphomyrmex costatus | reverse complement strand
GGTGACGATGAAACAGAACCCGACGAGACCTTCCAAGTCACCTTGTCAAACCCGGTCGGTGCCCGCCTGGGCAGGAGTGAAGCGACCGGCACGATCATCAACGACGACATCGAAACAGTGGGGATCCACACCATTCAGGGCAGCGGTGAGACCTCGCCACTGGTCGGGCAGCAAGTCGTCACGCGCGGCATCGTCACCGGGCGCAAGAGCAATGGCTTCTTCCTGCAAACGCCCGATAATCAGATCGATGGCGA
>NW_017269883.1:0-254 GCF_001594065.2 Cyphomyrmex costatus | reverse complement strand
TAAAAAATTACAATATAAGAATATGTTATTAAAGCATATATTTCTGCATGTTTCTGGATTTATTCAATAGATGAAGTAGCTTAATTAGATAAATTAAATTAATTAAATAATTGCTAGATAATTAAATTTTAATATAGTATAATCATTTATAGTAACTAAAATGAATAAATTGATAATAGGCAATGCATATACCACATAAAAATATAATATAAATAGAAATTTACCTGTTTTATAAAGCTGCATTTTTTCGTCTG
>NW_017269882.1:0-254 GCF_001594065.2 Cyphomyrmex costatus | reverse complement strand
TAATAATTATATTTTATATCATTTAATAAAACAATTAAAACTTGTTTGGGTCTTTTTTTAAACTGATTTTAACTTATTATAAAATAATTTGTTTAAAAAATTACATTTTGGAGTTTATACCATGTTTTTGCGATTTCAAACCACTGTGGGTCGGCACGTTTCTCCGTGATGATATTTGTACGAGCGCTATCACTGCGTTGCGCTATTTTTTTTAATGTAACGCTTTTGCGTGGGGTTAGAGAAATACCTCAACG
>NW_017269881.1:0-254 GCF_001594065.2 Cyphomyrmex costatus | reverse complement strand
TAGTTTTATAGTTTAAATTAAAATATTAATTTTGTAAATTAAAGATATAAAATTTACTCTATTAAAACTATCAAAAAAATATTTTAAAATTATACCTTTAATTTCCAAAATTAATATTACTTTTTAAACTATTTTCTGAAAACTTTTTATATTCCTATGACTAATCTTAGAAATAATATATTTTATTTTATTATTTATATTCTATTTTCAATTATTTTTATATTTTTTATAATAATTTACTTAAATCTTTCCAC
>NW_017269880.1:0-254 GCF_001594065.2 Cyphomyrmex costatus | reverse complement strand
CGTCCGCCATATTGGATCTGCCATATTGAATTTTCGAAATCTGACTTCTGATTCGTAATCAGCAACCCCAAAAACCCCCGAGTAGCAAGTTTCAAGCGAATCCATTAATTTTTTAAAAATATGTCCGCCATATTGGATCCGCCATTTTGATTTTCAAAAACAGCCAATCGGCATTTAAAAGTATTCCTTTCTAACTAAAGTTTTCGCCCATAACTATTAATTGAAACGCAAACCAATTTTGGAGAGCAGGGGGG
>NW_017269879.1:0-254 GCF_001594065.2 Cyphomyrmex costatus | reverse complement strand
TCACATTTGAGTTGATTTTTATCTAGGTTTTTATTTAAAAAATTTAATATGAATCATAAAATACCAGTAGGGGACAATAGTAACTTCGATGCCTGGGGTCAGTTGTTACGTTACAATTGTCCTCGAACTTATTAATTTAAAATAAACGAAAAAAGTTAAAAGGACGTTGTAAGAGTCAAAAGAAATAATTGAAAACAACAATTAAAGAAAGAAAAACGCATATATGTAATAAATTAATTTCAATTCGAAGATGT
>NW_017269878.1:0-254 GCF_001594065.2 Cyphomyrmex costatus | reverse complement strand
ATTAATACAATTTTTTCAAGCTCAGAATCAAACGAAACATCTTGTGTAGAAGCGAATAAAAATATTCGGTATAATAAAATAAAAGAACTGATCAAACTTGATCATTTGAATAATGAAGAACGTATGGTTATTGAAAATTCAATAAAACAAAATGCGGACTGCTTTTATTTACCAGGAGAGTCTCTCGGACACACTAATGTTTTGCAACATCGCATTCATACAAATGATAATGCTCCAGTACACACAAGACAGTA
>NW_017269877.1:0-254 GCF_001594065.2 Cyphomyrmex costatus | reverse complement strand
AGTCAGACGTGGTTCTTTGTACACACGGGGACATAAATGCCTATCCATCTGAACTTGTCGGAGTATCGGAACATATTCTAAACGCGTGTTTCTCTCTAAATATTAATGCATAATGACTGATAATTATTTGAAATACGGTAATGTAAAGTGATTATGACATATATAGAATCACTATGCACAAGTATAATTTATTTAACATTAACGTTTAATAATTAATTTATTAGTAATAAAATTATTATAACAATATTATTATT
>NW_017269876.1:0-254 GCF_001594065.2 Cyphomyrmex costatus | reverse complement strand
TTATTTTTTCTGACTTTCGGCCGCCATTTTGGATTCGCCAAATTGATTTTTGATGTTCTTAGGTGTACGGGTTTGAAGGAGAAATAGTTTGTGCACGATTTCTGGAGGTTTTAGACCTCTAGCTCAACAGATTCTCTGTGAAAATTTTGTATTTTCAAAAAAAAATCTGAAAAATTTCACGTTTCTTTACATAAAATTGCAAAAATGAGGCTCAAAAAAGCTTTTTTTCGAAATTTTTACCCCGGATTCTGAAA
>NW_017269875.1:0-254 GCF_001594065.2 Cyphomyrmex costatus | reverse complement strand
TGTACAATTTCTTAAAGATATAAAATAGTTATGAAATGCTTAGTTATATAACATCTTATAATTATTTTTATTTAATTGTTTTCATTTACAACGCCTGACAATTACACTCGCACGCAATAAAAACTAACCACTTAAATTTTAACACGAATTTTTAATATCTTTAAATAGTAATAATTCAGTGAAAAGTCACGCGAGATGTACAAAAAAGCTTTTTAAAGCTCGAAATCTCTACTTTTCAGATGGGTACTTCAAAA
>NW_017269874.1:0-254 GCF_001594065.2 Cyphomyrmex costatus | reverse complement strand
TCAGAACGTCGTCCGGCCCGAGCGGATTGGGAAATTCACCGTAACCGCACCAGAATAAATAGCTGCACAGCAGAAGGGGGCGGTGCCAGTGATGGTCACCGCCCCCTTCTGTGTGTCTGCAACATCGCGGTGGTCTGCATAGGACACGGGCGGCACCTTCTCGTCGGGCTCGCGTGGTGGTGTCGTTGCCTCAAGGTTCTCACCATAGTTCTCACGTCCTGAGAGGTGAGAACCTTGAGAACCTTGAGGAGAAC
>NW_017269873.1:0-254 GCF_001594065.2 Cyphomyrmex costatus | reverse complement strand
CTTGATTTTTCTCTTTAGTTTTTGTCTTCATTTTTCGCCTTGATATTTTATCTGTCAATTTTTTAATTAGAAATTTCCTAACAGAATTCGTGAATGTAAATTATCTATTTCCCAACTGACTAGATATATTTTACAAATTTTGCCTTCCAGTAGTCGAGTAGACAGATGCGCAAATCCATTTTCTGTACCGAGGGAAAAAGGTCATATCGGCAAAGATTTACGCCGTATATCAAAAGCAATGTTGCGTACGTTTC
>NW_017269872.1:0-254 GCF_001594065.2 Cyphomyrmex costatus | reverse complement strand
GTGAAATAATTTTTCTTGAGGAAGACTGATCGTAATTGCTTGCAACACTAGACGAACGACTTGATGAAATGATTTTTCTTGAGGAAGACTGATCGTAATTACTTGCAACACTAGGTGAACGCTTTGATGAAATCTTTTTTTTGGAGAAAGATTGATCGGAATTTTTTGTAGCTGATGCATTGCTCTTTCCTGAATAAGACTTTTTGTTATTCATTTGCGTATTAGATAAATTCGAAGAAATAACAGTCAATGTA
>NW_017269871.1:0-254 GCF_001594065.2 Cyphomyrmex costatus | reverse complement strand
GAAACTAAAATTTTTTGTTTATGAAAAAACTGTTCACACAGATACATAGGAATGTATGAATGAGTTTTTTTTGACAAGACAAAGAGACAATTTTCTAGAGCGAAAAATAGTCCTATGCGCATCTCTTACTTCTATATTTAAATTGAAGAGTTTTTTCTTTAAATCTTTAAAATCACTAAAATTGTTTCTTAAGAAATTTAAATAATTAATATAAAAACTAGTTATAGACTCTTTTTGTTAAAAACAAATAAACA
>NW_017269870.1:0-254 GCF_001594065.2 Cyphomyrmex costatus | reverse complement strand
AAATAGAGTTTTCCTACAAATAAATAAATAAATAAAAATGAATAAATAAAATAAAATGAAGTAAAAATAAAAATAAAACAAATAAATAAATAAATATTATAAACTTTTTTATCAAAATCGATTGTTAATTAAATGAGTAAAAACTTCTTTCATTTTTTAAATACACTAATTTTTTACATATGTATTGTGATGTGACACTTCGTGTCCGTCACTCGTAAGTGCATTGGCACGGAGATCCTGTGTCCTCTAAACTC
>NW_017269869.1:0-254 GCF_001594065.2 Cyphomyrmex costatus | reverse complement strand
TTTTAAAAAATCAACAAAAATTTCAACACAAAATTAGTTTTCACTAGCTTAAATAAATTAAACGAGTTTATTAGGATATAGAAAGACATTTTTCCTCGAGAAAAAAAATGTTTACAAAATCTCTTGCAATTCCTGTAACGCATCATACGTAGGACAAACCGGAAGGAAACTTAAAAACAGAATTTCAGAATTGTTACATCGTGCTAAAAACCTCTCTTTCTTTATTTATAAATATATGATTCATACATTTTCTT
>NW_017269868.1:0-254 GCF_001594065.2 Cyphomyrmex costatus | reverse complement strand
CGTTCGCGTACAAATTTGTGACCGGACGTTTTATCACAGCATCGTACATATGCGAGTACATGTATATGCGTGCGTGTGAAACGGGGGATTTTCAGCGATGATAAGATTAAAAATCAAATTTTGAAGTGAACTACAATTATCAAACTCCATGTGCTTGAAAATGACTCGCATCAACTTTGCTGTCAATGCTGTTATCAATAGAAATAAGAAATTATATTTTTCATACATTACCTCGTTAAGATAATCCTATACAA
>NW_017269867.1:0-254 GCF_001594065.2 Cyphomyrmex costatus | reverse complement strand
ATTTAACTCGTGATATTACTGCGGTAGTTTAGCAGAGCTTGCGTTTCAAGTCTGAAAAAATTCGACGCTCTCAGATAAAAAATCTATACTTGCATATAAATTTACACGCAATTATATAGAAGCACCCAAGATCCAACTGGACCATTACGGTTTATTTCTAATATCATTGGTTCTAATTATCAAGATCAAGGTTATTGGGAGGGGGAGCTCCCTTAATCTAAAATTTTACCGAGAAAAAATGATAAGTCAATCTC
>NW_017269866.1:0-254 GCF_001594065.2 Cyphomyrmex costatus | reverse complement strand
GAATCACACAGTCGTATTATTCGTTATCTATTCATTATCACATCAGCATAAATATATATATATATTCTTTTATTAAATTCGTACTATCTTTCGCTGTAGATATACCTTTTGATATCACCTTACGTAGTATCTTCGGAGAATACCATGGAGAAAGGTCCGCTTTCATGCGTGGCCAAATTACGACTCCCCTTTTCCCAATATGCGTACGCGCGACGCTTACGCATTTTTGCGCCTGCGTACTAGCGAACTCCCTG
>NW_017269865.1:0-254 GCF_001594065.2 Cyphomyrmex costatus | reverse complement strand
ATATTACATGATATTTTTTATTAAATTATATTAAAACATATTTAGAACTTTCAAGTTAAATTAAAGATGAGAATATAAATAAATAAATAATATAACATTTTATCATCCTCTCTAGGACTTTAGCGTCAAAAGTCCATAGATAAATGCGCTACTGTTCTTATGTAATAACTGTGTTTTTATAATACCTGTAATACAGTAATTATATTATACAAACCTGTTGTTCCTTATTTTGGACATCCTTTATTAAATGATCA
>NW_017269864.1:0-254 GCF_001594065.2 Cyphomyrmex costatus | reverse complement strand
TCTGCTACTTTTTCAAGAATTTTGTATTTATTATTATTAGAATCCTAGAGAGAGAGAGATATATAATATATATTTTATACTCTCTGAATTTAATGATTTTAACAATTAGCGAAATACGTAATTTGTAATAAGTAAGAGTCGTTTTTCTAATTTCAAATTTAAAGTTCTATATTTAACTAATCTTATAAATAAATTTAAAGAGTGTAATTAATTTGAAAGTTATAATATTCTACAAATGAATCTGATGATAGCAT
>NW_017269863.1:0-254 GCF_001594065.2 Cyphomyrmex costatus | reverse complement strand
CTTGATAACATATGTCAAGGTCAAGGTCATCGGTGCTGCCTCCCCTATTCTAAATAATTACCTGCTTTTGTATACGGGAGTGAGCTCATGAGGGATCCACCGGGTTTTTTTGCGAATTCTCCCCAGTTGTTTTAGGCGATAGGAAACGTCTTGCTGGGTTATTCCAAGCGTATTTGCAATTTCTAATTGTGTTTGGCAAGAATTCTCGTTCAAAATTTCCTCCACGTTTTCCACTTTTCTTTGGTTAACCAAGG
>NW_017269862.1:0-254 GCF_001594065.2 Cyphomyrmex costatus | reverse complement strand
AAATTGTTGGTCGGTCACTTTTTTTTGTCATATATGAAAATGTTTGTTTTGTTAAATAAAGTTTTATGATTTATATTAGGATATGATTACATATATTAGGTTATGTAATTTCGTGTTAATGCAAATATTCATGTAATTTTTGTGAAGAAATCTTTGGTATGATAATCACCTTTTCAAGAACACAAGATAACAGGATGCTTTTTCATTAAAAACTTTAGTTTTAAGATATTTTATAAATAATACATGGGTGGTCA
>NW_017269861.1:0-254 GCF_001594065.2 Cyphomyrmex costatus | reverse complement strand
TTGTGTTCAAAATGTTTGAAAATGTTTCTAACGACATCTATTAGTGTATTAGAGAAGTTAGAAATAGAATGGTAAGACATAATGCTGTACCCGACAAGGAGGTATCGTATTTACCGCAGCTAGTCGTTTCGGAGCAGTCGGGAGGGGTCGAGAAAGAGCTCGAAATTTCAATGAAAACGATTTGTGGCAGATATAAAACCGTTTGTCTCTTATTCTAGAGGGTTCAAAGGATTTTTTAAGCCAATAAAAAAAAA
>NW_017269860.1:0-254 GCF_001594065.2 Cyphomyrmex costatus | reverse complement strand
ATATTTCTGCAGATATTCTATCACCTCGGTGTTTACTAAATTTTGTATCGTCGGCGTCGACGCAGATATCGTTACGGAAAGGAAAGCGACGAGGAAAGCGAGAGACATCGCGGCGTACGTGTACAGTGGAAACGTACGGTTCGACTATTAATCGCATACTGCGAGTGTGGAGAGAGGAGTGGTATGTTTTGTCTAAAAATAGACAAATGAAACGAGGAGATAAGAGTGTCAATGAACGTGGTGCATTTTTTCAA
>NW_017269859.1:0-254 GCF_001594065.2 Cyphomyrmex costatus | reverse complement strand
TCATCCTACGCCTATTACTCCGCTAACGCGTGTCTGCCTTTTCACGTACGCTCAATATCGCGTGTACAAAGATTTCCCTCGGATGGGTCGCTACGGTTTCATTTCGTCTAACACTTCCACGGATTACATTCGCCCCGTCGTGTTTTCTTCCTTGACCTAGCTCGGTGGACGACCTCGTCCCCTTACATTTTTTTACAACCGCTCCACTAGCCGTGTCTCGTCGTGCGTTCCGCTACTTTCTCACGGATCACTTA
>NW_017269858.1:0-254 GCF_001594065.2 Cyphomyrmex costatus | reverse complement strand
TTTTTCTCGGAGCTTCCAATTTATTTGAAATATACTCTCATCTTTCTTCCCGCTCGAGCAAAAAACAAGGTTATGCATTTAACTCTTGGAATTTTGATGAGATACATTCTAATATTAGTCTCGCATTTATTTTAAGATAGAATCAATGTGTATACAAATTTAGATGTACATGCAAAATTAAAGGAATTGGTAATATCTGAAATAACAAGAGACTGTAACTCTTTTCCTCTAACAATAAATATAATAATTAAAAG
>NW_017269857.1:0-254 GCF_001594065.2 Cyphomyrmex costatus | reverse complement strand
CTTTCTCAAACCTACCTGCACTCTCGCAACTTGCGATCACATATGCAGGAATCGAGAAGTTCGGGAGTGGGGAAAAAGGGAAAGGGAGAACTAGTGCAGCGAATAATCGAAGTGAGTCATAGCGTCGATCCTGTCACAGTGTGCGATGCCCGGGTGTACACGAAAATGAAACAGCGCAGCATTACATTCGTGGATTAATTGCCATGTGGATGTAATAAAGGGGTGCAACATCAAAAGCATCGAGCTGTATTGAT
>NW_017269856.1:0-254 GCF_001594065.2 Cyphomyrmex costatus | reverse complement strand
TCTGGATCAGGCAGTGATCCGTCTGTTCCCCCAGGGCGCCAGGTCGTACCCTCCATCCCCTGATTCTATTCCGGATGGCAGGGGAGGCCCACGTCAAGTCGACGATGGACTCCCCCCTGCCACCCCTGAAAGTGGGGTGACGTCCCTCGTTGAGGAGGCAGGGCGGGGACCCGCCGCCGCGACTCCAGATAATCGCCGCCAACCCATCCCGGTCGGCCGCCCAATGCGGGTGGTCTTCCGGGATGTAGTATGGG
>NW_017269855.1:0-254 GCF_001594065.2 Cyphomyrmex costatus | reverse complement strand
CGATTCGTCGCGCTAATCGCGCAGCGCGATTCTACCCTCAGACACAAATCAGTACTTGCCGTGACAAGTTGTGCTCTCAAATTAACTCGTTGAAAGCAGCAGCTTTCTTTCTACTGGTTCGCTACCGCGACTCGTTACTTTTGTACGTCTCATCACGGCTACCGTCGTGGGTGAGTCTCGGCGTATTAACACATATATGTAATACTACTATATGGCTAGATGAGAGAGAAGTCCATGTCCCAGAACCACGGTTC
>NW_017269854.1:0-253 GCF_001594065.2 Cyphomyrmex costatus | reverse complement strand
GCGCGCAATATGATCCCCGAGATGGACGGCACCTCGCGAGATCGCGTGCAAGAATTTCTACAGCAAGTGAATGAAGGCCATACGACATGTTCATCCCGCGGATGCCTCTACTTTATTACAAGCCGTATTATACACAAAGTTCAAGGGAAAAGCGATGAAAGCATTCAAAAATAGGGAAATTACCAGTTACGAACAACTGAGGGACGAGCTAGAAACGGAATATTTAAGCCGAAGAAGTACCGCGCATCTACAG
>NW_017269853.1:0-253 GCF_001594065.2 Cyphomyrmex costatus | reverse complement strand
CCGTTGTTGTTTGCGCCAACAAATATCATGCGCTCCTGCTCGAGGTAAACCCGAGCACTCTTGAATCACCTAAAGTTCTCAACACGAAAACACCTAATATGCACTACAAGCTACCTGCGGTCGGCTAGCGAAACTCATTGCTCTACTCTGCGCGCATTCCTACAAATGAGTGAAGTATCAATTACAGCGGCTGCTCCAAGGAGGCGTCCCACGGAACAAGGTCCCGTGTCTGAGGCGCGTCGCTGACGATTCG
>NW_017269852.1:0-253 GCF_001594065.2 Cyphomyrmex costatus | reverse complement strand
CTAGTCGAGATTCCGCCCGGCGACGACGTCGCGCGGATCTTCGCATTATTATTGCGCCCCCTCTTTACGAATAATCGTCTTTTGTCTTTTTCTTTTAAATTTACATTATAAGAATGGTAAGATTGCTCCCCCAGTGAGTAGCATTTCTTCCCCCTCAACGATTTGGAAACAAACGGAGTTTGAGCGCTGACACATTCAGTAGCTCGATTCCGTGCCCCCTTTTTTTTTTATGCTGCTCACTGGTCGCCGCGAT
>NW_017269851.1:0-253 GCF_001594065.2 Cyphomyrmex costatus | reverse complement strand
TAAGCATCCAGCATAAAGTTGCCATATTAATTAACATAAGATGCTTATTGGTTCACGGTCTTATGTTATGCACTGTTATGCATTTCATGTGTTTTGGACTTAATGCTGGATTCACACTGCATACGATTTTCGTCGTACGACGATTCTACAACCAATCAAAAAACAGGATTTTGCTTCGTATCATACGAAGTTAAGTTGTCGTAAAATGTTACGGCAGTGCTTGTGCTCAGACCCATAGGGTGTATTCCGAACC
>NW_017269849.1:0-253 GCF_001594065.2 Cyphomyrmex costatus | reverse complement strand
GATAAGTTAAGATCCTCTACCGTTTTCTTCCATGATGTTTTTTTTTATCCTCTTCGTTCTCTTTCTCACGCGACCGCCACGTTTGTGTGGCGCAATGTACAGACCGCGACCCTCCTTCGCGCGATTGTGACGTTGCATTTCCTCGAGTTGTCGTCGAGCGGGTTTTCGATCGCCCACTGCTTTCGCCACACTAGCTGCTCCACCGATCAAAGATCTAAGCGCACCCAACACCGGTAAAATTGGCAGAAAACCA
>NW_017269848.1:0-253 GCF_001594065.2 Cyphomyrmex costatus | reverse complement strand
GCTTCAACTCCGTCCATTGAAATTCCTTAGCAGATCTGCGTACTAATGCCGGGCATGTGTACGATATGCAAACAATGAGATGGAAATGGCGAAGCGGCTGGAAAACTTTAAGTTGTCTTGCGTGAAGGAACTCTGCACGAGAAGATTTTTAAAGTTGTTACTATCACCCTTTACTTAAATGTAAAGTATACCTTATATATACTGTATGTTTTACAGAGATCTTTTAATAAACTGTTTATTTAAAAGTTATTTT
>NW_017269847.1:0-253 GCF_001594065.2 Cyphomyrmex costatus | reverse complement strand
CAATAACGGACAATTGGAACGTAACTTGTGTCGCCGTGTGCACGAAAGTGTCTAGGGATATTGGAAAGCACCCATTATTGGACCTATGATTTCCTGTAACGGATACACTTATTGTCTCACTATGATAGACAGATTTTCCAGATGGCCAGAAGCTATACCTATCAAGAACCATCAAACAGAGACAGTAGCCAAAGCCTTTTTCACACACTGGATTTCTCGTTTCGGTTCACCCAAAATAATTACTACAGACCAA
>NW_017269846.1:0-253 GCF_001594065.2 Cyphomyrmex costatus | reverse complement strand
TTAGGTTACATTATTAGATAATCATTTTAATTTAGAATGGTACAAATTTTTGGAGTTAATTTTTAAAGGATGATATTCATTGGGTTTTTTATTTTGTATATAAGACTTTTACAAAATGTGGTTTGAATCAACAAAAAAATTTTCAATTAAATAAGCATAAACAACCAATAAGCATAAATTACCACAATTTTATTTTTCTATCATAACAAACACACACCAAGACTCTAACACAAATTCTCAGTCTTAGTTTTTA
>NW_017269845.1:0-253 GCF_001594065.2 Cyphomyrmex costatus | reverse complement strand
GACTGTGATTGGCCACTTTCATAATATCGACGTTATAACTTCGGCGTAAATCGAACCGTGTAAACATAGTATATGTCACAGTCAGTGTTCTTAAAAAAATATACACTTACTATAGCCTGCTGTAGTCAATGTATACATTGACTAGTAAGTGTATACATTTACTAGACAACTTGGAATGTGATATATATACAGTCATAGATGTATAGCGTTATATGAAATTATGATAATATAGAATGGGCCCCTCCATCGCCCA
>NW_017269844.1:0-253 GCF_001594065.2 Cyphomyrmex costatus | reverse complement strand
TTATTAAATTTTATATTTATTTTTAATTAATGACTGTTTATTACTAAGACCTTTATATTTTAATTAATATTTGGCTCGTAGCCCTATTTTATATTAATTATTTTTTAAAATGTATTTTAATATCACAAAATAAATCTCAATATCAGGTACACTATCGACACGTGGACGTATACGAGAGAGTCTCTGTATCTATATATTTTTAAAGAGTAACTTTTCTTCTTCTCTTTTGGCCGGGTCGGGCTTGCGCAGTGAT
>NW_017269843.1:0-253 GCF_001594065.2 Cyphomyrmex costatus | reverse complement strand
CTCGCAATATGAGAATATGACTTTATTTGGGACCTAGCGTCGGTTATAGCGAACTTGATCTACCCTTACGGTTCACTCTCTTTAGCGATTAGTACCAGACACGCTTCGTCGTGTGCTGCAGATAAGGGGCTTCGCCCTTGTTATAAACGCGTAGCAGGCTGGATTGGTGAGTCACAAGTCTTCGCCATTTTGTATAACAAGCCTATTATTAATCCAAATGATTTTAGTAGCGCAATTCTGTTAAAAAAGAAAA
>NW_017269842.1:0-253 GCF_001594065.2 Cyphomyrmex costatus | reverse complement strand
GTCGGACCAATCACAAACCGGGGAGAAGGTGGCCAGACTCTTATTAGAGGGTCACTAGAAAAGTCTTGTCGTACGACACATGAAATATCGGCCTTAAGATGGCGCGTAATTTCGATAGTCGCAAGCCTCAGCCTTCCATTCTTCTCTCTCTATTCTTTGACTGTGACCGTACACGCCATGGTCTTATTATACCATGGTACACGCCATCTACGTACTATGTATCCTTTTCGCATTATCGTTAAACAGTAAAAGA
>NW_017269841.1:0-253 GCF_001594065.2 Cyphomyrmex costatus | reverse complement strand
AATTCGGCACTTGCGAGAATTGACATGAGTAACTATAGACCTCTGTTGGCAAGTCGACGTAGTGATATTCTTCACAAATTTCTTTTATTAAATAATAATTTGAAATAACAAACGCATTTTTCAGCCAGCGTAAATTCAACAAATCAATTAAAGATGACTCTCGAGAGTTTCAAATAACAAGAATAATACAAGCTAATGAGGGTCCCTTCAGCTGTTGTTAGTGCGATCATATATAAGATATGTTAAAAAGTGA
>NW_017269840.1:0-253 GCF_001594065.2 Cyphomyrmex costatus | reverse complement strand
ATTGCGTTTGGCAAGAATTCTCGTTCAAAATTTTCTCCAACTCCACGTCTTTCACTTTTTTTTTGATTGACCAGGGCGTTCACGATCTTCAAGGTTGAAATTTCCCTCTCGAAACTGTTGGGACCATTTTTTACACGTACTGTACGATACAGCAAAACTGAACAAATTATTTTTTTTGCCTAAACTATTTTTTTTTTTTTAAGTTGAAACGCGAAAAGAAGGCAGTGCCTCAAATGTTGCTTTTCGAACGACA
>NW_017269839.1:0-253 GCF_001594065.2 Cyphomyrmex costatus | reverse complement strand
CCACTACTCATCATTGTCACTCTCCTTCATATATGTATAATATATTTTTAAATAATTCTTTAAGTCATTTTTTATATATATTTTTGATACATCTGTACTTTAACATATTATCACGAAAGTAACTGCTATTAAAATATCTACGTAAATATACAATTTATACTAACTTCGATACATTGCACATCCTCCCTCTTCTTCCACTCCCTCCTCCCTTCCCCACTACTCATCTTTTTCATTTTATTTCACTATCTTGTCG
>NW_017269838.1:0-253 GCF_001594065.2 Cyphomyrmex costatus | reverse complement strand
TAGAGAAAGTGACGTGCTGACTATTTATATCACTTTTAACGACAGTTTTCGTTAGTTTTTACGAAGTTCTATGCAGTTTTTTTAAAGCATATAATTTCGCTTTACGATAAAGAAAGTTATCATGAAGGACTCATAAATGATGATATAATATCGATTTTGAATAATGAGTATTTTACGTCTTTATAGTGTACATGCAGAAACTTCCTGATATATGAATTATATATTTTTATGTAAGTTGCGGTCATAAAATGTG
>NW_017269837.1:0-253 GCF_001594065.2 Cyphomyrmex costatus | reverse complement strand
CGGATTTCACCATTTCGACAAGAAATTTCTTGCCGAACGAACTCCCATGAGATTGCTCACATTCTGTGCGTTCGAAAATAGATTTGGTTGGTGTTGGGAAAAAAAATAAAGTTGGCAGTATTGAAAATTCCCAACGCTGCGTTTCGTTTCTCCCGCTGGGACTGTTAGGAGACCAAACTCAAAGCAAGTCAAAGTAACGGAATATAAAAGTAGAGAAGAAAGTTATACGAGGTGTTACAGGATTTACGTAAGT
>NW_017269836.1:0-253 GCF_001594065.2 Cyphomyrmex costatus | reverse complement strand
TTAGCAACGGCACGCACATATAGATATATGTAATAACGTTTATGGCCTGATTTATATGACGAATGACTACCATGTCTTTACATATAAAATTATGTAGTATGACGGTTTTATACTCAATGAATAAGATTACATCATTTGGAAAGAACTACATACATATGTAATTTCATTCATGTAAAATTGTTGTTTGTGTCTATTATTTTACTAAGAAATTATTAGTGATGATTTTATTTTACCATACCTTATTGTAAATACT
>NW_017269835.1:0-253 GCF_001594065.2 Cyphomyrmex costatus | reverse complement strand
CACTTCTTACAAGTCAAATTCTCTACAAGTGTATTTATAATAGCTGCGACTATCACAATAGTAACTTCGCGAAACGAAGTCTGACATCGCGGGAAACAACATTTCCGATTTCTTCACCGACACACCTTCCGTTGTAGTCCTCTCTGTTATCACGATATGTCAACAACACTCGCGTTCGTAGAAGCGTCGTATTTATCGCTGCACGTCACGCACGACATTCTCCTCGCGTCGATGCAGAACGGACGTAGGGAGG
>NW_017269834.1:0-253 GCF_001594065.2 Cyphomyrmex costatus | reverse complement strand
CCACTTTCTTTGTAAAGTGAACCGTTTTCTCAGAAATGAGCAACCTTTCATAGGGTGAAAAAGGAAGTGGGGCGATTTCGGTAAAAACTGGCGAATATAAAAAGGAGCTTATTTGTAACTGTATGATTTAACATCTGATTGCCCCTAAAAAGTTTACAGCCCCCCCTTAACTCCCCCCCCCTCGAACAGGGAGTCAGAACCTTTGCAATGGGGGTAAAAATTGTAAATAGTAGAAAAATGGGTTTCATTGTGG
>NW_017269833.1:0-253 GCF_001594065.2 Cyphomyrmex costatus | reverse complement strand
GGTTAACACTGCCAATTACATAAAAAATAGATGCATTACGAGAAGCCTCGACGGCGAGTCTCCGTACGAGAAATGGCATAACAAAAAGCCCAACATCGGATATTTCGCCACTTTCGGCGAAAAAGTCTATGTATTAGACAAATCTCCCAACAAAGGTAAGATGGATCCAAGAGGCATTCCAGGAATCTTCGTAGGATACTCCGAAATATCTAAAGGCTTCAGGATATGGATTCCTAACTCCAAGAAAATCGTT
>NW_017269832.1:0-253 GCF_001594065.2 Cyphomyrmex costatus | reverse complement strand
TTTTTTTTTTGGAACCTGGTCCTCTGTGTGGGAATCCTTCGACGTTGAAGCATGTTGCTAAAAGAAAGTTCAAATATTAAAGTTTATTATGTATGTTTATTAATTGTGATGAAGAGAGCATATAATAGAAAAATTACCTTGATTCTTTGGTTTGAAGAAGACTGAAAATTGCCCGATTGATTTTTGGGTGTCGAAGAATCCTTAAAAAAATTATTTAATTTTAATGTTTATTTATTTAAGATCGGAATTTCTC
>NW_017269831.1:0-253 GCF_001594065.2 Cyphomyrmex costatus | reverse complement strand
TATTTGTAATAAAATTCGAAAATGTACATTAAAAAATAACAATATTCAAAAACCTGCTAAAACTGAATTTTTTAGATATTACGATGATTAAATACAACAATAAACTTATTTTTGGTTGGTACCGTAAGCCTACATTTTCAGGTAGATTTCTCAATTTTCACTCCAACCATCCTATATCTCAAAAGAAAGTTGTGGTTTTTTCGTTAGTAGATAGAGTATACATATTATCAGACTTTAGTTTTCATACCAATAA
>NW_017269830.1:0-253 GCF_001594065.2 Cyphomyrmex costatus | reverse complement strand
TGAGGAATTGATTCTTTTATACCGAGTAATCGATTTTTTAGATTGATTTTGCTGCTTCGATTATCCTGTAAATCGATTCTTTAGACCAAAGATCGATTCTATCAAAATTTTTTCACTTTTTTTCGAAAAATCGATTCTTTTGAAAAAAAAAATTGCCCATCCTTATCCCCATCTCACATGCAGCGTAAGTCGCATATTGATTCAAGGATTGATTAATGAGTTTCTTGACATTCACCTTCACGCGTTAAGATCA
>NW_017269829.1:0-253 GCF_001594065.2 Cyphomyrmex costatus | reverse complement strand
GTAATCAACCCGGCAAAGTGCGTATTCGGGGAGTCGGAGGTTGAATTTCTCGGGTACCTGGTGACTGGTGCAGGAACGCGACAGTTGCCGGAGCGCGTGCGGGCGATTCGTGAATATCCGATTCCAAAGACAGTTAAAGACTTGCGACGGTACCTGGGGATGCTGAATTTTTATCGGAGGTTTTTGCCAGGGGCCGCGGAGACGTTGGCACCGCTAAACGATCTCCTTCAGGGTAGCGCGAAGGGCAAGGCAC
>NW_017269828.1:0-253 GCF_001594065.2 Cyphomyrmex costatus | reverse complement strand
CAATATTAGACGGTTAGTGAAAGCAGCCTTGGGGATTGTTATCAAAACAACACATCAAATGGACGCCGGAAGGGCGAATGCGCACGTCCTTCCCGCGCCAAGCTCACCGATAAACCGTGCAGTCATCATTTAAATTTTAAATACATATTAAATAAAATTATTATTTCAAATACTACCGACTACTGACAAAATATGACGTATATATATTTAAAACTATCGCAGTACTATCACGAGTTAAATTGTTAATATATTA
>NW_017269827.1:0-253 GCF_001594065.2 Cyphomyrmex costatus | reverse complement strand
GCTTTATCTTCGACTTGTGTACGTCTTTTTTCACAGGTTTATTCATCGTTGAAGTAAAAAAGTTCATTTTACGTCAACGTCGAATAACTCAAGGAAAGAACTGAGTTCAGAACTCGAAAGAGAGGCAATTTATAGTTCAATATTTACTATTTGAATGCTGTATACCGCATTAGTGCATAATTTTTAATTCGCGATGGTGAACTTCGAAAGTTTCGTTAACAATTTTGAAATCTATTACACCATCCTTTATATC
>NW_017269826.1:0-253 GCF_001594065.2 Cyphomyrmex costatus | reverse complement strand
GTGCGTGCGTGCGTGCGTGCGTGCGTGCGTGCGTGCGTGCGTGCGTGTGTGCGTGCGTGCGTGTGTCGAGTGTTCGTTTCCTCCCTCCGCCGCGACACGCGGAGGCATTGTAAAATCTGAGTAGCTAGAGTCCCTCTAGTCATGGTATAAACACAAGGGTATGCTCATCCGGTGGACGAATTTAGAAAGTCTTTGCGCATCACTCAGTTTACGTCACATTCGGCTACTTTCGGATGCTTTCGGAAGCTTTCGG
>NW_017269825.1:0-253 GCF_001594065.2 Cyphomyrmex costatus | reverse complement strand
AAGTTTACTTATGGACGGAAACCGTCCATGTGCGGCAAGCTATTTTCTTCATCTTCGGCTCATCATCAAATGTCAAAACTGTGGTGAATAAGCTGGTTCCGCTACAAGTTAAATATAATTACCTAGCTATATACTATACTAATCTACATATTTATTCAAAATTGCTAATATTTTAATAAACCTATTAAATATTTTAAAAGTACTGCTTTTATATTTAAAAAGAAACTAATTATTTTTCGGCAAACATTAAAAC
>NW_017269823.1:0-253 GCF_001594065.2 Cyphomyrmex costatus | reverse complement strand
TTCGTTACAATTGGTTTAGAATTGACGTGGCAGCGATTTTTGATGTTCAAACTATCTTCGATTACTACTGTGCACCGCAGCCGCCATCGCGCGCGTGGGCTGCCGCCGCCGCCGCGCTATACTTACCGCGTATACTTACCATGTGTACTTACCATGTATACTCACCGTCTCTCTTATGTCATCTTCTTCTTATACAGCTTCTATTACAAAAGATAGATATTTGCAGTAATAATAATATTATAATAATAATAAT
>NW_017269822.1:0-253 GCF_001594065.2 Cyphomyrmex costatus | reverse complement strand
TCGCGGGTAAGCTTTTTCAAGTTTTAAATATATTAAAAATAAATAAAAATCAACTTTCTTATATATTGAAATATTCTTTGGAGTCTTTACTATAAGAAAAACCTAAGTTTTACTGAAAAAATATAAGTTAACAGGACGAAATTATTGTTTTGTGAGAGTGTGTCATAATCTCACTATATCATTTATGCGGGGGTATCTGGAGACACGGTAGTGTCTCGGCGCTAAGCCAAGCGCGCGACACTGCCGTGCCTCC
>NW_017269821.1:0-253 GCF_001594065.2 Cyphomyrmex costatus | reverse complement strand
GCAAGAATCTGATCTAGCTAGCAATCCAGCAGGAAAACAAGCACCGTGTGCCGCTGGCTTAAGATCTCACATTTTAATACGCTAAACTGTGATTGGCCGATTTGCTTAAGACCTTACTACTAAAATTTTTGTACGTGTGATGGTCTTAAGATCGATTGATTTTAATAATTTAGGGCCACTGTCACCAAGTTTCGATTAACTAACCGGCCTAGTAACTTTGCAGGCTTCCAACTGAAGCTGATGTCGGAGAATT
>NW_017269820.1:0-253 GCF_001594065.2 Cyphomyrmex costatus | reverse complement strand
TTATGGCGGAAAACTGCCCGAAGGTAATCGCGAGAAGTTGCTCGAATGCGTGATGTCCGAAGTTGTTAGCGGGAATCTGCCCGAAAGCGTTGGCGGGGCAGATCTTTATTCTCTCACTCTCGCAGGCACCAATGTACGAGCTCTTGAGCAAACAATACGGATCACTGATTTTAATCTTTGATACAGTGCTGTCTTCTTCTTAGCGAGCAGCAGTATCTGGCCGGACCCACACGCCACTCTTGCCTTAACTGGC
>NW_017269819.1:0-253 GCF_001594065.2 Cyphomyrmex costatus | reverse complement strand
CTCGACGTGCAGACGTCGCTGGCGTTGTTTCGGCGCATCTTCGAGTACTTGGACTTGGTGCCGGCCATCACGCAGGCCCAGGATGGGGGCGATCTGCCTCGAGGTCCAGGTGCGGTTGAGTTCCGCGCTGTTTCGTTCCGTTATCCCGAGCCTCGGAAGCTGACCGGGGACACCCAGCATGACCGGTTCAGTGATTCGGATGTGCGAATCGAGCGGTTGGACGATGCGCCAGTCGCATCCGGTCTGGCATTAC
>NW_017269818.1:0-253 GCF_001594065.2 Cyphomyrmex costatus | reverse complement strand
GTACAACGATAGCGTATATATACACTACCCACTCTGTGTCCGTGCTCGCTGTCTCGAAGAATCGATATACGATCGATCGGATCATAATCGGACCCCGTCACTGCACTCCCAGGGGCCCGCACCGTTGTACCGCGAACCGCACTGTACTGCGTTTCGGTTCAGGTTTCACCGCGACACGTCACTCACTCCTCTGTCAATCCGTTCGCGCTCAACCGTTATTCGCAGTCCTGTCACGGTCGCCAATCGCAGCTTC
>NW_017269817.1:0-253 GCF_001594065.2 Cyphomyrmex costatus | reverse complement strand
ACAGCAGCTACTTGCAGTGTTCAATGTTAACGTTAATATGGCCCGCGAAAAAGTAGTTACGGCCACAGACATCTATACTATACTTGAAATATTAAATTTTTTAATAAACGGTTGTATTTGCGAATAATGCTCTTACAAGGGGAGGGCACATCCAGCATATCGCCAATTGAGATGAAAAAAATTCAGGTGATTTTTTGAACAAAAAAAACGAATGCGTGTTTTGGGATTTTTCGAGATAGGGCCCTGATCGGTA
>NW_017269816.1:0-253 GCF_001594065.2 Cyphomyrmex costatus | reverse complement strand
ATACATACATATATAATATATTCGTCAACAATTTCAGCAGTAACAAAATTTTAACTAGCGCTAGGGAGCATCCCGATGAGAACAAATGGTATAAGACTTTTCGACTCAGTTCGGTATACTCTACCTGTCTTTGATAGTTGATTCGCTCGATTAATGACACCCTGTATAATACACTACTCACATTAATTATAGCATCACCTCTCACACCTTCGAAAAATTGGTAAACTTTAAATGAGTGTAACTTCTACAAAAA
>NW_017269815.1:0-253 GCF_001594065.2 Cyphomyrmex costatus | reverse complement strand
ATAGCTATACGAGCAATAAATCACATGAGCAATAAACCACATGAGCTACATACAAAACCATTTCACTAAATTCATGTTTTCTGTGCATAAGAGTTACTTTAATTCCTTTAAATTAATAAAATGACTAATACGTATACAAAAAATTAGGATCTTACATACCTTACGTGCTAATATCACAATATGCGATCACATCGGGTGCGTTCTTTTAGGCATCGGATTTGGCAGCCGCTGCGCATCGGATTTGCCGAACGGG
>NW_017269814.1:0-253 GCF_001594065.2 Cyphomyrmex costatus | reverse complement strand
AATTGGTGCAGCCGATACCGAGATCTAGAGACCGAGTCCCGAAAAGGGACCGTTTCAGTTATTATTTCAAACGTACGTGTGACACATACATGTATGTTTTAATCGTACGTGTGACACATACATGTAAACCGGTTTGTCTATTAGACTGCTGTTCACAATGTCTACATTCAAAAAACAGTCATCATATGTAATTAAGCTGCTGTTCCTAATAAAAATATAAATAAAAATTTAATTTAATTATTAATTAAATAAA
>NW_017269813.1:0-253 GCF_001594065.2 Cyphomyrmex costatus | reverse complement strand
AGCGATTAAGATCCTGGCTGAGCGAGATAACTCGTTAACTTTTGTAAAATCTCGAATCACGCGGGAATTATTAACGGACCGCACTATTGCTCCAGTAAGTATTGTTCATCTGAAAAAAGAGCTTTCGCGTCCTTGGATTTATTTAGGAGAACGCGACGAAGTTGTGCCGACACTTAAAAGCACGATCACAGCATGTATATAATATTTTATTATAAATACCAGAAGCGTCTATTTTGACGGTACTCGTATATGG
>NW_017269812.1:0-253 GCF_001594065.2 Cyphomyrmex costatus | reverse complement strand
TCACTTTCTTTTTTCTTAGTAACTGTAACGTAATTACATTTTTTGGATAACGGTAACGAAATTACAGTTACTTTTATCGTTCCTTTGCATACGATTGGACATGTTATTTCGTCATATCATAACAATTACATGTTATTAATTACGACAGCTATAAATGTGGTTTTAAATTGAATGTTTTTTATTTAATACAGGTGTACAGGCATTTAGTTTAACTTAATCTAAACATCGTACACATTTGTTCTAATTGAGCTGT
>NW_017269811.1:0-253 GCF_001594065.2 Cyphomyrmex costatus | reverse complement strand
CTATAGGTTGTTTCTCACATATACGATCCTATAAGATGTAAAAAAGTATATACGTTTTGGACACACAAAAATACATCAGTAATAATTTCCAATAATATTTGACTTCATAGATATAAATAATTCTAACTTAAATTCTTTTATTTAATATTTATACAGAATTTTTTTGAACAAAAGGTCTGTTTTCTGTGGATGAACTAGTGTACACTTTTAGAACTTAAAGTGAGATAGGTATACCTATCACCACAAATGCATA
>NW_017269810.1:0-253 GCF_001594065.2 Cyphomyrmex costatus | reverse complement strand
CGGTCGGACACATTGAAGCCGCTATCTTGAAAAAACTGTCAAAAAACATGATTTTTTCTAGTTTTTTGCATTTATTTCAAAAAATACGCATCAGACAAGAAAATGTTTCAAACAAAAAGTAAAGAACATAAAATTATGTACAAAAAAGGTTCTATGCATTTTCTTCGTAATATCAATGGTAAGCTCGTAAATGAAGAGCGAACATAAGTATAAACGTTGAACTTTCCACGGGAAATAACTTTCACTCCCCCCT
>NW_017269809.1:0-253 GCF_001594065.2 Cyphomyrmex costatus | reverse complement strand
ACGCGAATCAAGGCAACAAGCGCGACCGAAATGTCGCAGAACGGCAACGGAGAGAAAAAAAAATACACTCGGCGCAAAACAATAATACGCGAAACGACCGATACACGTCGAGAATATTCTCGAAGATAATCCTTACATGTACCACTCACCGAAATTCCAGGGCTCTCCTTCAATTGGACTCACAAAAATTTTAATCCTCATTTACGGTCTCAATCTCCGTCCTCAATTTTATTTCAATTCGCAAACAAAAAAA
>NW_017269808.1:0-252 GCF_001594065.2 Cyphomyrmex costatus | reverse complement strand
ATCGATTAATTAATTTGATGTCATACGAAAATTTCAATAATGATTTATGCAACATCGTAAGGACCCATTTACGTCTTATCAGGTATGAATTTTTTTTGTGGTAGAATAATTTACAAAATTATTACAAATTAAAATGATTTAGTTATTATTTAATTACTAATATAATAATAATAATTTACATTATTAATATGTAACATAATTTCTTATTCTGAAAAAAGTTGTGCATAATTCTACACGTAATTAATTTAAATA
>NW_017269807.1:0-252 GCF_001594065.2 Cyphomyrmex costatus | reverse complement strand
TTCGATGAAAGTCTCGAACGGCGCCTAGCGCATCTTTCTTACGGGGCCTGATGACGGCACAGGGAAAAGCCCGTTTCTCTTTCACAAGTTCACCGGAGTGTGGGTAACATAACCCCCCTCCCCCCCGTTTTGAATACATTGTTTCAGAAGCGGATTTCCGATACCACACCGAGCGAATCAAACACGAGAGCGTTGCCAGATGAGAGTGACATTTGTTCGCCACCCAAAATGGACTTTGTATATATATATATA
>NW_017269806.1:0-252 GCF_001594065.2 Cyphomyrmex costatus | reverse complement strand
GTTAACGAATATATATTGTTTTTTGTGATTTCGCATTGATAACAGCGAGTTTACTCTCATTAGTCTAATTATTATTTGTATTTGAAATTTTCGAGAGTCGATTTTTATATTTAATTTTTTTTATATTTAATTTTTTAGATATAAATGTGTATCTATAATATCGATCGCTGCGATCTGTAAAATCGATAAAGTCGGGTTATGAGTCTCGGCATTAGGAAATCTGTCACATCGATGGCATAGAGGCATAAGGCC
>NW_017269805.1:0-252 GCF_001594065.2 Cyphomyrmex costatus | reverse complement strand
GACGATAATAAGGATAAGCATCTTCATTCATTTTAGTTTCTTCAAGATATGGTTTAGGATAATTTTTTGAACATTTTCCATCTACTAAACACCAATCGCCACAAGGTCCATGAATCATATGTCTCATAATTATGTCATGTAAAATACGATTTTCACATGGATCTGGAATTTCTGCAGAAATATATTTGTCAACAATTTGTGGAGTTGTTATTTTAAAATTGTATTTTAAAGTAATTAATATGTGGACATGTG
>NW_017269804.1:0-252 GCF_001594065.2 Cyphomyrmex costatus | reverse complement strand
GGTGCTCGCGCCACTTGCGATCAATCACGCTGAGCACGACTTCGCGCTCAACTTCACGCATCACGTCATCGCCGACTTCAGCCTCCCGATTGCGGTAGGCCGCCAGCGCATCTTCGGTGATCTGGGTTTTCAGCTCAGCCGGGTCAATCCGATCCCGCCCACCGGCGGCAGCTTCGACGTCACTGATCTTCAGCGAGATGGGGTATAGCGTGCCCAGAGCTGTCCACAGTTGCTCCAGTTCGTAGTCTTCAT
>NW_017269803.1:0-252 GCF_001594065.2 Cyphomyrmex costatus | reverse complement strand
AATACAAAATTATTGTTAATATATATATATATATATTTAACACACTCATATTTAAATTTATGTAATTTAGTATTTATATTTTTGACACATTATATACTTTTTTAATATTGAGGAGTAATATATTGGAATAATTATTGTTAGTGATGTTACGAATATTTGCTTTCGCATATTTATTATAATGCTATTACATTATCTATTACATTGTGAAACAACTTTAATAAACTTTGTTGCAGACAAAGCACTGTAAGATAT
>NW_017269802.1:0-252 GCF_001594065.2 Cyphomyrmex costatus | reverse complement strand
ATTCACAAGCAACTCTTATATTATACATAGTCTTATATTATACATAGTGATCTTATGATGACTGAATATGATTTCGTGCATTTCTGAAAATAGCTTAATCAATGGAACTAAGATATAACATGTTTCGGTTTAATTAGACTATCTTCAGATAATAAAAAATATATAATTATTGTGTAATTTTTATACGATACAACTTACAGTTCAAAGTGAGTATTGTAATTTATGATAAGTTGTTACATTGATCTGAAAATC
>NW_017269801.1:0-252 GCF_001594065.2 Cyphomyrmex costatus | reverse complement strand
TACATATGTATGTATAATATACTAATGCTATTATATAATCTTACTGAGAAAGTTTAAAACATTCCATTTTCCTATAATTCATATATAAATTCTATATTTGTGAGCCATTCATTTTGAAAGTAACCTAATTCCATTTATAAAATACAAAAATTATTAAAAAAACCAATCAGGAAAGAGAACTTATATATATATATAAATTAAAAGTAATTTGAGTTGTTCATGTATATATGTAAGTAACAAAAATAACATAAC
>NW_017269800.1:0-252 GCF_001594065.2 Cyphomyrmex costatus | reverse complement strand
ATTGTTATACAATATATATATATATATATATGTATATGTATAAAGAAATGCACTTTTTATCATTGATGGAGGGGTTGGATTCTATAAGGGGATACGCGTGAATTTCGCGAGATAAATGTTGTCCTCAGGGCTAATTTTAGACATCGCTCTAATTTTGATTCGACGTCGATTCCATTGTCATTTCTCACTGGATTGTAGTTGCACCGTTCGAAAGTTACAAACTTTTAACGATAAACAAATGACGCAACTTTG
>NW_017269799.1:0-252 GCF_001594065.2 Cyphomyrmex costatus | reverse complement strand
TACTTTGTTACTCTAAAAGGACTTAATGGCACACGCATTCGTTTAGGAGTAAGAGCTAGGAAAAAGAAAGTTCAAAAATGAAAACCATCATCGTAAACCGGTCTGATCAAAAAAAGAATATTCTTACGTGAAAGAGCATTCAATTTTGTATAAGAATACGTCAGCACTTTATTTTCAAAATTGCCTTTTATGCCCACTAACGACAAGCGAAAAGAGCGCTGCAACGAGAAAGCCCAAAAATTAACGGTTCTA
>NW_017269798.1:0-252 GCF_001594065.2 Cyphomyrmex costatus | reverse complement strand
AGAGAGAGAGAGAGAGAGAGAGAGTTTAAAGTTTTATAACAGTTAAAACCACAATGCAATCAAATAGATTATAAGAGTTTAAGTTTTTGTTACAAATATGTTCTAAATATATGTATGAGGCTCTTGTACCTGATTTTTGTACAAAAAATGTAGATGTTTTGCAGAATTAATATTAAAATCTATACCTTGCAAATAAATATTATTAAATTTTTGAAAATCAATTTTTATTTGTTATTCCACACACACACACAC
>NW_017269797.1:0-252 GCF_001594065.2 Cyphomyrmex costatus | reverse complement strand
CTTGTAGATTGTCCGGGACACAACAAGTCCTGTGCGGATTGAGTCTATTATTATCGGAAATGATATTCGTATGTGTATGTTGTGCTGGCTCGCTGCCAATACCGTGCGTGGAAGAAGGAGAGAGAGTGGAGAAAGAAGGAAGAAGAATACAAGATCAAAGAAAAGTAAAAATGTGAATGTTTTATTGTAATTCCTCCTAGTCCAACGTAACAATCTCAATGTTCCTCCCTTTCAACTGAGGGTATTTTTTTT
>NW_017269795.1:0-252 GCF_001594065.2 Cyphomyrmex costatus | reverse complement strand
CTTTAACGAAAATTTTAAGCCCTTATAAAGCATTTTATCTCAAAAATTGAAATAGGCAGGGGGTGGCCGTTTTGACAGAGAATGCCCCATATGTATATAATACAATATATAACAATATATAATACAATATAACCTTAATATATGCAAACAGAATATGAATCTTTCTTACCGGTGATATATGATATATTATAGTATTTCTTTTTTGTTTACATTGTTCTAATATATTGGCCGACTTGATATGCGATTTTTACA
>NW_017269794.1:0-252 GCF_001594065.2 Cyphomyrmex costatus | reverse complement strand
GATTTCATTTTAACATACCTTATTGTATATATTTTGACAAAAATAATTCACTGTAAGAAATAGAATACTTTGCTGAATAAAATAAACAGTTCCATGCAAGTACATGGCAACATTAGCCAGTGTCCATAGTTGGGTTTTGTTCTTCGCATTAAGTATTGAATATATATCGATAAGTTTGTCGATTACTTGGAGAAAGTACCACAGCATTATAATTAACATTTGTATAATGAACACTTTGTTGAGTTTACGTGA
>NW_017269793.1:0-252 GCF_001594065.2 Cyphomyrmex costatus | reverse complement strand
AATGTTTGTGAGATTGAATAGCAGTTCAATATTAGCATATGTTTCCTTGATGCTAGGAACCACGCACAACAAGATCAACCTATTAACACTGGTTAAAACGCTTTTTTTTTACCAGTTGTGTCTCCTTCCGAATATAAACTTCTGCATGTGCACTTATCACCTGATTCTGGAGAATAGTCTTCTGGAAACAATGACAAGCTAATTTTAAAAAATCCTTGACCACCATCTGCCATGACCTTGATGTTGATATTG
>NW_017269792.1:0-252 GCF_001594065.2 Cyphomyrmex costatus | reverse complement strand
TTTCCAACTTTTAGGCAATTTGGGTGGCGTCATTGCCTGGTTATTCGCAAAACCTGTTAGTGACACTGAAAACGGATACGAACTTACAGGCAAGAAGCATATAGATATTTATATAAAGTACTGAAACCTTTGTCCAAACATAACATTTAGCGCAAACCCCCATTTATTTTATTTCACATTTTAATCCTATATTTCCTTAGATAAATTAATAGTTTATAAGATTTTGTGCAAGAGAGTAAGAACGAAGACTGT
>NW_017269790.1:0-252 GCF_001594065.2 Cyphomyrmex costatus | reverse complement strand
CGATTGGATATTTTATTTCCTCGGGTTTAAAGACCTCGAACGTTATCCCTTTAAAACCTGCGAAAATTTCCGAAAAATAATGAATACACGGTTTCGCTTGAAATTTTTTTTCTTTCTCCCTTTTCGGCTCTCGTAAATGATTATGAAATATTAGAAGGGGAGAACCACGCGTGTTCGAGCGAAATTAAGAAGCGTGTTACGAGAGATGTTGCTTTCTACCTGTTTTGGAGAAAGGCAAATACATTCTGGTGG
>NW_017269789.1:0-252 GCF_001594065.2 Cyphomyrmex costatus | reverse complement strand
AGGTGGTGGTGGCAGGGGAAGGAGCGTGTGGTGGAGGTCCGGTGGGTCGAAAATGGTGGTGCTGCGAGTGAAAGGTGAGAGAGAATGTTAAAAAGTTGTAATAACGAGAAAGTGTGAATTACGGCGAAAGAGAGGTGAATTTGGCGTGAAACATAACATTTGGCGACGAGGTATTTTGTAATCCACAATCGAAATAACACAAAATATAAAAGTGTTAGGTTATAGCGCTACAATGCCAGTCGGAAGGATAAC
>NW_017269788.1:0-252 GCF_001594065.2 Cyphomyrmex costatus | reverse complement strand
GTTATTTCCAATCACCGCATAGAAAAAAATCATATCTTTAAATGGGACAAAATGGAAATTTTGAATGTACAACCATCATATAATAAGAGATTAATAACAGAAATGGTATCTACATATAAAAAACAGAGATATGGTATTATTGGTACTAATAAACAGAATGACACTGATTCTTTACCAGTAATGTATTCGGGCATCATACAGATTCTTTCCCCTTTCTATCATACTCGAAATTTCCCCTTCTGAAATCCATTT
>NW_017269787.1:0-252 GCF_001594065.2 Cyphomyrmex costatus | reverse complement strand
TTCAAGGTTCACAATATCTCCAGTGAATAGCTTCTTCATTAACATATCAAGAAGTTGATTGGAAAGTTATAAGAAAATCTGACTAATAGGTTAACAAGTTGTTGATGTTTAAAATGTAGAAAATAAATAAATTTTTGTACCCTGGCATTAGCTGGTGAACTGCCTTGACTGGATTGACAAAGGATTCAATTCACGACCCCGGAGTATGCCACGAGGAGGCTGCGATAGGAATTTATACTCCATTTTTTTTTA
>NW_017269786.1:0-252 GCF_001594065.2 Cyphomyrmex costatus | reverse complement strand
CTCGGTGTGCCAAAGGAATACCGAATGCTGCGTAACTTGATAATTCGAATAATATTTGGATGGATGGCAATATTGTTTATTAATTTAATAATGATGACTTATGTAAACTCTATTCTTTTGAATACAATATCCTTTTTGAAAATATTATTACAATCATTTTGGATATATTTGCTGCCAACTAATACAGAGAATGTAATTAATTTAAGTACTCTGATCTGTGGAACTGTTCTTGGGTTAGTATATATGTCAACA
>NW_017269785.1:0-252 GCF_001594065.2 Cyphomyrmex costatus | reverse complement strand
CTCTTTTGTGACAAAGTGGATGGTGTGAATGAAAATTAAGGAATCTACCAGAAAAGGTTGCTTTACGATATCGAAAATGAAACAGACTCCGTTCGTTTATAATCAGCAGAGTACCCAAAAAACTTATTTTTCCATCTATATCAACTTCCATAGTAAACTGCAGTCTGGTATGTAAAGAATTAAAAGTACCCAAGATATTATTAATACTTTCAGATGGAGCAGCTAAAATAATACCGTCAACATATCGATAAT
>NW_017269784.1:0-252 GCF_001594065.2 Cyphomyrmex costatus | reverse complement strand
CGGGTATTGAGTTCCCGATGACGTTGAGTCAAATTAAAAAATTTGAAAATCTCAACGACATTTTCATCAACGTCTACGCCATCGAGGATGGGATCGCACCGATACGACTCGCCGACCAAAAGAGGAGCAAGCACCTGAACCTCTTGTACGTGGAGGATGACATCGCGGGACACTTTACACTGATCAAGAACCTGTCACGCCTCGTCAGTTCACAAATCAGCAAAAAGGAGCATAAGAAATACTTCTGCGATA
>NW_017269783.1:0-252 GCF_001594065.2 Cyphomyrmex costatus | reverse complement strand
GTCACCCTTTCGTACTCGTCTTGTAGAGTACGTATGATTTTTTTCAAGTCGCTACGCGTTTGCTTTCGGCCTGGCCGCTAAATTGTTAATAAACGTTATTTAATTTTTAAATAAACAATGGGAGCTTTAACCGGTTAAATGGCGATGTCACCCTGTCGTACTCGTCTTGTAGAGTACGTGTGATTTTTCGCAAGTCGATATGCGTTTGCGTTCGGCCTGGCTGCTAAATTGTTAATAAACGTTATTTAATTT
>NW_017269782.1:0-252 GCF_001594065.2 Cyphomyrmex costatus | reverse complement strand
AATTTTAATCTAAAGTTTGAAGATGTGAAAACTCGAGATAAAGCTAGTGGTAGCGTCGTGAATAAAATAATAAAATAAAATAAAATAAAATAAAATATACACGATGACGTTCACGTATCAATCAAGCGATCATGTCAAGTAGTCAAGCGGTTATATTTTTATTTTATACACTTGGCGTTGCGACGCTATCGCGTCGCTTGATTACTCATTAATTACTTCTCAAGAAACAACTTTTAGCGTAATCCAGGAACA
>NW_017269781.1:0-252 GCF_001594065.2 Cyphomyrmex costatus | reverse complement strand
TTGTAAGTTTAATAAATAAAGTTTCTTTACAAATCTTTAATAATTACAGCTTCAATAACCTCTTTAATTTAAATTTCAAGATAATTTTAATTCATCTAAACATATTATACGCATGCTTCAAGTTATCTGTAATAATTATATTTTTAGAAAATTATTATTTTGTAAGATAAAAAGCAATATTATTGGCTTATAAACGTTTTAGAAATGCTTTGAAATTAATTACCTATCTCGTTTGTTATTTTTATTAATGAA
>NW_017269780.1:0-252 GCF_001594065.2 Cyphomyrmex costatus | reverse complement strand
ATTCTTAGAGTGATCTATTTATAGACTCAAGGTCGTGCTATGCTCATCGTAGATAATCTTTTTTCGGCTAGATTCGTTCTTTCTGAGAATTGACGTTTTTTTTTTTTTTTTCTCTTTTCCCACTTCATTATATCCTGTTATATGTTATCGTTTTTTTAAGGTTGCGTTCGCGGTGCAACATATTATTTCATTCGCTGAGACAATTTTCCCGTTTTTCTCGTCGTTCGCTGCGCGCGAGTGCGATCTATTCAT
>NW_017269778.1:0-252 GCF_001594065.2 Cyphomyrmex costatus | reverse complement strand
GTTATTGATTAAACAACATTTTTTCTCAGTGTATACATATATTTATTTTACTTATCTGTACTTTATTTTATTCTTATATACAGAATTATATACATACATACAAATATATATATATATATACACATCATATTTACAGATATAGATAGATATATAAAATAAGCAAGTAATGGCAATTCACGCTCCTAGATAGTCATTGCGTGAACGCTTATATATAAAAAGTATCTTTAGAAGATTGCTAATTACTTTGTATAC
>NW_017269777.1:0-252 GCF_001594065.2 Cyphomyrmex costatus | reverse complement strand
CGACTGCGTAGTCCAGTAAACCGTCTAGACGGTATAGTTAATCCGAAGTTTGATCCGGATGACGTTCGATCCCATCTGAGGCGTGAGGAGGCCAAGATGACAGTTCACAGCACGCAGCCAGTTTCACAGAACAGGACCGCGACTGATGCCACCGAAACATCGGCCGGCCCGCGTGAGTGGGCTGCCCTGGCTGTGCTGATGTTGTCCGTCCTGATGGTCTCGGTAGACAACACCGTGCTGACCTTCGCATTG
>NW_017269776.1:0-251 GCF_001594065.2 Cyphomyrmex costatus | reverse complement strand
CCATCAGAAGATGCGCAGTAGACGAAAAGTATCGACCAATCAGAAGGTAGCGACGATCAGACCTACGCTGCAGCGAAGTTTGAAAAATGTAAAAGATTATTTACCGGATTGTGTCATTTCGTCAACATTGTAATTAATTCATTTCGTATTTATCTTTTCTTTTTGTATTTTTCTTTTCTTTCGTATTTATATCCAACAAAAGTTGTGGCATGTTTAGTTAGAACACGAACCTATATAAGGCTTCGGAACAT
>NW_017269775.1:0-251 GCF_001594065.2 Cyphomyrmex costatus | reverse complement strand
TCTCTTACTATATGTACTATTAGACAGTATAGTGTTACAAGTAACGAATAATAGTTAATGATAATGGTGTTATTCGCATTATTTTTTTGTAACTCTTTATTTCCCATCTCTGCTTTTATTTATAGGTGCATGCATAAGCGCAGGATTTTGCTAAGAGAAAACTATAATGTATAATTTGTCATATCGAACTTTACAACCTTTATGCACACATCTAATATATATATATATTTATATATATATGTCAATCGGCT
>NW_017269774.1:0-251 GCF_001594065.2 Cyphomyrmex costatus | reverse complement strand
TGCGCCGGTCATGCAGAGGGTGATGAGGCCGGTCTGGGCGGCGTCCAGCTCGATGACGTTCTGCAGGAACAGCAGGAGGTAGAACGCGACGGCGTAGAACGCAGCCATCGCCGCGACCAGCAGGCCGACCCCGATGGAGAACGTGCGGTTGCGGAAGAACTCCAGCGGCACCATCGGGTGCTTCGCGCGGCTCTCGATGACGAGGAACAGCACGATCAACACAGCGCCCGCGATCGTGGGGATGAGGGTCG
>NW_017269773.1:0-251 GCF_001594065.2 Cyphomyrmex costatus | reverse complement strand
AATTAAACATAGCTAAACCGATCCATCTATCCCACTGTTTCTGCTCATTTGCGTATTGCTTCAAGTATTCTCCTAACGCATGATGTGATCGTTCTAAAGATCCATTGGATTAAGGGTGAAATGCGGTTGTACGGAATTTGCGGATTCTAAATACTTTTGCTATTTTCTTCATTAGTTCACTGATAAAGTTTCTTCCTTGATCTGTTAATATGGCCTTAGGTGCTCCTAATACACAGATAAATCTATCCACA
>NW_017269772.1:0-251 GCF_001594065.2 Cyphomyrmex costatus | reverse complement strand
TTTGATCACCAGGTGGAGTCATTTTTTGGCTCATTAAATGCGAAAAATCGCGTTTGGGCGCACGTGGGGGATTGAACTCGCGTCTACAGATCGCGAGTCAATCGCACCGAGCGGCGAGCCACTCGACGACTCGTTTTTCGGCTCGTACCTGACAAGCAAGGATTTCTTAATATCTTCGTTCAAGCCTACGCGAACGATAGCCTTAATTGCGTTTAGCATGACTGGAAGCCATGTTGGTGCAGCTGACGACT
>NW_017269771.1:0-251 GCF_001594065.2 Cyphomyrmex costatus | reverse complement strand
TTACATGTCTAAAGCCTCCCTTAACAGTGTGTAATTCTTGCAATCGCGATTACAATTCGCAACATCGACGAAATGGATTTTAAGAAGTAACTTTCTTTTTCCAAATTTGACGTACAATTGATGTAAGTTCGTTTCTTAAAAGTTTCTTTTCCTGAATAAATATTTATTTGCAATAAAGAAATGTTTACTTGGTACTAATCAAGAAAATATTACTTAAATTTGGGAATTTTTTTCTGTGTGCAATCTGTATT
>NW_017269770.1:0-251 GCF_001594065.2 Cyphomyrmex costatus | reverse complement strand
AACAATTAAATAAAAAACAAAAAGAAATAGTTGATATTATATTAAATACATTAGATAATAACATTTCTGAAAAGCGTTGTTTTTACATAGATGGACCTGGTGGATCTGGAAAAACTTTTATATATACAACTATTTATTATCTAGCTAAAGTACGAAATAAGTGTGTATGTACAATGGCTTACACAGGCATTGCTGCAACATTATTACCGCATGGAAAAACAGTTCATAAAACATTTGAATTACCGGTACCA
>NW_017269769.1:0-251 GCF_001594065.2 Cyphomyrmex costatus | reverse complement strand
TCGCGTTTAATGAGCCAAAAAATAGCTCCACCTGGTGATCAAAAGATCTATGATCATCAGCGCTGTTCGGATTCGCATTAAATTGTAGGTCCTATACATCAGTATATATCAATAGATATTTGTCTCTAATATCTGACTGAAGATAGGATTCTGTGGATCAATCAACTAGAAATCCGAAAAACATTCTGATTCGAGAATATAGGCTACGGACAAAAGGGGAAGAGACCTATAGATACAGAGTGTCCCAGAAA
>NW_017269768.1:0-251 GCF_001594065.2 Cyphomyrmex costatus | reverse complement strand
AGGCACGTCCATCTACAATTATGCCTCACGTCACGTAAACTCAACAAAGTGTTCATTATACAATTGTTAATTATAATGCTGTGGTACTTTTTCATAGTAATCAACACACTTATCCAAATATATCTAATACTTATTGCGAAGAACAAAAACGAACTATGGACACTGGCTAATGTTGTCATAATGTTGTCGAAAATTTCTGTTTTTATTCAGCGAAGTATCCTATTTCTTACAGTGAATTATTTTTGTCAAAG
>NW_017269767.1:0-251 GCF_001594065.2 Cyphomyrmex costatus | reverse complement strand
GAAAATGGGAAGATAGATTATTCAAGATCGATATGACACGGTTTCTGGCCCCCAATCTTAGACTAATTTGCAATTTGTTTATATTGTTCTCAATGTTTTTAATAAATTCAAACAAAGTATCTTTATAATTGAAAACAGGAAATGAAAAATTGTCACCCAATTGCAAAAGGCATTGAATATGTTCAGGGAACTGTATCGCGGTTAAATTTTTAAACCATTTAGGTTTAACACAAGTAAGAGAAGACTGAGAG
>NW_017269766.1:0-251 GCF_001594065.2 Cyphomyrmex costatus | reverse complement strand
TTTATTTGTAATTATTTGAATTGTAGATTCTTAATATCTGAAGAGTCATCTGAAGAACCATCTGAAATAACGTCTGAAATAACGTCTGAAGAAAACATGGAAGTACAGGTGTCTACAGATATTTGTCGTTCTGAATCTCACAGAGTTGTTCCTGTAAAACAAAAGAAGAAAGTTATATCAATATTTGAAGAAGCAATGTTTCATTTGTATGAAGAAAAAATACATAACGAAGATACACGAAATAAAATTGA
>NW_017269765.1:0-251 GCF_001594065.2 Cyphomyrmex costatus | reverse complement strand
TATATATATATATATCGGTTCTTATTTCAAGAGTGTCTTAAGTAATGTCTTAAGATGCTAAAGCGGCCCTCTGGCCGGTATTCATAGTCAGTTTTTATATTCAAGACCGTCTTAAGTTCAATCTTGAAGAGTTACAACCAATCAGAGGGCCACTTTAGCATCTTAAGACATTACTTGAGACAGTCTTTAAATAAGAACCGACTATGAATACCGGCCTCTGATTGGTTCGTAACTCCTCAAGACTGAACTTA
>NW_017269764.1:0-251 GCF_001594065.2 Cyphomyrmex costatus | reverse complement strand
AACTCAAGCCGAGCTTTTGGCTCAGCGGCTGCAAAGCGACGGATTCGACGTGCTGCTGACCAGAGAGCCTGGCGGCACTGCCGTCGGCAAGCGACTCCGTGAGCTGGTGCTGGAGCCCGAAACAGGGTCGCTGTCTGCTCGCACGGAAGCATTGATTTACGCCGCCGACAAGGCCGAACACGTCGACACAGTGCTCGATCCGGCGCTGGCTGCCCGAAGCGTCGTCATCACCGACAGATATGTCGACTCTG
>NW_017269763.1:0-251 GCF_001594065.2 Cyphomyrmex costatus | reverse complement strand
ATTTGTTTTTTGTCTTCTTCGCTGTAGATTTTTTCATTAGTTGCTGTTTCTTCAGTAGTAATAATTGCTATATTTCTGCTCAATGCGTCTGCATTGGCATTAGCTTTTTTTAGCTTATGTACGATCTCATAGTCGTATTCTTCTAGTTTTAATCGCCAACGAATTAATCTTGATGCGGGATCTGTTATGTTGAATAACCATATCAATGGCTTATGATCCGTTATTATTTTAAATTTGGTACCGTATAGATA
>NW_017269762.1:0-251 GCF_001594065.2 Cyphomyrmex costatus | reverse complement strand
CGTGGCGAGGCTGCGATCGCGCAGCGAGGTGCCGAAGCCGCGTCGGCCCAGACGCGCGGTCTCGGCGACCCCGACCCTGCAGGTGCTCGGGCGCGATCGTGCGCGGTTGGAAGGCGGCGGCGCCGTCGCCGTCGCCGATCTCAGCGTGCGTCACGGCGAGATTCTGCTCATGCTCGCGACCCATCGACAGGGTCTCTCCGCAGAGAGGCTCAGCCAGCTGGTCTATGGCGGCACCGCGTCGGCGGAGACGG
>NW_017269761.1:0-251 GCF_001594065.2 Cyphomyrmex costatus | reverse complement strand
GGTTAAGTTAATCTAAAGTCCTAGGGGCCACTGTCACCAAGCTTCGATTAACTAATCGGCCAATTAATTTTGCAGACTTTCAACTGAAACTGATGTCGTAGAATTAATGTGAGCTCAGCTTCAGCTGACTGATGTCAGCATCAGTTTCAGTTGGAAGCCTGCAAAATTACTAGGCCGATTAGTTAATCGCACGGACTTGAAGGACGGAGCAAAGTATTTAATAATGAAGTCAGTAGAGGGGGGTCAGCCAT
>NW_017269760.1:0-251 GCF_001594065.2 Cyphomyrmex costatus | reverse complement strand
CCCGTCAAGCCGCTATCCAGAATAACACCAAGGAATTTAACCGAGTGAGCAGTCGCGATGCACTGACCGTTGATGGTAAGTATAAAGTCCTTATTCCTAAGAGATCTTTTGTTCGTGAAGACAACTCCCGTTGATTTGGAAGGCGACAGCTCCAGGCCTCTATTCCACAAATAGCTATTAACAGCGTCCAGCGATGGTTGGAGATAACTCAAAGCCTCAGCAAAAGTCTTGGCTGATGCATATAGCACCAA
>NW_017269759.1:0-251 GCF_001594065.2 Cyphomyrmex costatus | reverse complement strand
GACCTAACTTCAACCTAACCTCGACCTAACCTCGACCTAACCTCGACCTAACCTCGACCTAACTTCAACCTAACCTCGACCAAACCTCGACCTAACCTCGACCTAACCTCGACCTAACTTCGTCCTAACCTCGACCTAACTTCGACCTAACCTCGACCTAACTTCGACATAACCTCGACCTAACCTCGACCTAACCTCGACCTAACCCCGACCTAACCCTGACGATACACGATACATAAGTTGCTAACCCC
>NW_017269758.1:0-251 GCF_001594065.2 Cyphomyrmex costatus | reverse complement strand
GACTGATTCGTATATTGTATTATGTTGGTTGCGATCTTGCAGTCGCCAATGGACACCATTCGTCGCGAACCGTATTGCAGAAATTCAACGATTCACAAGCGTAAAGAACTGGCGGCATGTTCCCGGTTCACAAAACCCAGCTGATTCCCTCTCCAGAGGTGTCATGCCTGACTTATTGCATAAGTTAGAAATTTGGTGGAATGGACCTCCTTGGTTGTCGTTGGATGAGCATGAATGGCCTGTCGGAGATT
>NW_017269757.1:0-251 GCF_001594065.2 Cyphomyrmex costatus | reverse complement strand
CTTTCTCTACGTTTTTGCTGAAATTTTTCTTCATCCTCTAAATTTCGTTCAATTTTACGTTTTGGCATTTTTTGTTTTTTTTCAATTATATATTAATATTAAACATTAAATTAAGTAACTTTATAATTATTTATTTATTATATCATCTATTTTTTAGTCAAAATATTTTATCATTAATAACCTCAAATATTAATTTTCTCAACAATATTTATAGCATTTCAATACATATTAACATTATCAGTCCCTTTTTC
>NW_017269756.1:0-251 GCF_001594065.2 Cyphomyrmex costatus | reverse complement strand
GATAAATAAAAAAGTCTCACGCTATCAACACCACACTGAGAAAAATGTCCAATGTGTTTGATCAGTAATAACCGTTCTACTTGCTTTTTCCGATCAACAATTTCGATCGGTTTCAGGATTATCCGATGAAGTGACGGACACCTTTATCCAATGAAATGCAATTTCCGATTACACGAGAACGGAATATAAACCGCCACATGCCTATCCGGATCTTTTGTCCGATCAAGTTAATCGGAAGTAACCGTTTGTTA
>NW_017269755.1:0-251 GCF_001594065.2 Cyphomyrmex costatus | reverse complement strand
TATATAAAAAAAGGCGAAAAAAAATTTTTTTTCGGTAAAATCGATTTAAAAAATATTTTTTTGAGGTTTCGACAATATTGATTATAACCATCTTAAAGAGCATAAAAAAACCTACAATTTAAAAAAAGAAAGGTCACTTTCCATTGCGTGCCCAAGCTACAAGCTGATCAATTTTCAAATTGAAACGAGCATAACGGCCGTCCGAATGAATATTTTGGATTCAAATTTTTTACACGTAATTATGGTCATTA
>NW_017269754.1:0-251 GCF_001594065.2 Cyphomyrmex costatus | reverse complement strand
ATGAAGTTCCTTTATTTTTTCTTCATTCTTTTTAATTATTTCTTCAAGTTCTTGTATTTTCTGTTTATTTGTATCTGTTGTATTTTCGGGATATCTTACGGGGCCAGGATGTAGGAAATCAAGAAGAGGATGATATGCAATAACTAGTCTTAATATTCGGAGTATAAAAGTAGTTTTAATCCGACTGTTTTGGAGTAACGTCTCGGAGTGAGCTCTCGGAGTGAGCTCTCGGAGTGAGCTCTCGGAGTGAG
>NW_017269753.1:0-251 GCF_001594065.2 Cyphomyrmex costatus | reverse complement strand
AAAAAAAAAGAGGGGCACGGCATCGAGCAACTGAATGTGGCAGCGCTCAAACACCGTTTGCTGTCAAATCGTTGAGGGGAGGAGAGATGCTACTCGCTGGAGGAGCAATCTTACCGTGCTCCTGATGTAATTAAAAAGAAAAAGACAAAACGATTATTTGTAAGGAGTAGGCGCAATAATAATGAAAGGATCCGCGCGACGTCGTAGCCGGGCGGAATCTCGACTAAGCGATCCGCGATGGGCGCGAATTA
>NW_017269752.1:0-251 GCF_001594065.2 Cyphomyrmex costatus | reverse complement strand
TGTGTGAATTAACCAGTTATATAATTTCTCTTTCTTGGTAATGGAATCCGGTATATCTACATTGATCTTCTCTAAAATTTAAGATAATACATTTTATTATTGAAAGATATTGCAATGACTGAGAATATGTATTTATTCCAATATCAAAATACATACGTATAATCAAATATGCTAATAAACGTAATAAATTGGTATAATGTTATTTATTAGCATATCTGATTACATAGATATATGTAAGATTGGTTAATACA
>NW_017269751.1:0-251 GCF_001594065.2 Cyphomyrmex costatus | reverse complement strand
TCCCGTTGCGCGGCGTGATCGTTGCGTGTATGCTTTTTTCAACAGGTTTCTTCATGTTATTTTATAAAAAAGTAAATTGTTGCGTTGACTAATATATATATACTGATATACTGTGCCCTTACATTGTTTGATATTAGTGTATATATACACTATATATATATTTATTCGAAGACGCGCGTTAGTTTTTTCCCGTTTTCCTCGTCGTTCGCTACGCGCTTACCGTTAATTTATTCAAGGTCGCTACGCGCGAT
>NW_017269750.1:0-251 GCF_001594065.2 Cyphomyrmex costatus | reverse complement strand
TATGTATACAATTATTGAAAAGAAATCTTTAATGCATAAATTTAAAAAGTGAGATTTAAGTGATATTGAGCAAAAGAATTTAAAGACTAGAAATCAAGTCGATCTTTCCTACATAAATTTTGTATACAGTCTACCGCATATATAAAAGAAATCTCTTCTTTGTGTGACGTATAAATTAAAAGAAAGAATAAATAAGATTGAGTAGAAAAATTTTGCATGTATCTGGTATATATGATTTATTGCAACCGGGC
>NW_017269749.1:0-251 GCF_001594065.2 Cyphomyrmex costatus | reverse complement strand
AAGGCAAGACACTGTAAGTTTTGACTCTGATCGGGACGTTTATCCTAAAAGTATCGAGCTAGACAAATCCGAGGAAGGGAGAGCTGAGGATACCAACGTCTCGCAAGATATTGCGCCAAAAGCGAATTTAGTAATTAGTGAGCGAAAATCAGAAGCAAATGTGGAGAATCGTCCACAACGTAATAGAAAACCTCCAGATAGATATGGCGAGTCAATGTCATACTAAGTACTGGAGGTATTATTTTTTTTTT
>NW_017269748.1:0-251 GCF_001594065.2 Cyphomyrmex costatus | reverse complement strand
AGTTAATCCTGTCGAATTTCTGAACGGCTTACTCTGAACATACTTCCGGTCATATTCGAGTTTTTGAACGCTATAGAGTTAACTCTAGTTAACTCTTAGTTAAAGAGTAAACTTTATGAACGCAGCCCGGGACGGTGCGACGAGGTAATACATGCCTAAGTCTGATTGGCTGTTATTGTACGCATGCACAAATGACAAGTGTGATATATGAGCATGCAACTCTAACCTCTAACTGGATTCAAGTCTCAGCA
>NW_017269747.1:0-251 GCF_001594065.2 Cyphomyrmex costatus | reverse complement strand
TCCTGCAAGTTAGAACCAGTGATGCAAACTCGTGTCCGCTTGCGGACAATAAAGAGTCTCTATTTGCAGGACATCACAGCGTCATTCATCAATACGGAACAGACTGGCGTAATAAAACATAACCAATGATGCGAATATATATAATACTTACAACACGCGATCAGTACCACCGAAGGCGCTGATCACGTACTGCAAGCCGGCCGGAATTCGTATCTTTGATTACGTGTGACTCGTATTGGGTCTGACACTTA
>NW_017269746.1:0-251 GCF_001594065.2 Cyphomyrmex costatus | reverse complement strand
TTTCGACTCCGATCGGGTCATTTTCAATGTTACAAATTATTAGAATTAAAATGAATAGTGAAAGCATTCTTCTTCTGATATAAATTCTTCTTCTGGTAATCGTAAAATATCTTACACAGTTTCAATTATATTTTATATTAATTGACTAAATAATTTTAATCATAGACTTGTTGCTTCAATTGTATTTTGGACAAGGTAATAGAACTTTTGTATTTATTTATTATTTTTTATTGTTTGTAATTTTATTAATT
>NW_017269745.1:0-251 GCF_001594065.2 Cyphomyrmex costatus | reverse complement strand
AGAGTACCTATAATAAGAGTACGGCCAACAGAGCGTGAATGAGGCAAAACCGGAAACGCGTCATAAAGTGCGCGCATTTTCAACTGCGCTCTAAAGTGAAAAACTGACATTGTATGTATCTTTTTAGCGGAATTTGTGCAATAATCTGCTACACAGCCAGCATTGATAGCTATAATGTATCAATAAATAACTAGGTTAAGTTATAACTACACAAGAAAATCACGTTTTCATCTCATTAAAAGAATATATAA
>NW_017269744.1:0-251 GCF_001594065.2 Cyphomyrmex costatus | reverse complement strand
TGCGTGTGTGTGTGTGCGTGCGTGCGTGTGCGTGTGTGTGTGCTGCGTGCGTGCGTGCGTGCGTGCGTGTGTGTGTGTGTGTGTTTGTGCAATACAATTATATAAACATTTGATAAAAATATATACAATGATGTGTAATTATGTAAAAATTATATATAATTTATACAAAATATGCTTACAATGATATATATTTATACACAGTAATATGCATGTATATTTTTATTTTGTCTCTGTATACGGGTAATATGTGA
>NW_017269743.1:0-251 GCF_001594065.2 Cyphomyrmex costatus | reverse complement strand
AAAAATGTCGTCTATTACAAATAGAAATTTTGAAGCTACTTGCAGAGGCAGAGAGAGAGGAAGCCAAAGAAAATGTTTAACTCATACGATATGTGATAATTAAAATTTATAATTAGTATTTTATATCCTTGTTTATTTCAATATTGAGTGCTATTTTAATTTATTTGTTTTAATTTATAAAAAAATCAATATTGAATATTATTTTAGGGCGCTTTTACTTACCGTTTGTAACGCACATAACAATCTCTTAG
>NW_017269742.1:0-251 GCF_001594065.2 Cyphomyrmex costatus | reverse complement strand
ACAGGCGACGAGTAACAAAAGTCAAATAGAGTTATGAGAACAAAGATGATGATGCAATGCCCGCGAAAAATGGCGCGACCCGAACGAACACCGGGTACGGGGCGCCTGCTGGCCTGCGTCTACGACGTAGGTTAGGCTTCTCCGTGTTATTTGTACGAGCGTTACCATCAGTGCTACCATCCTACCACTGCGTTGCGTTATTTAGGTTTCTCCGTGTTGTTATTTGACCAGTGCTACCACTGCGTTGCGTT
>NW_017269741.1:0-251 GCF_001594065.2 Cyphomyrmex costatus | reverse complement strand
AGTGCATCCAAGAGCTTAACGAAAGGCAAAGAAGGGCTTTTAATTTAATTTTTTTAAATATAAGTGAATCAAATAAAGCCGATAAAGATAAAAGAATTGTGAGTGACTTGGCTAAAGTCAGCCAGGTAATTTCGAAAATTATCTCTGTGAAAGCAGTAATTGCTAAGGTTATTAGAATTGGCAAACCTTCGGAAGGTCATGCTAGGCCTATTAAGGTAATCTTTAATGATAAAAATGTTGTTTTAGAAATT
>NW_017269740.1:0-251 GCF_001594065.2 Cyphomyrmex costatus | reverse complement strand
GGTCAGGGCGACTGTCCAGGATCGGGACATGTGTGAGCGTACCTCCCCGTGGTTCCCCGTGGGGCGTGACGTGTGACTGGGTGCAGGGGTCGGTTGTGGTCCCCAAATTGGGGAACGCGCCGTCGCCACCCCGGGAGTTTGGCGGGTGACGCATCATCCGGTCACGGTCGCAGCGAAACCGCTCACCATGTGTATACGTCCGCACAGGCGCTGCTGGGTTTTTCCATCGCCCGTCTCGGGGCGGTTCCGCT
>NW_017269739.1:0-251 GCF_001594065.2 Cyphomyrmex costatus | reverse complement strand
TATGATGATTATATTTTATACACGAATATTTATGTATAAAAATATTTGAAGATACAGTGAAAATATAAAAATACATGAAGCGTTTAGAAAATAGGAGTCCTGCATAAAAATATTAATAAATTTTGAATATCTAGCTGTTTCTAACCATAGAATTATATCACTTATCTAAAATAGTTCTTACAGTTCATGTAGTTCTTATATCTACTGATAGATGGCAAAATATGAGAAAAGATTTCTCGTAATTAAAATTT
>NW_017269738.1:0-251 GCF_001594065.2 Cyphomyrmex costatus | reverse complement strand
AGGGAATGTCTTGTTATCAAAGGCATAGCATACTACTTTCAGAACGATGAAACAGTTCAAGTATCAGCACGAACACGTAAGCAAATGTATGTTCATGTTGCAAACCCGGAAATTCAGTATGGATATTGTGACGTGACACTTTGTGTCCGTCACTCGCGAGTGCATTAGCACGGAGATTCTGTGTCCTTTAAACTCGAAGGGCGAGGGCACAAGCGAGCGTGCCAAATTTATACTTTTTTTGTTTCGTTTTG
>NW_017269737.1:0-251 GCF_001594065.2 Cyphomyrmex costatus | reverse complement strand
TTTTTTAGTTTATAATTTTATATCATTAACTTTTTAGTTTCTTATATTAGTTTTCATCAATTACATTTTTAATTTAATTTCATACTTTTAAAAGCTTTGTTTTTTAATTTTATTTAATTTTAATTATTTTTTTAAGGTTATGTCTTATTTTTAAAATTCTTTTATTTCATACTTTTTTAAAAGCTGTATGTATGTACATATATCTATACATAATATTATTACATGAAATTGTAATATTGCAAGGAGTTTGC
>NW_017269736.1:0-251 GCF_001594065.2 Cyphomyrmex costatus | reverse complement strand
ATGATATGTGTTACTCTAAATAAATTTTTAAGCAATTTTTTATATTATTTAAAAATTAATTATCATATAATTTATTCATATTAAAAACGATACTTTTGTAAAAAAAAATTTCGTTTATGGACAATCGTCCATTTATTAGAAATTCACACATATGCGTGTATCAAAATTGCTTATATTATTTGTAAAACACAAGAATAAAATTCTTACATGACTCATTGTCACTAGTGTCATATAGGGACACACTTTGTAAA
>NW_017269735.1:0-251 GCF_001594065.2 Cyphomyrmex costatus | reverse complement strand
GGAAAGTTGATCTTGGAAGTAAAACTGAAGAAAAAGCTTTTCTAGTGGATAGATATAAAACTGCCTATGATTGGCATAGAAAATTAGGTCATTTAGGAGCTAAAAACTTGGAAAAACTTACGTCATTAGTAGATGGTTTAACATTAGAAGCCGAAGAAATACAAGAAATCGTCAGAAACTGTGAGATTTGTCCCAGAGCAAAGCAAGTGAGAACACCATTCGGTAAAGAAAGGAAAAGAGCGACAAGACCT
>NW_017269733.1:0-250 GCF_001594065.2 Cyphomyrmex costatus | reverse complement strand
AGAAAACATGGCGAATGTAGTCGGTATGACAGATTTCCTAACCTGAATAGTCGTCAACTTTAATGATAAATATCTCAGTTCGTAGAGCAGAGCGACACTTATTTCTTCAAAATTCTTTCGTTTTACGCAAAAACGCATCGAATGAGCCTAATTTGATCGAAATCAGAGGTGGTGGGTGAATTCTATATAATTACCGTCTTAAGATGCTAATGTAGCTGTCTGATTGGTTCTTGACACCTCAAAATTGAAC
>NW_017269732.1:0-250 GCF_001594065.2 Cyphomyrmex costatus | reverse complement strand
AAGTCCTCTACCGTTTTGCAATTTTCGCAATAGTTAACGAGATAATAATTGGTAAAAATTACCGAATACTTGCGTCCGCCCGGCCAACAGTGTACGCCCATAATAGCTCGGGCGGAGAGCGAGGACTGTCTGGCAAGCGCGCCACTGTCTGAGTCAAGCCGTAATCACACTAGCGATTGAGCGATTATGATTGACGATTGAGGATTACTTTTCAACCAATCAGAGCAAAGCAGTCACCGATTACTTTGTT
>NW_017269731.1:0-250 GCF_001594065.2 Cyphomyrmex costatus | reverse complement strand
TCGTTCTGTTAGATCTGTTTACAAAATTTGTAAACAGATCTAACAGAACGATTCTGTGATTGGTGATCCGCCAATCCGCGATACGCGCGATACGCTCCATGGGACTGCACCCTTATAGCGTTTTCTACTGGGAAAACTGGTGCAGCACTGGCGCCGTGCTACCCAATCAGCATACCATATTTAAAAAATATTTTTTAAATAACAAGAATAATCAGGCTAATGAGAATAAAAATATTTGTTAAATATTTTT
>NW_017269730.1:0-250 GCF_001594065.2 Cyphomyrmex costatus | reverse complement strand
AAGTTAATTTCATTACTTCGTAATATTGTTACATGTAGTATGGTAGAAACTGTGATTCTGTACAGATTTATAAAGTGTTGAATTTGTAAAGTAATTAATGCTTCTACATGAAATAATAAATTCCGTTATACGTTGCTGCAACTAACAATTACGAAAAAAATTATAAGAATTGTTGGAAATCATTTGAATGATTAAAATGTGTCACTTATACTTTATTTTCCCTTTACAACGTCCTTCATCATCTACAACA
>NW_017269729.1:0-250 GCF_001594065.2 Cyphomyrmex costatus | reverse complement strand
TATAACAATAACCGACGTGAGAGGCAAGGGGACTCACGATAATCAAGCACCCTAAAGGAAATAGAACTTACTACGTCCACGTCGTTGATTTCGGGGGTGCTTGATTATCGTGAGTCCCCTTGCCTCTCATGTCGGTTATTGTTATAATTAGTTAAAATATAAAGGTCTTAGTAATAAACAGTCATTGATTAAAAATAAATATAAAATTTAATAAAATTCAAAAACAAACGTTTCGACCTTAATTAGGTCA
>NW_017269728.1:0-250 GCF_001594065.2 Cyphomyrmex costatus | reverse complement strand
AAATAATAATATAGTAAAAGGCAACTCACAAAATAAATACAGTAATGAGAAAATCAAGATTATTTAAAATAAAGAATTATTATATTTGTTTTTTTTTTTAATACACATTACCTTTTAAGGAAATGTACAAATAATTTTCTGGATATTTTAGTAAAAGATGTATACAGACAGATTTTTTTACAATATTTTTACAAGTATACCCTGATAAATAATAAATTATTTCATAGAATAATTTTGAGGTAACTACCAG
>NW_017269727.1:0-250 GCF_001594065.2 Cyphomyrmex costatus | reverse complement strand
TGTGTCTCTTTTGTACATGTCCTGACACAAATGTGTTTTAAGCAACCATTTAAATTCCAATTACCTTATTAGAAAGTTTTCACGCTGATTTTTTTCAACATATACAAATATCGTCAAGTGATACTTTTTGTTGACTGGATTATATCTGTATGACATATTTAATGTATATGACGAAGATATCAATATGTAACATAAGTAATGTAGCAGAGTTATATGTCCAAGTCCAATGATTTCAATATAATATTAGATT
>NW_017269726.1:0-250 GCF_001594065.2 Cyphomyrmex costatus | reverse complement strand
AAGCTACTGCTGTATGATAATATTATACAAATATGACCAGAATTGAAAAGTAATGCATTACTTTTCATTGTACTATTTAATATTATATTATATACATATTCTTCAGTTCTAATCTTTGATAAATCATATATTTATCTTTTTAGACAATTTGTAAAATCTTAGGATTATATAAAAATATAATGATTTCTCATTAATACATCTATGTGTGTGTCTATAGGTACTCTCGACAACGGAAAGAAATTTGATTCCA
>NW_017269725.1:0-250 GCF_001594065.2 Cyphomyrmex costatus | reverse complement strand
ATCGAGCCGAGCCCCACGTGATGTTAGCCACAGTCAACATGCCAACCATCTGTGAGTCCGCGGTGACGACGAAGGGCATCGCAGCTCCCCGGCACGCCCGACGACGCAAGGATGCGATCACTTCACGTGTTGAGGTCGCGGCCGGACCTCCTTCAGGTGGCAGCGTGCCATCCCACGGACTCAACCAGTCAGCGTTCTGATTTCGGAGTTTGGTCCATGTCGCCGCGTCACGACGAGTGACTGGACGCAG
>NW_017269723.1:0-250 GCF_001594065.2 Cyphomyrmex costatus | reverse complement strand
CTGACTATGAATACCATAATTTATTATTCTATTGGTATTGGAAAGTGTATTAATGGAAAAAAAAAATTAGATTTGCTGACCATATCCGTTTGGTCAGATTTGCAAATTGTATCTATCTGGCCAGATCTAGAGATATAACCAGATCTGATTTCGGTAAAAAATTTTTGTATATAAATCATGTATGATATATAGTTGACTAATTAATATAGTACAATACAATTAACGTTTTGACGATTTCTTTATTCAGTAA
>NW_017269722.1:0-250 GCF_001594065.2 Cyphomyrmex costatus | reverse complement strand
CTCTGCAAAGATGAGGATACTTCTGGACATCAGGACGCTTCTGGAGTTAGCGGAGATCAGATGCTTCAGATATAAGTGGAGGATCAGGATGCTTTCGAAGATAGCGAGGATCAGGATGCTTCCGAAGATAGCGAGGATCAGAATGCTTCCGAAGATAGCGAGGATCAGGATGCTTCCGAAGATAATGGAGAATACTTGCGGAGATAGTGGTAAGTTGTAATTCTTTCCAGAGGAAAGATTACAATGCGAA
>NW_017269721.1:0-250 GCF_001594065.2 Cyphomyrmex costatus | reverse complement strand
ACCTCCCCTATCTGGAAGAGTAACAGTAGTAATCTTCTAGCCTACGTGGACGACGTCTGTTGCCTTGAGAGCGTCTCAGCACTGGTTGCTGAACAGTTTCTGTTTGTTGATCCAGACCCTGGGACTTTTGTGTTAGTGTTCCCGGATCCTGCGTTCCAGCTGCTTCTTGAGGTTGCAGCTGTTCTTCTCCGGTGCCTTCTAGAATTGGAGGTGAAGTGGAATTTCCTCCATCATCGAAAGCGTTTATCAA
>NW_017269720.1:0-250 GCF_001594065.2 Cyphomyrmex costatus | reverse complement strand
GACCCCGGACGTCGGTGAGCACATTCTCGAAATGAATGTCTGTGCCGTTGACGAGATACAACGCCGCTAGATGGACACCAATCATTGTGAAGTAGTCCTCATGCGGCTCCACCGCCTGCGATTCACCGTCCGATGGCGGTCCGACAAACTCCATCCACCCCACACGGTCAGACTGAACAGTGCGCGGTTGGGGCATTTCGACATTGACAAGGTCGGCGAGGAACTGTGACCACTGTGCGTAGGCTGCTTC
>NW_017269719.1:0-250 GCF_001594065.2 Cyphomyrmex costatus | reverse complement strand
TGGTCTCGCTGGGCAGCTGCTGGCCGGGGGACAGCTCGCCCGAGCGAATCCGATCACGGAGCATGTCCGCAACCTGTGCGAACGTCGGCCGGTCGCTCCTGGGGTCGATCGACATGCCGAGGCTCCTTCCTATGTTGACAAGGACGACTACCGTCCACTTATGTACATGACCGTAGTGGAACCGGCTGTCAGTCCGCACGCCTAGTCCCCGCGACACACACAGAAGAGGAGCTGGCCCGGGGCTTCACTG
>NW_017269718.1:0-250 GCF_001594065.2 Cyphomyrmex costatus | reverse complement strand
GAAATCTTGTACCAAAAGTTTGGTTTCAAAGGAAATACAGACCTTAATAGAATCAATTTGCGATGTGGCAAATAGTTTTGACGAAATAGAATTTAATTCACGTGGAAAAGGATCATTTTGTATGTTAGTGAGTATAAAACTAGATCTTTTTTTTCTGCTTTTTATAATCTGAGGATTTTAACCTCATGCTTACCTAGTTATGGGTTATTGAAATTGTGTCTTATATTGCTATATGCTGTCTATTTTTTTT
>NW_017269716.1:0-250 GCF_001594065.2 Cyphomyrmex costatus | reverse complement strand
CTTCCAAGTATGTTTCTAAAACTGATATATTTATCTTGTAGTTATGTTAATGTGCTTTGTTGACAGGAAAAATCTGAAAAGAAAAAAGATATGGATTTAAAAGATCCTTACCTTTTATTTTCAGGACTTTTCCTTCAATAAATCTGTGAAAATAAAATACAGTACAAAGAATCAATTCTTTTATAATAATTGTTACGTCCGGCGCTCTATTTTCCGGCTCAATTTTCGCCCCTGAATCTTCCATCTCGCT
>NW_017269715.1:0-250 GCF_001594065.2 Cyphomyrmex costatus | reverse complement strand
TCTTATACGATGGCAGATCGTACACATAATCCAAAGAGCAAACTCCGTTATATTGACCGTTAAATATCATATTTTCTCTCCTTTTATAAATACATTCTTTCTACTTTTCCTTCTTCTTCTGGTGAAGATCTCTTACTAAAAAGGAAGTTGTTACATTCATCAGACTAAGTATTCGTATCCGCCGAAGAATGTAAATAGAAAGAGATAAAAGAGAAAGCGATGGAAGGCAAAGCTATAAACTGCAAGGCAG
>NW_017269714.1:0-250 GCF_001594065.2 Cyphomyrmex costatus | reverse complement strand
TAGTTTTTGGACTACTCCACATTTCTTATTGTAATTGTATCGAAATATAATTATAATTAAAATAAGTTAGAAAAATGCGAAGAGAGAGCTATTATAAGATGTTGACAATAAACAATTTAAAATAAGAAAAAATTATTTATTTTTAATTAATGACAGTTTATTGCTAAGACTTTTATATTTTAACTAATGTTGGCTCGTAGCCCTGTTTTGTATTAATAATAATAAAAATATAAATATATTATATTATAAT
>NW_017269712.1:0-250 GCF_001594065.2 Cyphomyrmex costatus | reverse complement strand
CGTTACCGGAAACTCGATGCCATCGAGGTTCAGTACCGTCGCGTAATGCGGATACGACGATTCGCGTTCCGCGTATCTTTCCGCGGGGTACAAAGCGGCTACCACCGACCACGCGAAGCACTTATCGTCCATGGATCGCACGTTAATCAGCGCGTGCTTGTCCTTAAATTTTTCCGGCACTGTAATGTGACACCCCGCGCGCATGGGATTGAGTTTGTTCACATTGACCGTCAGGTTCAGGATTCGCGAG
>NW_017269711.1:0-250 GCF_001594065.2 Cyphomyrmex costatus | reverse complement strand
TAGAAAGTAAAATCACTGATCATTTAAACAATTCACACAAAGATAAAGCATGGGCTAGCATTACGCAGGAATATAATAAAAATACAGAATGTAAACGAACAGAAAAAAATTTGCGTGCTGTTGGGACAATATTAAAAGAGGGACGAAGAAGTACTGTGCCGCTTGGAAACGCGAAATATATAAGACAGGTAATAAATTTGTTATTGATATTTATAAATAAAATTGTTATTTAAAGTTTTTTTATTACATT
>NW_017269710.1:0-250 GCF_001594065.2 Cyphomyrmex costatus | reverse complement strand
GAAAATTATAAAAAAAATTTAAGAAAGTGTATACAATGCAATAGGAAGTGAAGTCTCACATTTAGATCTTCCTGATTTAATGAGTTTGTGTTAAACCAACAAGCACGCTTCTGGTATTAAAATATTTTCTCTTCAATATTGTTATAGATATAAGTTTTGTAATCTCTAAATCTCTTTTACTATTTGCTTAGAAAAGAATTGATTCTGTGTTGTTTTTATTTTCAGATTTATTAATTACCATCGTCGACCA
>NW_017269709.1:0-250 GCF_001594065.2 Cyphomyrmex costatus | reverse complement strand
AAATGCTAAAAAATACTTAACATAATCTAAGTAATAATAAGTATTTCCTAAAAATATTTATCTACGTTTAAAACATAAATATACATTACATAAAATATTTAGGCTATATGATATTTTAATAAAACGTTTTCAAATAAACGTTGCTGTACCCAGGGTTGGGAAAGTTACTTTTTAAATGTAACGCGTAACCGTTACTCGTTACCGATTCTAAAAAATAACGCTTTACCGTTACTTAAAAGTAACGATAAAA
>NW_017269708.1:0-250 GCF_001594065.2 Cyphomyrmex costatus | reverse complement strand
TATATATATATATAACTTAAATAATTTCAGTCATTTTTTTTCAAAAATTTTATGAACTAATTAGATTCATAATAATACTACATAGGTTTTTATATAACCAACTCAAAACCGGAATTCCAAACAAAAATTAGAAATTTGACTAATAAAAGATTAAAGGCTTTTAATTCAAACTATTTTCATACATATACATATTTGATTCAAGATTGTGGAGCAGATAAGAATTCTTTTGAAATTAATACTCATCTTTTGT
>NW_017269707.1:0-250 GCF_001594065.2 Cyphomyrmex costatus | reverse complement strand
TTTTATTTATTGATTAGATATATTACTAAAATATATACTATATTAGGTATATTATGTTAGATTTAATATTTAATATATATTATATTATTTAAAGGAACTAAAAATATAATCTTTTGCAAAAACTAAATTTTTATGTAATATTGCATTTATGTTTGTACGGATTAAGGGGTTATATACATTTAGAGGACTAGAAAAAGCGATTTTTTAAGGATTTTTTTTAAACAAAATGAAACTATATACATATGTTTCA
>NW_017269706.1:0-250 GCF_001594065.2 Cyphomyrmex costatus | reverse complement strand
TTACTTCCGATTTATGACTTATGGCTTATTGTAGAAGGCCCAAAAATAAGAACCGACTATGAATACCAGCCTTAGATAGCAAACTACGTCAATGGTCACGTTCAGCAGACTCAACTGTTGCAGAGCGGATCCGTAAGCGCTCACTGCTATCGGTATATTCTTTTAAGGCTACGGTCCATTTGATGCTACAAACTCTTCGAAGAATTTTTTGATTGGTTAGTTAGTAAAATTCTTTCTTCTGATTGGTCAA
>NW_017269705.1:0-250 GCF_001594065.2 Cyphomyrmex costatus | reverse complement strand
GTAAACTGTTGACTTTTTGATTATCGTACCTTAATACTTTTGTGAACAGAATAACGAGATAAAGCAAATGGTGTAAAGAAAACATATAGTTGCTTAAAAAAAAATATGTATAAAAAATGGATAATTTTTTAAATACGAAACTATGTATTTTCTTTACACCATTTGGATTTATCTCATTATTCTGTTTACAAAAGTATTAAGGTACGATAATCAAAAAGTCAACAATTTACGAGTTATTTAACATTTTGTG
>NW_017269704.1:0-250 GCF_001594065.2 Cyphomyrmex costatus | reverse complement strand
ACTATTATTAAAATTCTACTAAATTAAAAAGTAAAACCCATTTGGTACTATCTTTATAAACTTTTATTAAAAAAGAAGGTAAGAGTGGGTGCTGCTGGTCAAAAAACATTTCGACCAGTTTTACCAACGCCAATTACTTAATCGACTGTAAAACTGACACATTTGCTGTTTAGTAGAACCATCTTTATTAAAAACCTACGTGATATCCTTATTTACTTAAATTTAATGACATGTATCATTTGTATAAAAG
>NW_017269703.1:0-250 GCF_001594065.2 Cyphomyrmex costatus | reverse complement strand
GAGCGGCCTGCACCATCGTCAACTCGTAATGATCTGTCAGCAATGCTGTTGTTGGCACGGACGCCAACCTACTGTTCCGAGCCGACGGAATCTAGGACACAATGGCGGAGTGACTCCGTCCGCCCCCGTCGAGCTCGATCAACCCGATGTCGATGACGTGGTGTTGATCGAAGACCCGTGGGTGACGATCGTCTGGAACGACCCGGTCAACTTGATGAGCTACGTGGCATACGTGTTCCGTAATTACTTC
>NW_017269702.1:0-250 GCF_001594065.2 Cyphomyrmex costatus | reverse complement strand
ATTAAAAACAAAAAATGAATATTATACAGCCTGGAAACTATATCTTTATATGAAAAGAAAGTTTAATCTCAGAATTCTTTAACAAGTTTAAGCTCAATCTAAACTAGATAATTGTAACATCATTAATAAAGGATAAAAATATCTTTTCGCATTATTTTAAAGTTTGACGAAATATTTAAGATATTTTAAATTGACTGATATATTATTGTTTTTATTACACTAATTGTATTAATATTGTATATTGAAGATG
>NW_017269701.1:0-250 GCF_001594065.2 Cyphomyrmex costatus | reverse complement strand
TGGGAGTACCGAGTAGTTCTGATCGGAGTTCTGGACAGTTTTCGGCGAGTTCTGTCGAAATGTGTGAGGGCTCAAAGCGATTGGACCAATGACTTCCGAGATATACTTTAAAAATTGTTGATCTTCCGACAAATGTCCCTTTATCTTGCAAACCATTGATCCAATCGCTTTTTCACCTGACAGTTTACGATAGAACTCGTCGAGTACTATACGAAACGCTACTCAGAACTACTCGGTACTCTCAAAAAAA
>NW_017269700.1:0-250 GCF_001594065.2 Cyphomyrmex costatus | reverse complement strand
CTGTTGCCATAGTTTTTGGTTGAGCTATTTCTACTTTCTTGTCTTTTAGATTTGTAATCTATAATATTAATCTATAATATATATGTATACAAATGGTATTTATTCTAATTTATGATGTTTATATGCACTTATATTGCATATTTCAGAGGCTTAAGATTGTACCAATTTTAAAGTCTTGATTGATTTGATATTTGGATAAAATGGGTTTTCAAGTTTTCACATATCTTGCGATATTAAAAAGGTATCGGTA
>NW_017269699.1:0-250 GCF_001594065.2 Cyphomyrmex costatus | reverse complement strand
AAAATCCCCTCCTGCTAAGCATCCTTCCCTGTTGCGCAAGCATCCCCTCTTGTTGCGCAATAGATCCCAAATTGCGTAGGAGTAGGGCGACGGACTCTCAAACCTTTTTCGGGAAGCGCCCCTCTCGCTCTCTGGTTCCGGCTCTCCAACTGTGCGGATCGTTTTCTCTCCTGGGACACCGCCTGCAACGCCTTTGTATAAGGACCACGTGTAGCATTTCATTTTCTTCCAAATCCATTTTTCACAACCA
>NW_017269698.1:0-250 GCF_001594065.2 Cyphomyrmex costatus | reverse complement strand
GATTCGCGGCCGGACCCCGGGCGAGGAAGCCCATCAGCGTGATCGGCACGTCCGTGCGACAGGTCAAAATATTCGATTATGTTACTTGCATAACTCGCAAATATGTGCGATATTGGAGGCGTGTCTAGTACCGCGCAGGTTCCTGAGCGGTAGGGGAGACCTGCTGTCGGTGATGGGTCATGTGTCGCGGCATGTGGCGTCCGTGGAGGGGTGCGGGTGCTCGCCGACCGGTTTGACATGCTTTTGGCGG
>NW_017269697.1:0-250 GCF_001594065.2 Cyphomyrmex costatus | reverse complement strand
CTTTTTTGAGAGATACGATTTCCACGTAAAATTTCTGGTAAATTTAAATGCCCCTTTATTTTTTTTATATCCTTTATATTTTCTATTTTGAAGATTGGTGGTATTTCTATTTACAATGAAATAAGTAATTTTTTGTTTTATATATTTGCTTTTTAATTTTGAATAATTAATTTTAGATTGTTTTAATTATTAAAAATATATTTTTTTTGTGTTTACTTATTTGAATCTTATAAAATTTTTTATACTTAAA
>NW_017269696.1:0-250 GCF_001594065.2 Cyphomyrmex costatus | reverse complement strand
ACATTTAATTTTCCATTAATTTTTTTTAACTAATATAATAGGGTATCTAATCCTAATTTATTTTTTAATTTTTTTAAATATTATAAATCCTAAATTTTATAATGTTTTCCATTAACTTTAAATATTTCACCATATAAAAAATCATCTTTCATTAAATCTCTTTATTAAATTTTCTAATTAACTTTCCTAATAATTAAATTTAATTTATTTATAACTATCTTAGTATAACCGCAATTGCTGGCACTAAATT
>NW_017269695.1:0-250 GCF_001594065.2 Cyphomyrmex costatus | reverse complement strand
ACTTAGAATCATCGTAGGAACTTTTTATTAGCGCCAAAATTTTTGTTATTTTTTTACTAAAAAATTATTGGGGGGTCCCGTACAAATTTCGAAAATCGCCAAAATAACGGACACCCTAATGCATATATTTCAACAAAAAAAAATGAAATAAAATCTTTAAATTGCGCCAATTACCAAAAGAACATACATTTTATTATAATATTTGTTTCTTTTTATATTTTATATATAGATTTATAAGAAATATTTAACA
>NW_017269693.1:0-250 GCF_001594065.2 Cyphomyrmex costatus | reverse complement strand
CGGCAGTTCCACGTGCTCAGATGTCAGGCGGCGCACGAGCGGCAGATGGACCATGTCACTGAAGAACTAACTGGATAGCGGACCGGTGAAGAACGCGGTCATCACAGTGCCGAAACCGACTGGCCGCTGACAGCGATGGCGCCCGCGACGACGAGTAGATCTTGCGGCACCAGCAGGCCAATAACAAAGAACGCAGCCCCACGGAACCGATGTTCAGGATTGCGGCACCGAGGCAGATCAGGATCACACC
>NW_017269692.1:0-250 GCF_001594065.2 Cyphomyrmex costatus | reverse complement strand
AGTTTATACCTATATATTATTTTATCGTGTAAAATAATGCAAAATTAAAAAAAAAATTAATTTAAAAAAAATAGAAGGAAAAATTTGGTCACGATCAAATTAGTCTTAAAAATCATCAAATAAATCTAAGTTTGGTAAAACTAGGGAAAAGGGGAGCCACCCCCGATGACCTTGACCTTGATATATGTTGTCAAGGTCATGACCCTGAGTAACCTCCCACAGGATTTAGGTGGCGGTCGCTGTCCGTTAA
>NW_017269691.1:0-250 GCF_001594065.2 Cyphomyrmex costatus | reverse complement strand
TAACTTTTTAACGAAGGACGAGCGACGGGAATGGTCAATGACCTTGACCTTCTTGAGGGTCAAAGTCAAGGTCACTCGGAAGTCATTTGAGGCTGACTGTGTAATTCGGAATATTTACCGTTATCTCACTCTATCTATCTATATCTAACCAGCAGATCAGGTTGCATGTAGTTTTCTAGGCCTCTAGTTGCATGGTGTATGACGCGCGCGCGGTTTAAATCTTGTAATTAAAAATAAAATATTATTTAAT
>NW_017269690.1:0-250 GCF_001594065.2 Cyphomyrmex costatus | reverse complement strand
ATCTTTATTATGTCTCTATCATTCTTTTTATTTTTTGTTTAGGATTTCCAAATTTTATTTTTAAGACACACAGATAAGTATTAAATTTTATTATTTATTAATTATATTCTTTCTCTCACTCTCTCTCTCTCTCTTCCTCTTATCTCTCTCTCTCTCTCTCTCTCTCTCTCTCTCTCTCTCTCTTTCTCTCTATAATTATAAGTTTACTGTGTGCCAATAGAGTGTTGTGCGTCTGTAAAAAAGGGGTGCT
>NW_017269689.1:0-250 GCF_001594065.2 Cyphomyrmex costatus | reverse complement strand
ATGTTATGTACATTGTTATTCCACAATCTTGTATAAAACATGCCACATTTGTAATCATTTTTCATTTTCAATTTTTTGGAAATCTGTAAATATAATATTGAAATATTAAATTATTAAAAGGGCATACCGGAAATACGTCAATTTCAATTTTTCTTTTTATTTTCCTATCGTGTGAATTAAAAAATCTGAAAAAATTTGATACACTTTTTAGCATGATATTACATCTAAAAAGAATTTTTTTTAGATTTTT
>NW_017269687.1:0-249 GCF_001594065.2 Cyphomyrmex costatus | reverse complement strand
TAGTTTTTCACATTTGTGGCCAGTTAGAAAATCTTAGCTGTCGTATGGTTAATTTGATTTTATGCAATGATTTCAATAAAGTTTTAAACAACATTGTGAGGACCCATTTACGTCTTATCAGGTATGAATTTTTATTGTGATAATAAAGGATGTCTAACAAAATTGATTTAGATGCATTATTGAATATATGTATATTATCTTAAAATTTGTTAAATATTACATTTTACAGCAGAGATATTCATTTTTGAT
>NW_017269686.1:0-249 GCF_001594065.2 Cyphomyrmex costatus | reverse complement strand
AGATTGAAAAGGACTTATGTAAAAGTCGAAACGATTCTCATTTTTAAATTTATGGAATAATTTAATAGATATTGTCATCTTTTATTTTGTTTTTAATACCATATTTTAATATCCGTTATTTTTTTTAAATATAACGAGCGTTAACTTTGTATTTATATGTATATATAATTTTTTTTGTATTAAACATTGTATTTTACGTAACGCACATCTGCGATTAGCCGATGTAAAACTAATTTTATAAGTATCGTA
>NW_017269685.1:0-249 GCF_001594065.2 Cyphomyrmex costatus | reverse complement strand
TTAGCATTTCCATCACAAAATCCATATAAATAAACCATATCGGCATATTCACTATTAGAATACAAACGAGGCATAATTGCATTGATTTAATACAAGTTTACCGTGCAAAAGCATTCAATGGACTAAATATTATTTTGTACGAATGAAAGGAGCTTTGTTTACATTGCGAAAATAAGCCTAACAACTACCTACGACTTTCAAAACAAAGCAAAAAGCGACATTTCGACATTATAGTATTCCTACAGTTCA
>NW_017269684.1:0-249 GCF_001594065.2 Cyphomyrmex costatus | reverse complement strand
AATGGGGAAAGACAGCAGCAGAAAAGCGGAAAGTACTGCCTACTACCAGCGCGTGTTCTGATTAGCTTCCGCTTTTCTGCTTTCCGCTTTTCCGCCTAGGTGTGAACCCGCCGCCGTCCCATGGGATGCGGAATTGCGGATATACGGAACTACGGAACGTTCATGATTGGTCGTGACGTCATTCCACCGATTCCGTCGTTTTCGTTGCGCAAATTATTTCTTTTGCGGATTCCGTCGATGCTACGCGCG
>NW_017269683.1:0-249 GCF_001594065.2 Cyphomyrmex costatus | reverse complement strand
TGCACATGCTTTATGTATTATGCAAAAGTGTGTGTTTCTCGCCTAATGCATCCATAATTTACACAAATCTTATATATTATATTTCTAGTATATTTTACTAATATATTTTTCAGGATATTTTTTCAGTAAATTATGTATAATTTACAATATCTCATAAGCTGATAAAATGAAAAATGAATTTATGTTTTTTGTGACATATTGGATCAACATGTCTATGTTGCTCCTACGTAAAAAAAGACAAAAAAGGTG
>NW_017269682.1:0-249 GCF_001594065.2 Cyphomyrmex costatus | reverse complement strand
CAAAATTTCAGCCAAATCAAAAATCCAAAAGTTTTTAGTGGCCCACTTGGCATGGAATGACCCATATATACCTTTATACTTTATATTTAATAGTTATCTCAATATTACCCTATGAAATAAATTATTATTTATCTCACACACACACACACACACACACACACGCACACGCGCACGCGCACGCGCGCGCTCACACGCACGCACGCACGCACGCACGCACGCACGCACGCACGCACGCACGCACGCACGCAC
>NW_017269681.1:0-249 GCF_001594065.2 Cyphomyrmex costatus | reverse complement strand
TATGTATGCTACGTGATACTATCTTCTTAAAACTTGAATGATATCGATATGTGTGCATAAGATGCTATCTTCTGTTATTTATCTCCGTTGTCATATAAGATAATCAAGTGCAAAGTTCAGTTAGTTCAGTATACAAATACAAATAGTCAAGAACAAATAATCAAGAATAAAAAAAGCAACGTAAGTACATATAATTTACAAGTATTTTTAATAAATTTACATGTACATATATCTTTTATACATATTTAT
>NW_017269680.1:0-249 GCF_001594065.2 Cyphomyrmex costatus | reverse complement strand
CGAGTCGGGGAGAAAAAAGGGGGAGAAAATGCAGTGAGTCGAAGTTTAAATGATTATGGTTGGTTATCACTCTGTTTTAAATAATTTAAAGTCAAATTGTTTATACCTTACCAATAAGTTAAATTCTATCACATTTGCTGTTTATTAGACTATCCTTATTATTAATATATGTAATATTAACGCGTAAATTTTAAAACAACATTAATTTTTTTATATTCGTTAACGCGACCACATATTATAAAATAAAAT
>NW_017269679.1:0-249 GCF_001594065.2 Cyphomyrmex costatus | reverse complement strand
ACATTGTAACTACATTTATCTTTAGATTTTTCTATAAAGAGAATGTCATCGAGGTAAATAATACATATAATCCCTTTAGCTCGTAAGTAAGCAATAATAGGTTTCATGATTTTTGTAAAGACATATGGACTTGTACATAATCCGAATGGGAGACAGTTAAATTGATATATCTTGTCTTCAAAAACGAACCTTAAAAATCTTCTATGATTTTCTGCAATTGGGACTAAATAATATGCATCTTTCAAATCT
>NW_017269678.1:0-249 GCF_001594065.2 Cyphomyrmex costatus | reverse complement strand
CCACAGTGAGCAAACGCGATTTTAGCTTTTTCATACTCAACTGTTCGTGCAAAATTGAAATAATTGTTCCATGTGATATGCCTATGGCCTCAACAAGCTCGCGCATTTTTCCTCGTCGATCAGTTAAAACAATATCCTGGACTTTATCGATGATTTCTGGCGTAGCAGCCTCAATTGGACGTCCCAAATAAGATGAATAACACGTGGATGTACGACCAAGTTTAAATTCATTCACCTAATTGTATACAA
>NW_017269677.1:0-249 GCF_001594065.2 Cyphomyrmex costatus | reverse complement strand
TGAACATAAATAAGGACAGAATTAGCATTGGCGGCACCGTAGTGTTTCGATCGCAAACCACGCTCCATTAGCCATATAGTGGTATTACATATATGGCGCAGACCCATGCTGTTTTTTATAATATGGAGTTGAAGAACCACGAAATATTGACCCTACTATACTTATTGAATAGATCGGGATTAAAGAGCAACATTTTAATATATTAATAAAATAAACAGAGCACAAACATTTTATTGCAGTAAACTATTA
>NW_017269676.1:0-249 GCF_001594065.2 Cyphomyrmex costatus | reverse complement strand
AATTTTGATTCTTAACATTTTTTCTTATTGTGCTTATTTTTCGAGATATTTGAAAGTTTCAGGATAAAAAATTCACCCTGTATATTGGACGTGTGCGCGCGTGCGTGCGTGCGTGTGTGTGTATGTGTGTGGGTGAAGAAAAAGAAGACAAAAATGCTTAGTGTAAAAAAAGTACATAAGGCGAACAAACTTACTTTCACAAACTCTCTATGATATGAAATATATCTTTGTAATGCAAGTAATCGGAAA
>NW_017269675.1:0-249 GCF_001594065.2 Cyphomyrmex costatus | reverse complement strand
TCATTCGTACCAACATGACCAGAATTTGACGTCAAAATGACGTGTGTTTGCTACCTGGGTAATGTCGTTGTGCCAGCGAATCTAACGGTTGTGCTGAGTTGTGCTAGGCTAGTACAACTCAGATATGAAATTTTGTGGTATTTGAATGACGGATACGAATGTTAGCGTTTTTTTTATTCCAAATTTTGAAAAATCGTTTTTCTATCATATCTTTTGTTGTTGTCATTATTTTTGAATACCACTTTAGCA
>NW_017269674.1:0-249 GCF_001594065.2 Cyphomyrmex costatus | reverse complement strand
CGACCTCCGACGAAGGGCCTGGAAGCCGAAAATCGGTGAATGGGTGTACAAAAAAGAATATCCTTTGTCTAATAAAGCGACATCATTTAACGCAAAACTAGCACCGAAGTATACCGGCCCACTCGAGGTAAGGCGTGTGGTGTCTCCCGTTATTTTCAATCTACGTAACGTAAGCGGATGCTGGTACAGACATATCCATGTACAGGACCTCAAGCCCGCCCCCGCCCCCGCCACCCCCTCGTCGCACCA
>NW_017269673.1:0-249 GCF_001594065.2 Cyphomyrmex costatus | reverse complement strand
CCACTAATGTGGCTGAATAAAGTATTTGCAGAAGCACATGCGTATCTTACAAATTCATGTAATTCCGACGATTACATAGGTATAACATTTACAGCCGATGCTCTCGCCCGTGGTCCTGTGTAGATGTTTTATCGATACGTTCGAGACTTTCAATATATAGATTTGTGGGAGTTGGTGAGTCGAGTTGCTCAAAGTGCCACAGATTTTTGTATTAACGACAGTTGTACATTAACATCTTGTGTAATACGT
>NW_017269672.1:0-249 GCF_001594065.2 Cyphomyrmex costatus | reverse complement strand
TATACAGGTTATCACCATTCTTTTAAATGAAATTATATGATTTTTTTACGTAATAGGATTCCACTGATTATTCTGCATCTAAAAAAAGTAAGGCAGAATTGTCAAAAAAAAAATAGTTTACGATATATTTTACACTTTATTGTGACATATTTCGACATAAAGTAAAAAATATCTTGTAAATTATTCAGTTTTTGACAATTATATTTTAATACTTTTATGCACACAATAATGAGATGAATCAATTGGTGT
>NW_017269671.1:0-249 GCF_001594065.2 Cyphomyrmex costatus | reverse complement strand
AACTGCGACCCTGCCGCGGTGTCGTAGGCGTCGTACGGGGCGAACGCGTCGCGGACCATGATCTCACCGAACGCGGGGAGGACACCGGCGGCATCCATGCCTGCCCGGCCGCGTTGGGGGTGGCAGGTGTAGAGCGTGTATAGGTCGGTGCGGGCAGCATGCCACCCACTGCAGTTTCCCTTCCACGCGGAGCCCGGTCTCATCGAACCCGGCCACGCCCGCGCCCGCGATCCGTTCTCGCACATCATC
>NW_017269670.1:0-249 GCF_001594065.2 Cyphomyrmex costatus | reverse complement strand
TCAGCGGTCGCCATGATTTCCAGCGAACTAAAAGTACGCTGAGTCGCGAGCAAAACATGTTGATCAAAATGGCTGCTTCCAGTGTGGAAAGCAGTAGCAACTTATTTGAAGCACAATATGAATATAAAAATGGTATATATAATATTATCGACACTTGCGATATTCACAACAAGTTACAAAAAGGTAGTACGTATAAATATTAATATAAGAAAATTACATCATATTTAATTATTTGACTTAGCATTACGG
>NW_017269669.1:0-249 GCF_001594065.2 Cyphomyrmex costatus | reverse complement strand
CGAGAGACGATCGGTGCTTCCGCTCGGCCCACTATCGCTCTCGCACTCTGATCGTTCCCTTCCCTTTCCCACAAATCCCTCCACTCGCATTCAGAGACCGTTTCCTTGCTAATCAAGCAATCCCGATCCCCCACGCCGCGTTCGGAACTTTGCGAATAACAAACGCACGAAAACCCGGACGTAACAATCGTGTAAAAAATACTAACTATTTGCTGTTTGGTGCTTTGATGATCGATGAAATGGCAATTA
>NW_017269668.1:0-249 GCF_001594065.2 Cyphomyrmex costatus | reverse complement strand
TGCTCCGCAACAGTTAAGTCTGCTGAATGCGACCAATGATTGTTGTCTGTTGTAGCTACATGGCTTAGACTAAAATGGAAGTATCTAAGGGATACTTATTTACGCATTTTGAGGTGCAAGACTAAGGCAAACGGTGTGAGAAGAAAAAAATGGATCTTTGAGGATCTCTTGAGCTTTCTAAAATTTCCGTAAGTGATATCTATGATTATTGATGATTTTAGCGCTTATGTGTCGTTTTCTCAATTAAAA
>NW_017269667.1:0-249 GCF_001594065.2 Cyphomyrmex costatus | reverse complement strand
TGAAAATCGAATCAATATTTCTAATCGACTTTTCCTACAAGATTCCTTGTAATATCCACCCTTATAACAATGAGAATAGGTATGTGAAATCCACGTGGATTCTATGTGAACAATCGAGTGACAAAAATTATGCTATAATCCACGTGGAAGTTTTGCATATTTAACATTTCTATTTTTTTTGTAATATTTCATATGATTGTTTTTAAAAAATATATGTTCAGGAACTTTGATAAGTTTAAATGAAAAAAA
>NW_017269666.1:0-249 GCF_001594065.2 Cyphomyrmex costatus | reverse complement strand
GCTCCATACACGTCATAGTTCTCCCTTGTGGATCTTCGTGATCTTCTCGGTCACCTCCGCGTCCCGCACCGCTCTCGCGGACGGCTCACGGGTCTTGGCGGCGTAGGACGTCGACAGGGCGATCTGGGCGGGCGTGTCCTGCAACGCCCGGCCAGATCGGCTCGACCCCGTACTCGTCCTTCTGCCCGTCCTTGTGCGCGTCGACGAACGCGACACGCTCCGCTACCGGGACGGGCGGTCGAGCTCCGC
>NW_017269665.1:0-249 GCF_001594065.2 Cyphomyrmex costatus | reverse complement strand
TATACATTTTATGTATGTTTACTTTGAACTGGCACCTTCAATAGTATATGAGTCATTTTTCATAGTAATAATGTATCCTCACAATATTAGTTACTAATTACAATAATAATTTGTAAATGTATACTTATGAAGATACACGTGATTGAGGATTGGTTAACTCACACACATGTGTTCCAAACTCTTGACTCAAATATAGTGTTCTAGGTGAGAGATAGAAATAACAGTTTTTTAGATTTCAAAAATGAATCA
>NW_017269664.1:0-249 GCF_001594065.2 Cyphomyrmex costatus | reverse complement strand
GATTGTAGTGTGACAGATGAGGTGAATGCACGAATCTGCAAGGCTCGGGCCGCGTTTGCTAACTTGAGACACCTATGGCGTCAGAATGGTTTATCCCTGAATCTGAAGGGACGTGTGTATCAAGCTACAGTACGGGCTGTTTTGTTGTATGGCTGTGAGACTTGGCCTATTCGAGCAGCGGACCTGAGACGTCTTCAGGTGTTCGACAATCGTTGTCTCAGAACCATAGCTCGTGTGGGTTGGTGTCGG
>NW_017269663.1:0-249 GCF_001594065.2 Cyphomyrmex costatus | reverse complement strand
GTCTTGATGTAAGAGCAGTTTCTTCTTCGCCAAATGGGGACGTTTTTTCTTTAAAATGTTTTTCAAACGATCCAATAAGGCTGTGTAATAATCACCATTGATCATTTGCTTCGACAGAAAGTAATCCATATGAATTATATCGCGTGAATCCCAAAAAATCTTTAACAATCACTTTTCCAGCTTCATGGTCTCTGCCTTCTTCGGAGTTGGTTCACCCAGTGAAGTCCATTGTTTTGCCTGTTCCTTCGT
>NW_017269662.1:0-249 GCF_001594065.2 Cyphomyrmex costatus | reverse complement strand
AACTCATTGGAAGCGCTCGGTGTGCCAAAGGAATACCGAATGCTGCGTAACTTGATAATTCGATTAATAATTGGATGGATTGCAATCTTGTTTATTAATTAGACATCTGAAATTTTTTTTGACTATGTTATTTTCAATATATTGTCCATTTTGAGAATATTATTAATAATATTTTGGACAATTTTCCCAACTAATACAGATAATGTAATTAATTTAAGTACTCTGATCTGTGGAACTGTTCTTGGGTTA
>NW_017269661.1:0-249 GCF_001594065.2 Cyphomyrmex costatus | reverse complement strand
ATATAGAATATTTAGGCTGCGGATAATTGATAGCGAAATACTGGGAGTTCGCGAATACGCAGGCGCAAAAGTGCGTAAGCGTCGTGCATACGCGCATTGAGAGAACAGGAGAGTCGTGATCTGGCCAAAAATGAGAACGGACGTTTCTCAAAAATATACTCCGGACTTTTCGAGAAAATTGTTTAAAAAGAAAAACGGCACATACAGTAGCAGAGACTTACTCTAGCCAAGCAGAAGTGAGGACATACC
>NW_017269660.1:0-249 GCF_001594065.2 Cyphomyrmex costatus | reverse complement strand
TATATATTATGTATATAAAATAAATAATAAAAAATACGTGTCTCTTAATTAGACTTTCTCTTCATGTTTTGCTATATTTTGCTTCAATCGGATGAAACAGACTTTTTTCATAAAAAATTAGTCATTTTGGGGGTAGTTTACCCCTAATTTTTATCCGCCCTCCAAGATGTATGGACCGATATTCTTCTTCTGTCGAAAGATACTTTCCTACCAGAAATCATTAAAATTGCTTCACTACCTTCAAAGATA
>NW_017269659.1:0-249 GCF_001594065.2 Cyphomyrmex costatus | reverse complement strand
GCAGATATTCTATCACCTCGGTGTTTACTAAATTTTGTATCGTCGGTGTCGACACGGATATCGTTACGGAAAGGAAAGCGCCGAGGAAAGCGAGAGACATCACGGCGTACGTGTACAGCGGAAACGTACGGTTCGATTATTATTAATCGCATACTGCGAGTGTGGAGAGAGGAGTGGTATGTTTTATCTAAAAATAGACAAATGAAACGAGGAGATAAGAGTGTCAATGAACGTGGTGCATTTTTTCAA
>NW_017269656.1:0-249 GCF_001594065.2 Cyphomyrmex costatus | reverse complement strand
ATGCTTTTGTGTATTGAAGAATTTAATTAAATGTTCTATGAATTCATTGTGATATTTATTAATTTCTTCAGACGTGGGCTCCTCTATTTTGGGCATTTCGATGGGACTACCAACTAAAATAAAAAGAAACATAAAATTAAAAATTATTAATTAATAACTAGTAAATAATAACTACTATTAATAACTAATTAATATGATGGTAAATCTTCGGAATAGGGGAAACAGCTCCGATCTTCTTGACCTTGACAT
>NW_017269655.1:0-249 GCF_001594065.2 Cyphomyrmex costatus | reverse complement strand
TTGCATTATATTTTTAGTAAAAGAAAAATAAAATGAAATTAGCGTGAACTAATTGTAACTTTTATAGTATTATTTGAAAAATGTATGAAAAATATATATTTATTACATAATTATTAATAAAAATAAAAGAATTCTTAATAATATTAGACAAATTGTGTTAAGAGAGTTTCTGAGCATTGTGTTAAGTAATGTTATTAACATTATTTAAGATTGCATTATTTTAGATTGAGAAACGGTATATTTCTCTAT
>NW_017269654.1:0-249 GCF_001594065.2 Cyphomyrmex costatus | reverse complement strand
TTAGAATTTTATTAACACGAAAAGAAGCAGACGTTTATGTGTTCATTTCCCATGAGAGTTTCATGATTTCGAATAGTGTTAGGAATGATTCGAGAGATTACGTAGAAAAAAGAACATTTCTTTAATTTGTAACAAATGAGATTTAAGAGTGCCCATAATTTTTTATGGTATACGTAATTTCAAAGTGGATATTGTTAATGAGGATAAGAAGACGACTTTTCATGGCTGAACCCAGTTATACACGCTTTA
>NW_017269653.1:0-248 GCF_001594065.2 Cyphomyrmex costatus | reverse complement strand
AGGAAAATGACGTCACAGGGTGCTGATGTCGCGGGAAATTCGCGCGGGAAGAATTGCGGTGGTCGCCGCGGGATCAATGGCCGCCAGGGTCCTCCGAACGCGGTAAGCTATCGCACGCGGTTCTCCCCTGTCGCGCGGTCCGTCGGGCGCGGTCCCTCCGGGCGCGGTCCGGCCCCTACCTCAGCTGCCATCGCGCGCGCGGGCCGCCGCCGCCGCCGCGCTGTACTTACCGTGTATACTTACCATGT
>NW_017269652.1:0-248 GCF_001594065.2 Cyphomyrmex costatus | reverse complement strand
TACGCTTTCATAAGAATTTTCAACATTATGAATTCCTTTATGGAAATCCGATTAATTCTGAAAATTTTATTAAACGTTTCGGGTTTATGACATACCTATATCATATTAGTCCTTATTGTTTTTGTATACCCTATAACTTTCACCACGGAGATGCATTGCTTTCACGTGCCTATTTAGAGAACCTATTTGCCTGCAAAACGACCGTTGCAATATTTATTATTTTTTACCAATTATTTAAACATTTATGT
>NW_017269651.1:0-248 GCF_001594065.2 Cyphomyrmex costatus | reverse complement strand
CTTTCTTTTTTTGGTTATGTTGCTCAGCAAGTTACTCCTTTCCTGAAAGAATATCAATGTGAGACTCCTATGTCACCATTTTTATATAATGACTTATCAGTCATACTATATGACTTGATGTCTCTTATTGTCAAGGAGGAAATTCTAGAGAAACAAAAGACATTTTGTGATATTAATTTAAGAACAGAAAGTAACTTAATTGCATCAAAAAAATTAAAATTAAGTCATGCAGTCAGAGCTGAATTGAA
>NW_017269650.1:0-248 GCF_001594065.2 Cyphomyrmex costatus | reverse complement strand
CACCACAATGGGAGGACGGGTCTATCAACATACCAATACCTCCTCCAAAATTTGTGAGGGTTGTCACGAAGCTTTAACGGACGAGGAGAAACATACCTATATACCCGTCTCTGCTCACATGCTCATCCTTAGAGATTCCGTTCGAGACCAGACAAATTGCATAACTTGTAGGAAAATAATCATACGAATACAACCCGCGGAAGAATGTCAGAGCTGTATCAAGGCATCTGTAGAAAGAACAATTTCTA
>NW_017269649.1:0-248 GCF_001594065.2 Cyphomyrmex costatus | reverse complement strand
ATTGCGCTGTAAACGCTTGATTCATTTAGGACTAAATCCGCTATTTGTAAGTTAAGGTTAAGAGATTGAAATACGAAGAAGAAGAAGATTAAAATATACTGTATCCGAAACAAAAACTCAACTTAACCTGTTTTTAGACAAATGGGTGTAAACAGGAACATATCAAATGTCTAATCCGCACCAACTTGATACGCGTACCAATCAATTTAACGGTGTAAAAGGAGTCTATAGTTTACGTTACGTATACT
>NW_017269648.1:0-248 GCF_001594065.2 Cyphomyrmex costatus | reverse complement strand
GACTTCGAGCCCATATCATGTTCCCAGTGGAACGACCATCAATTGTCAATACTTTAGCCAGAGATGCAATGGGTAACGAAATACCCGCCGGCATCATCTCCCTCGCGAATCTTCTAGACGAAGATTCGTTAAACCGCATAGCAGACTCAGCAGGGAAAAGGGTTTGGAAAGGATTTGTCACCTTTGGTTCCGCCAGTGCAGGCGTCTTAGCAATCTTTATTATTATAAGGGTTGTTAAACTAATAATC
>NW_017269647.1:0-248 GCF_001594065.2 Cyphomyrmex costatus | reverse complement strand
CCTCTTCAAAATTTTATTTTATGATTTATTTTTTGCGATCTAAGGTGTTTTACGCGACCTTTCGTAAAGTTAGAAAGTGAATAAAAAAAAATATGAAGTTTTTAATCTTGTGAACGACGTAATTGGCGCAATGATATTTTTATTTTGCATATTAATGCAATAAAAATAGAGATCGAGAACAAAAGTTAAAAATAAGATATTTATTTGGTTTCGACGTATTAAAAACAGGAAAGTTCAATTGTAATAGA
>NW_017269646.1:0-248 GCF_001594065.2 Cyphomyrmex costatus | reverse complement strand
GATTATTAGTTTAACAACCCTTATAATAATAAAGATTGCTAAGACGCCTGCACTGGCGGAACCGAAGATGACAAATCCTTTCCAAACCCTTTTCCCTGCTGAGTCCGCTATGCGGTTTAAAGAATCTTCGTCCAGAAGATTCGCGAGGGAGATGCTGCCAGCGGGTATTTCGTTACCCATTGCACCTCTGGCTAAAGTATTGACAATTGATGGTCGTTCCACTGGGAACATGATATGGGCTCGAAGTC
>NW_017269645.1:0-248 GCF_001594065.2 Cyphomyrmex costatus | reverse complement strand
ATAAAAATTTACGCTTTACTATGTCATTTTTTATTAAATAAAAATTTTAATGGCGCGCGCGAAGCGCGCGCTTGTTGTGTTCTAGTTAATAAATAAAAAGTGTGCGTGTGTAATATGTACACAATGTCGCAAATACATGCGATCGCGTGTCTTACTACGTGTACTTGTACATCATTGTAGTAAATACGTGCGATAGACTGTTGGTTCCAAGTGCTATACATTATATGTGTAGTGCAAGAAATAGAGAG
>NW_017269644.1:0-248 GCF_001594065.2 Cyphomyrmex costatus | reverse complement strand
AATAAAATGATTTTTCACAAACGTTATTCTATTTCGAAATCTGCCTGTTCTTGCAGGTGATGCGCTAGTTATGTTAAATAGTGTATTTTAAAAATTATCAGGTTTAGATAATCGTTTTCATAGTTATTTCATAACGATTGTTTTCTTAATATTAAGATGAGCGCTCTGACTCCCCGATAAATTCGAATCAGAATGACGTAGACACACATTCTGAAATAAGCTTTCTTTACAAATGCGGAATGTGTGAT
>NW_017269643.1:0-248 GCF_001594065.2 Cyphomyrmex costatus | reverse complement strand
AAAAAAATACTAAAAATAAAGGTATTAATAATACAATATATCATAAATAATTCTGTCATTTTATAAAATCAATAAATATATATCTTTCTCTCATAATTATAACAATTAAAAAAATTATAATTAAACTTACTTCATAAGATAAAACTTGAGAAATACCTCGTAATGACCCTACTATTGAGTATAATGAATTAGAAAACCAACCTATAATTATAATTAAATATCTTATAATTGTTAATATTATAATTATA
>NW_017269642.1:0-248 GCF_001594065.2 Cyphomyrmex costatus | reverse complement strand
TTATTAAGAATAATCCTAAAATTGATCCATAATTTCATCAGTAAGAAATATTTATAGGTCTGGGGAGATAGATAAATGAAGATTTAATAATTTGGTTGATTTTATTCATAAATAATAGTTATAAAATAAATTAGATAATTTTACGTAATATATAAGATTTAATTGAGCAAATTTTAATAATTCTAAAAAGTGTTAGTAAAAGAAATAGGATTACGATAAAAGTAATAGAAGAGTAAGGGTAAAAAAAA
>NW_017269641.1:0-248 GCF_001594065.2 Cyphomyrmex costatus | reverse complement strand
GGAATCTTCGTATCCACACTACTCATCGGTACTAAATCTCACGGGTATTGAGTTCCCGATGACATTGAGTCAAATTAAAAAATTTGAAAATCTCAACAACATTTCCGTTAACGTCTACGCCATCGAGGATGGGATCATACCGATACGGCTCACCGACCGAAAGAGGAGCAAGCACGTAAACCTCCTGTACATGGAGGATAATATCGAGGGACATTTCGCGTTAATTAAAGACCTGTCACGCCTTGTGA
>NW_017269640.1:0-248 GCF_001594065.2 Cyphomyrmex costatus | reverse complement strand
CACAACATGACGAATAAATAATTGTCTGAATTTAAATAGCACGTCTCTCAATTCTTTCCTTTCATCCATCCATCCTTCGCGCGGTGTCATGTAACGCGCTGCGCCAGCGTTATCGCGACTGAGTCTTCGCGTGCGACTTCGATAGAATAAAAAATAAAGGAAATGAATCTATTTATTATTATTATAATTATTAGTATTATTATTAATATTATTATTATTATATAAAAAGAAAATATCTTTAAGAAGGA
>NW_017269639.1:0-248 GCF_001594065.2 Cyphomyrmex costatus | reverse complement strand
TAAGCCTACTTTTTCCGGAAGATATTTAAATTTCCTTTCACAACATCCTTTATCTCAGAAGAGGGGTACTGTGATAGGTATGGTTGATAGAGCTTTTTTGTTGTCAATTCCTAAATTCCATAAAAAGAATTTGATGTTTGTTATAGAGACGTTACTTAAGAATGACTATCCCGTGGATTTTATTTTTAATGTTATGAATGATAGACTAAAATCTTTATTAAAGAAAAAAACGCTTTTACAGAACATTA
>NW_017269638.1:0-248 GCF_001594065.2 Cyphomyrmex costatus | reverse complement strand
TATTATTAAGTAAGTATTATTATTGTTGGATTCTAGATTGTAGGAAAAGGGAAAAAATTTGTTCTATTTGGAGATATAGAAAAACAGGAACATTTAAGTCTCGAAGTTACGTGACAAGTAGGGATGTTCCGACATAATTGATATTTTGAAATATCCTATCATTTATCCTTTTGATATTTGCGTCGAACATTTAGTTTCTCTGTGTAGCAAATTGGATATGGAATCTAGATATAAACTGATTCTATAAA
>NW_017269637.1:0-248 GCF_001594065.2 Cyphomyrmex costatus | reverse complement strand
CTTCGTTACAAGTAACGAGTTACTTCCAATCCCTGCTTTACATGCATCATATATTTTTAATACTGGCAGTAAAGCTATATCCACACTGTCACGTTCAGGACAGCGGAAGAGAGGATGAGAATAATCAATCTACTGATATCTATTATATTAGTGTATTGAGAATACAGCGTGGAGAGATGCGTGTGTTTCCATAAGTAACTAACTCTAGACCGCGCGCCAAGAGCGGGGGGCACACAGTCGTGCCAACA
>NW_017269636.1:0-248 GCF_001594065.2 Cyphomyrmex costatus | reverse complement strand
AGTGAAAATAATTTACCTGATCTAGGGTGGGTAATGATCCATTTAAATATTTCTCTCTAAATTTCTTCAATGTCACTGAGAGACGGGGCGAAACACGTGTTTCCGACACGTACGTCCGACCCGTTCGAGTGTCCTCACAAGACCTCTCTCACACGTACGTCGCTACACTGATTAGACGCGAATTAACGCGATTTTTGCACTTCAAATTGGAGTGAAGTTTAGAGCGTTAACGATTTCACTTCAAAAAT
>NW_017269635.1:0-248 GCF_001594065.2 Cyphomyrmex costatus | reverse complement strand
AGGAAGAAACGATATTATTTATTTAAGTTTCTTCGTACTCCTTATTTCCATAAATCCTTATTACATATTTAGCATTCTCCACGAAAGAAAAGAATCGTGGAGTCCTCCGGACGTAACAGCTGTAAAAAGGAAATAATTACATAGAAAATAATTTGTATTCTTACAGCAGAATTACAGCAGAGAACCTGTGTAATAAAGCAGTAAAGCAGAAAATATCTAACCTCACTTACGTGTTCGTCTATTCTATG
>NW_017269634.1:0-248 GCF_001594065.2 Cyphomyrmex costatus | reverse complement strand
TTCGGTATATTTTTCTTTATACTCTCTACGTTTCTCTAATCGCCTCTCCGGAAATAAAGTAACTATATATGCTTTTCAGAAAAAACAGTCACTTTTTAATTATAAGTACTATTTGTTATATGTGACTTTTTTAATTACAAAAATAAATTTTCTTTATGTCAATAAATAAATAAAGCTAACCCACCAATATAAAAATAAATAACTAAATAAAGCTTACCCATTATCTTCACGAGTATCACATTTTTCTG
>NW_017269633.1:0-248 GCF_001594065.2 Cyphomyrmex costatus | reverse complement strand
AGCTCAATCCTGGTCCTGTTCTATCGCGATTCGTTTTGAAAAGAAATATCCGAATTGGCTTTATGGATTGCAAAATCCTTTCACAGAGTAAAAGTACGCACGAAAAACTATTCTGGGAAACCTAATTTCACTAGAAAATCGGAAAAAAATTAAAAAATTCACTTTTTCTGGTAAAATACGATCATGTTCAATACCTGTTTTTACCGATGCTCTACAACGCCATCTCTTTCAAGACGGCGGAACTACTT
>NW_017269632.1:0-248 GCF_001594065.2 Cyphomyrmex costatus | reverse complement strand
CGGTGTATCGTACCGTGACCTCCGTGGAGCGGATCCGGGAGCGCAGCTCCTCGCAACGATGTTTAACATCTGTTTGCGACTCGAGGCGGTCCCCGCTGCGTGGAGGACCTCCAACACGGTCCTCATTTATAAAAAGGGTGACAGAGACGTGTTGGAGAATTGGCGCCCTCTCGCGCTGGGCGACACCGTCCCTAAGTTATTCGCCGCGCTATTGGCCGACCGGCTGACTGACTGGGCGGTCGCTCACG
>NW_017269631.1:0-248 GCF_001594065.2 Cyphomyrmex costatus | reverse complement strand
GCAGCCACACTAACAATCAAGGAGATGGCATCCTCCGACGCGGCCACGGGCAGCCCGAATATGGTGATCTCCAGATCCCTGCGTTCATACTCCATCCTCTCGGGCCGAGCAGCGAAATCGTCAGGCAGAGTGGCGGAGACGCCACGAGAAGGAGTATCCATCCGCAAGCCACCGCCAGCCTCGAAGCGAGACAGGCGAGCCCCAAGTGATAGTTGTCCATCCCCAAGGGCAGCAACCTCAGATGTCAG
>NW_017269630.1:0-248 GCF_001594065.2 Cyphomyrmex costatus | reverse complement strand
GCCCGGCGCGTCCGCAGCAACTCCGTCCAGGGCAACTTAGTAGCAGCCGCGGCTCCGCGGGCCACGTCAAGCAGATGTGACAAGAATGCATAGGCGCTCCAGCCGTCGCCGAGCACGTGATCTTGGTGTAATGCCAGCCAAGCCGGACCTAACATCAGCCGAAACGGCACAGACTTCAGTGGGCCAGTCTCGAGTTCGCGCATCCTGGACGGTTCAGTCACTGGCTCGGAAAATTCGACGATCACCTC
>NW_017269629.1:0-248 GCF_001594065.2 Cyphomyrmex costatus | reverse complement strand
GGGGACGAATGCGTGACCGCTCGTACTCCTGCAGATTCCGAGCGGCCTGCAACCAGTAGCTGCCTAGCTATCGCACGTAGATGGTACGAAAAATAAATTACACCGTAAGCAACGCATAATAAAAAATTTTTTCTTTATAACACTTCGAAGTAACACTCTTCACTGAAGCTAAAGGTGTACTGAACAAAAGAATTAAAGAAGCGGCATAAGATAAACCGCGAAGCAAGGATTCACCGAAAGTAATATGA
>NW_017269628.1:0-248 GCF_001594065.2 Cyphomyrmex costatus | reverse complement strand
TATCGTGATGCAGTTTCTACTCTACAGAGAATTGGTTTGCAAATCGAAATGCCTTCGCTCTTACATCGTGATCAAAGTCAATTAACTACCGAACAGGCGAATAACTCCCGTATTGTGTCAAAATCAAGGTGGATTATCGAGGCTCGTAATGGATACTTAAAATCCATATTTAAGTTCTTTGATGATCAATTAGTACATCTCACATTTTTCATCTTCGAGACTTCCTTCTTATTGCAGGAGCAATAATA
>NW_017269627.1:0-248 GCF_001594065.2 Cyphomyrmex costatus | reverse complement strand
GAAACACTTTATACGCAAAACATAATTGTAATTAGTGATATACAGGATGTCTCAGAATAAAACCGCCAACTATTTCGTGTGCGGATAGAGCGGACTAAACTAAGTCAAAAAGTCTTCTACTATTTTACAATTTTCGCAATAGTTATCAAAATATTAATTACCAAAAATCGCCGAATATTGGTTTTCAATAATTTTTTACTCAAATATTATCAATATTACACAAAAATAGTAAAAAAACAAAAATAGTT
>NW_017269626.1:0-248 GCF_001594065.2 Cyphomyrmex costatus | reverse complement strand
ATATATCGTCGCGTGTTGAACAAAAAGCGCCGTCGATGTTATTCGTCGGTGTCCGCCTTTGTTTCGCGATAATATTTTATGTAAACGCTGAACTCGCCGCCCTCCCTCCCTCTATAGAAGCAAACGTTTTATCTCTCTACCGCGTAAAAAAATTTTTTAAACATGAAAAATTAAATCGATATGACAATTGAATCGATCGCGCGCGGCACACCGGTTATATCGATGTAAGCATTTGAAGAGAACCACAC
>NW_017269625.1:0-248 GCF_001594065.2 Cyphomyrmex costatus | reverse complement strand
ATTTTAAAATACCAATGTCAGAAGATTATATTCGACATTTTGGAATATCGCAAGGACAACAAAAAGCTCATGCACAAATCGGAGCTATGCTTTCTGATGAAGGTAAAAGCTTTGCTGATTTTCCACAAATGGAACAATTGATAGAAAATGAAAATGAAGATTATATAACACTTGAAGAAGCTATGGAAATTGGTATGAGACAATATAATCAATTGAATAATGAACAAAAAGAAATTGTAGATCTTATA
>NW_017269624.1:0-248 GCF_001594065.2 Cyphomyrmex costatus | reverse complement strand
CGTTATCATATTCTTCTTCGTTCAAATGTTCGAGTCGCGATAAACTTATTATTTCTTCTACTCTGTCTCGTGTAGAATGTTCATGACTTTCTTGTTCGACAAGGGTGTTTCCTTCTTCGAATGGATACAGGTGTATGATGGGTATTTCTACTTCAATATCCTCGTCGGTAGTATTCACGATGTACAGATGTGCTTTACCTTGACGATTAGATACGACTGCGTTTCCCAGATATACTTGAGGTCCGGCA
>NW_017269623.1:0-248 GCF_001594065.2 Cyphomyrmex costatus | reverse complement strand
TAATACCAAAGAAAATTAATTTTATTTTTGTATTTTACAAATATGTGGTATACGAAATATGTGTTATAAAAAGTATTATTATTATTAAGTATAGCGATATATGTAATAAAAATATATTACAATAAATGTTCTTATTAAAATTTTTTTTAAATTAAATCTTGCTTTTAATGCTACACATTAAGAACCTAATTTGTTAATAGTAATTGTAATATTAATTTTAAAATATAAATCGCTAAGTTAACTTTAAT
>NW_017269622.1:0-248 GCF_001594065.2 Cyphomyrmex costatus | reverse complement strand
GTTGACGTCATCATTGTCGTTGTCGTCTGACATCGAGGTCGTTGTAATTCGGCGTCGTCGTCCGACATCGACGTCGTCGTCGTCGTCGTTGGTCGATATCGGCATCGTCGTCTGACGCCGTCGTTGTCGGCGTCTCTCTCCCTCCTCTCCCTCTCTCTCTCTCTCTCTCTTTCTCACTCAATTAATTTTAGTATTTATTTATTAATTTAATTAATTAAATAATTTTTTAATTTATTAATTTTATTATT
>NW_017269621.1:0-248 GCF_001594065.2 Cyphomyrmex costatus | reverse complement strand
ATTCTTTTAAAATTAATACTGATCTTTTGTGATTTATTTTTTAAATATAAAAAACTGCTATAGGGTGTTTACAACAAATGGTCGGATTTCCAATCCGATCGAACAGTGGTACTCAGTTGGTGCATTTCAAAATTAAATTATTAATTTACACAGGATACATATAAGGATGGATATATTTGTTGTACGGAATATTTAAAAATTGGCAAATCTTATACTTCTGCAAAAAAATATTTTATTATACATATTTT
>NW_017269620.1:0-248 GCF_001594065.2 Cyphomyrmex costatus | reverse complement strand
CGCAAAAAGTCAGTATATAGATTAAGACGTGAGGTCGTCCGAAGGCGAGGGGAGTCGAATCACTAGGAGTTGCTCGATAAGTACCGTTCGTCTTTGCGGGAATATAGCAGGGAGGTGAAGAGGTCGAAACTCGACAGCTGGAGGAACTTCGTTACGTCGCACGGCAACTCGGACGTCTGGGGCTCCGTTTACAAGCAACAGGCTGAAAAGCTCCGAGTTGAGAGGGCGCTTAGCGCACTCCGGCGTGG
>NW_017269619.1:0-248 GCF_001594065.2 Cyphomyrmex costatus | reverse complement strand
ATATTTGTGATGTCAAATTTTATGGGAAAGGCGAAGGATCATTATGCTATAAGGTAATTACGTTTCATTCGTAAAAAATATTATTCTATAAACATAATAATAACCTTCTTTTACATAATAATAACCTGCTTTTATATCTTATATTACGAGTATCAAGTCTTACAGTTTTACGATCATCAAATCTTACTTCTTCAATTAAACAATTCAACATATTCTATATTTTTCTATCAGTACGATCTTACTCTATT
>NW_017269618.1:0-248 GCF_001594065.2 Cyphomyrmex costatus | reverse complement strand
TGATTTTCAAGTTATAACCATGAATAATTATTAAACATTACTCTGTCAATCATCAAAAGTAAACTTATGGTAAGATAATAAGAAACTATCACAACTAAAAAAAAGTGATTTAAAAAAAATTGTCAAATATTGTCACAACTTAAAGAATGATTTTCAAAAGTTGTAAAATAAAAATGACAAAAATGATATTTAATCATGTTAAGAATAGGTATATTCTTTTTTCCGAAAAAATTTTAATTTTTTAAATT
>NW_017269617.1:0-248 GCF_001594065.2 Cyphomyrmex costatus | reverse complement strand
ATATATTTTTTCTATACTAATTTATATATTATTAATAAAAAATATACCTGCTTTTTCTCTCAGAGATCTAGTTTTTGCGTATTTAAACCATGAGGATACATGATCTTGAAAGTTTTTATCCGTGTATGTAGGAAAATGTTTTCTTATTGCATCTACACACATGATAATAAAAGGGGGGGTTACATATATTTTATATTTTTATAATTAATAAAAGAAAGGTTCCCGTATTCTACGGAAAAATGTCTGTC
>NW_017269615.1:0-248 GCF_001594065.2 Cyphomyrmex costatus | reverse complement strand
GATATCTGTTGCCGCGCGCGCGCGTCTCTCTGTTCTACATCATTTGTCATTCGAAATGTTTGATCATCTTTCGCTGCGAAGGCTATTCACTTTTCCGACAAATAATTCGTCCGTAACGGTGCGGATGCAAGGCTTAATTCACCCTGAGCGACGAAAAAGCCGCAATAATTTCGAGAACAAGGCAGGTGGACGTCTCGTTTGAGATTTCGTGAGCCGTGCGGCACGTACCGACTCCTTCTTTCTTCTTC
>NW_017269614.1:0-248 GCF_001594065.2 Cyphomyrmex costatus | reverse complement strand
ACAGAAACTATGAAGTTTGTAGAGCTACAATTAGCTACAACTTACAGCGCCACTAGAATGAGATAGCATGATTTTTTCTTTCTTGCACAATTTCGACAAATAATGGCGGACTTCACGTGTCCAGACTCTTATTAGAGGGTCACTAATAGGCACTAGCCATATAGTAGTATTACATATATGTCGAAATGCCCAAATCTGCTCATTTCCTCCAGCCAATCACGTAATTGGTCATGTGACCAAGTTGGCGA
>NW_017269613.1:0-248 GCF_001594065.2 Cyphomyrmex costatus | reverse complement strand
ATTACAACATATAAAAAATCCAGAAAGTTTCGCTGAAACCCAATTTCCATAAGATTATGGCGGTGTTCTTTCTTTCCAACGATAAATCCTTGCAGATCGACAAACGTTGGTATAGTCATAACGAAGGACTTTTCGAGACTGTGCTTGATCACAAAAAATCGTGGTTTTTATATCTTATATTGAAAGGGGGAAGATATTTTATTTTACAACTTTGTAATTTTACGTAATCTTGCGCACTACGTTGGACA
>NW_017269612.1:0-248 GCF_001594065.2 Cyphomyrmex costatus | reverse complement strand
GAATGCGTGTCGTATAAAAAAGGTTCGGCGGGAGGAGTATTCGCGTCGGAGCGGTGCGGCGGACAAATGTGCGAAGCGTCGGAAATCGCAAAAGAAAATAACTAATACGAAAGTGATAATTGGACGACAAACATAGTTTATTACAACAAGAGACAATGAAAATATTATAATAATAATAAAAAAAGATATAACATATAGAAATATAATTACAGCGAACGGACGCGACTTACGGCGATACAAACGAAGAA
>NW_017269611.1:0-248 GCF_001594065.2 Cyphomyrmex costatus | reverse complement strand
AAAAATGAAGAATGTAAAAAACTACAATAAATTTATCATAAATAAGTTTATTCATTTTTTAAAGGTAGAAAAACATACCGTTACGGAAAGTATTTCGTATTTAAATAAAAGTAATAAAATGCATTAAAAAAAACGAATACATTAAATATCATAGTTTTAAAATCAAGAAACCATGTATTATATCTGCCTTATACAAACTATACTTACAGATTTATTAATTTGATAATTTTAAAAAAGTTTCTATTTCC
>NW_017269610.1:0-248 GCF_001594065.2 Cyphomyrmex costatus | reverse complement strand
AGGATGCATTGGACGATTAACACGATGTTTTAAGTAAACTAATATATCACTACATGAGTACGCAGACGATCAGTGTAAAAGAACGAATCGTTCGATTAACATCGTGAGAGAGAGACATGTACGCGATTTCAAACGACACCAACGACGACGACTCTCGACGTCTCATCGAGCGTACGAATGACGCAAAGATCAGAAAAGTTTTCAACAATGCGGCAGCGAAACATTACATCACGGAACACGATAGAAAA
>NW_017269609.1:0-248 GCF_001594065.2 Cyphomyrmex costatus | reverse complement strand
GAGCCCTCTTCAGACATTAAAATTCGGCGGACAAAATTTATCGTTAAAAAATCGTGCAGTTTCTATAATGATCTTGTCTACTAATTTTTTGTCTGTTATCTTTTATTTTCTTTAATTTTCTATTATGGGAGGGTCCAGTTTAGCGTTAAACTGAACTCGGAGATATGTGGGACTCTCCCCCGACCTCACCTAGGGCCTATCCACTAAATCTCAGCGAGGGTCCACCCCTAGCGCAACGGGGTCGGTCT
>NW_017269608.1:0-247 GCF_001594065.2 Cyphomyrmex costatus | reverse complement strand
TCCAGAAACATCTCTCTCGCTTCTGCGTATGTCACCGGCTCATGCAGCTCGAACCATACTGCTGCACTTTCGCGCATAGTTCCTCCGAAATAATGTATTCTGTCTTCTTGCTCGACACCCTCATAGTCCGCAATTTTTTCAAATCGATTTACAAATCTCATGGGATTCTGCGCATCTGCGCGTCCTGTGAATTTCATGTCTTCAAACGGGTTTTTTAGCCATCCGCCACGCGGTAATCTGACTGTCA
>NW_017269607.1:0-247 GCF_001594065.2 Cyphomyrmex costatus | reverse complement strand
GTCTCCGAGGCGTGCATCGCGTAACGGTAACAACAACAACAACAACAATTGACGATTAGTTTCATCGTTTTGACCAACTGAACATTTCACCCAACACATCTTTTTTTTTTCACTCTTTTATTTTTCATTCTATTTTTTTTTTTTTTCCCCAGCCGTAACAACGATACGACGCGCGACCGAAACTAACGACGACGACGACGACGACGACGACGACGGCGTCGAGCGCACGATACGCGCGTGATCGAGC
>NW_017269606.1:0-247 GCF_001594065.2 Cyphomyrmex costatus | reverse complement strand
CACGCTATCGCTAACCCTACCGAAAAACTCTGTAGACTCATTCTGAGCTTTAGCAAATCATGCGGCAGACAGTTTTAGCATTTTGTTTTTTCGCGTCTTCTCGCACCTTACGCAGGCGCCCTTCCCTGCCTCTATTGCCCTCCTTCTCCCATCCTAGCTGCGCTTCGCGCCGCTTACTCCAGAGCATGGTATAATAAGAGAGGTAAATCAAGGCGCATCTGGAGAAGTGGGAGACTTCATCGACCAA
>NW_017269605.1:0-247 GCF_001594065.2 Cyphomyrmex costatus | reverse complement strand
TTTGTTATATATATAATAGTAAATGTTGCATTCAATTTAATATAACAATAAATACTATTTAATTTAATGGAGAATAAATTTTAAATTTAAAATGTTTGCTAAGAAAGTTATTAAAATAAGTATAAAATGATCTCTGCCTTAATACCATCTTATGACCAGAGAGAAAGAAAAATTAGTAGATTATTTTTAATACTTCCTGTTTCTCAATAAAAGAGAACAATATATTACCTAACATAGTCATTTTGTC
>NW_017269604.1:0-247 GCF_001594065.2 Cyphomyrmex costatus | reverse complement strand
ATTAAATTTTATTTAAAAAACTAAAAAAACAAAAAAAATGGATGAATAATGTCCCAGATTTGGCGTATATATATTAATTAAATCTAAAATAATTTAAAATTTCTACTAGCTGACAGAGCGGAGGGTGAGACGAGGGTTATACTTAAAAATATAATATATGTCTATATATGTGTTTATTTGTCATTATATACAGGGCTGGGTAAAATGCCTTTCGAATTCCATTTAAAATACCAAATATAAAATACTT
>NW_017269603.1:0-247 GCF_001594065.2 Cyphomyrmex costatus | reverse complement strand
AGGGGCCGCTCAATGGTGTACTTGGCTGATTTAAATCGCACTACAGTGAGCGCCTGATCCACCGTCAGGGACCGCTGTGTTTGCCCGTCGACGTCTAGCATCTGGCCAGCAACGACTTCGGTCTTGCACAGGTCGAAGTAGCCGATCGCGGCACGAGCGTTCGCTTCATCGAAGTTCAGGGCGGCTTGGGTCAGCATCTCGGTAGCCCACGACAGCATGAGATCGCCCATCAAGATCGCTACCGACT
>NW_017269602.1:0-247 GCF_001594065.2 Cyphomyrmex costatus | reverse complement strand
CCATATGCAACTTTCTTTTCTTCAATAAAATTATTAAATTATTACCACAGAGATACATTGTGTTTAAAAGACAGTTGTCAGAAGAATAAAGGAAATTATGATCTTAGCAATTCGAAATGTCAAACTTATTTGTTATTATAAAATGTATCAAAACAAAATATTATATGCTTTGTCTAAGTTTTCTGTGTCATTTTGGGCATTAATGCCATTCTTCTGTTCCTTAATATAAAGCATTTCTGAAATCAAT
>NW_017269601.1:0-247 GCF_001594065.2 Cyphomyrmex costatus | reverse complement strand
CTAAATTAAAGTTCAACTAAAAGTATAATATCGATTTTTTGTCTTTAATTTGTAAAAAAAAAACCCAAATGTTATTGATTAAAACAATATTTAATGCATTTTTACAAATCTATTATAAAATATTATATATAAATATTGTTAAAAGATAATATAAAATAAGGCCCAATAAGTATAAAACAATATGAATAAGGGCAATGAGCCAAGTACAAAACGCAAGAAAAATTTTTCAAATTAAGTATAATATAAA
>NW_017269600.1:0-247 GCF_001594065.2 Cyphomyrmex costatus | reverse complement strand
CCGGGGAGGCCGTGGAGACCGGGGAGGCCGGGATAATATAAAAAAAATTTATATTTTTAAGTAAATATATTTTTAATAAAAATATTTAATATATAATACAGATTTTAAATATTTTTGTATTACAATCCCTTTCCTAACACTTTCCTAATCTCCAAATTGAAAAAAAATGCCTGAACATATAAAATATTTACAAAACGTATAAAATATTAGCAAAAATGCACCCAAGAGTTACCTAAGCGTAATTCCT
>NW_017269599.1:0-247 GCF_001594065.2 Cyphomyrmex costatus | reverse complement strand
TTACTTGTGTTGTGTCGTCGTTAGTGTATGAACTTGTCGCTCTTGATGGAACTGCTGCAGGAAAGGTCCACGTCAAGGACTTGAAGCCGTATACTGCCCCGAATTGAACAGACTGTATTAGCTATCCCAGTGATTTTCCCCCTCCTCCTCCCTAGGCTGTCGAAGACATGGAAGAGAAGAGGAGAGGATCAGTGTCTTATGAGTTCCTCTCCTCTTGACATTGTCAATAAGAGAGGGGAGGGGGGGG
>NW_017269598.1:0-247 GCF_001594065.2 Cyphomyrmex costatus | reverse complement strand
CGAAATACTGACGGCACAATGACGATCCGATAGTAAACTTTGCTTCGTACAGGTGAAAGTTGACGCGCCTTATCAAAGAGATAAGGGCACAACAAAGATAGCGGTGTGATGCCGCATACTCTCTGGGTTGTAGTAGTGCCTTAATATATCTTGACAGTCATGAGAAAACGGGAGGGGGAGACGAGAGGGGTTGAGGAGAGAAAGACAGTGGTGTACAAGTGAAATAAGAGTGTCGTGTAGCTGCTTC
>NW_017269597.1:0-247 GCF_001594065.2 Cyphomyrmex costatus | reverse complement strand
TCCAGTGCCGCGTAATCTTAAGCAATTGCGTCGGTTTTTGGGAATGTCTTCTTGGTATCGCAGATTTATCCCACAGTTTGCTACCGCGAGTGAGCCCTTAACTAGGCTGTTGAAAAAGAAACAGAAGTGGGAGTGGGGAAATGAACAAGAGAAAGCGTTCGAAGAAATTCGTGCTCGTTTGGCGGTCGCGCCTACTTTATCGTGCCCGAATTTTGACGTTCCATTCGTTTTACAAACAGACGCTAGT
>NW_017269596.1:0-247 GCF_001594065.2 Cyphomyrmex costatus | reverse complement strand
TTTTTTTTTTATTATAGATTCGTTCCTGACAAGGAATTTAGTGGAGTCGATAGATCGGTTACGCGATCGGGACCAGTACAGTTTGAGAAAGATGAAGAAGATCCTTTCGGTCTGGATCAGTTCTTGAAACAGGCAAAGCGCGCCAGTAGCTCGACTACCACAACAACAAAGCGCAAAGAACAAAGCGAACGGGAACAACGCAGAGACGATCGTGATAAACGTAGAAAGCATTAAGTATGCTTAATAT
>NW_017269595.1:0-247 GCF_001594065.2 Cyphomyrmex costatus | reverse complement strand
AGAACGATAGTCACCTCGCAGGGCAATTTGACGTCGATACCGACGGTCAGATACTTGTATCCGCTAGCAGTTAAAGGATATCTTCTTTCCAAAATACGTACTGTGGTTCTGTGGCGAATAAAAAACACAATTAGTTCAGAAAAACTGTGATTAAAATAAAAAAAATACCTACGTGTCTGTTCTGTTGTTACGTCCAAGCCTCAGGATTTTTATTACGTGGGAAGTTCTGGGTTAAGGAGGAGGCCTC
>NW_017269594.1:0-247 GCF_001594065.2 Cyphomyrmex costatus | reverse complement strand
CTTATTGTTAATATATATATATTATACATATATATATATATATAAAATATATACAAATATATAACAAATGTATATAACAAATGATTTAAAAAATGTTTTATATTACATATCGGAACAGAATGAAATACAGCGAAAAAGATGGGTAGTGTGGGTGGCGAGCGGCGAAGAAAGGGAGGGAGGAAATTGCAGTGGGTCGAAGTTAGTGTAAATGATTAAAAGCCAGTAGTACATGGGTTATACTATTTTA
>NW_017269593.1:0-247 GCF_001594065.2 Cyphomyrmex costatus | reverse complement strand
TTGTAATTATGTTTTCTTGTTGAGGTGCTTCAACTCTATCTGTCACGTATGATGGAGCAAAATTCATATCATTAAATGCATTTTGCTTTAATGTGTAAATGCCTGGCTCTGCAAAAAAAATATTACTTGTAAGATATTAAAATATTTTATACCGAAAATTATAAATTCGCATATGTTAGAAATTAATTTATAAAATTATAGAGTAAAATAAATAGTTATAATAACCACACATACAAAATATAGGTAG
>NW_017269592.1:0-247 GCF_001594065.2 Cyphomyrmex costatus | reverse complement strand
TAAATAGTGCGATTTTGGAAACACGTTGCCTAAATCGCACCATAGGTTGTTTGATAAACAACATCAATGAAATGATTTCATGAGCGTTGCGGACGTAAAGTGAAATGCACCCATAATATGGTATATACATTAGGGCTATTCATTTTTTGGAATTATTTTTTAATTTCCTCTCGCACCCGTGAAGAAGGTAGTATCTGAGGTCAAGATTCATACCTATCACAGCGAGCTTGGTGCGATTTTTTTTGGC
>NW_017269591.1:0-247 GCF_001594065.2 Cyphomyrmex costatus | reverse complement strand
CGTCGAAATATATCGCGCGGATCTTAACTTATCCAGTATCCCGGTCATGTTTGGCAACGGATACGCGTCCCTTTTCGATATACTATTGACCTTACGAAAATCTAAGCAAAAACGATATTTTCCATTCGATTTTTTCACCATAACTATCGGGTTTGACCATTCACTAAAGGAAGCTTCTATTATTCCGGACTCTAACATTTTATCGACCTCTTCGCGAATAGCACATTGCACCTTCGGCGAAACTAAA
>NW_017269589.1:0-247 GCF_001594065.2 Cyphomyrmex costatus | reverse complement strand
GTTGTTGCCTCGATCGCCATTTCTTGAGATATCTCCAAGATCGTTCATACTCACGGAAACTTGTGAAGTCATCGACGCTTGATCGAGCCGACGCGGGTACTCACTCCTTTCCGTCCTCCTCCTTTTCCTCCTCCTCGTCTGCTCTTCATCCGCGTCTAGTGGCGTCGAATTTTTTGTTATACATGAAAACAAAAAATATTATAAAATATATATATTTTTAAAAAAATTAATATAATAAAATTAAAAT
>NW_017269588.1:0-247 GCF_001594065.2 Cyphomyrmex costatus | reverse complement strand
CTTTCTCTACGTTTTTGCTGAAATTTTTCTTCATCCTCTAAATTTCGTTCAATTTTACGTTTTAGCATTTTTTTTTTTCAATTATAAATTAATATTAAACATTAAATTAAGTAACTTTATAATTATTTATTAATTATATCATCTATTTTTTAGTCAAAATATTTTATCATTAATAACCTCAAACATTAATTTTCTCAACAATATTTATAGCATTTCAATACATATTAACATTATCAGTCCCTTTTTC
>NW_017269587.1:0-247 GCF_001594065.2 Cyphomyrmex costatus | reverse complement strand
AATATACGCATGTATAGGATAATAGGGCAAACTCATATTTAATTTTTAGCAATTTACATACAAGGAAGTCAAATTATATTGGATATGGGAATAAGTTTCCGCCCTTTTTAAATGAAAAAGATGTGTTTATTTAAACAAATCGAATAGTATAAGTGAATTTATTCAAAGTATAGTATGCTCCTTAGGAAGCGACAACTTTCTCCCACTTTTCCGGTAATAAACGGATTCCTCGAACGAAACAATCTGG
>NW_017269586.1:0-247 GCF_001594065.2 Cyphomyrmex costatus | reverse complement strand
CGATATAGGCGCGTAGTAAGTATTTGAATTGAATGTTACCCGTACGAACTTATTTTATTAAGTACAGACGACAACGCAAAATTGAGACAGGTATTCGAAAAAATAGAAAAAAAAAAAAGAAAAAAGTACAAGCATAAATATGTATATACGTTGCATACATGTGCGTATGCATATATGTATATACAATGTATATATATGTATGTACATATGCACATTATATTGTTGACACAACGATAATTGCAGTGTT
>NW_017269585.1:0-247 GCF_001594065.2 Cyphomyrmex costatus | reverse complement strand
TACTAAATGGAACTGACTTACGGAACTGTTGCGTCAACGACTCTTTCATCTCTCTCCACGTAACAGCCAATCGTGGTCGCGTATCATACCACTGTCGTGCATGGTCCTTCAATCGTCCTGGTATCAATCGCATGATTGCACGGTCGTCCCAATCATATAGTCCCGCCAAATCGTCCACATGCTTGATCCATTTCTCAATCACCAGATCATCTTTTGATGGGTCGAATATTGGAATTATCAATTCATC
>NW_017269584.1:0-247 GCF_001594065.2 Cyphomyrmex costatus | reverse complement strand
ACATGTTGCAACTCATCAGTAAACCGTTGTACAACAGTTATGTTCTGCTGAACGCAGCCAATGTCTTACCAGCGAGACGTTGATTGGCTATCGCGGCAACTTCCGCCGTGCGGCAAGCGTTGTCGCGTTCTGTCTGCGGGAGCCATTAGGCCGGGTTCACACCTTGACGGAAAAACGGAAAGCAGAAAAGCAGTAGCCAATCAGAATTCGCGTTGGTAGCAAGTAGTATAGAACTAACAGAAAGTCG
>NW_017269583.1:0-247 GCF_001594065.2 Cyphomyrmex costatus | reverse complement strand
CGCAAATTTGGACGCACGCTCACCTACAAGTTCCGACTACTGAGAGTCCAAAAGATTATGGCTGGGTAGAAGTTGACAACAAGTACGGTTTTACTTGGTTCACTGGAAGCCAGTTACCAACGTCAATTCAAGAAATCACACTTCAGCCGGAAGAAGGTATAACAAATTTTTTAATTTTATTAATATTGCTTTTATTATGTTGTATATCATACAGTTAATTTTTCTCTTATATTATTACAGATGATGA
>NW_017269582.1:0-247 GCF_001594065.2 Cyphomyrmex costatus | reverse complement strand
TTATATATAATATTATATAAAATAAAATCACTAAATTTAGACATTTTAATTCATAAAAAAATTTATTATTGTTTTTAATAAATACCATTTAAATAAAATTATTAACTATATTAATTACTACGAATACGAAGCTTATAACAGTATTATAGCTTGGTTCTTTTAATGCTTATATATAATTTCGCGCAAAATTATTATGACTACATATATTAGTATATAAATTTTCGCGAAATTATATATAAGCATAAGA
>NW_017269581.1:0-247 GCF_001594065.2 Cyphomyrmex costatus | reverse complement strand
AACAAAGTCCTGCATAACTTGATAGCAGATTAAGGACAGATTGAGAATAGAACCTGATTCGAACAGACTTTACTCAGTTTCTGCCACCAATCTGCTGTCGATAGCCATGTCGATAAATACATAGCCAAATGCGGAGACAGTATAGACTGATCCCGTTTTGGCATTTATTCCGTTGGAATTTAGTGTACCAATCTGGCAACGATATTTGGGAACAAAATGTTTGCTATAGTATATATTTTTCAGAATA
>NW_017269580.1:0-247 GCF_001594065.2 Cyphomyrmex costatus | reverse complement strand
TTAACAATATTAAACCTATTCAATATAGTTCCTCACAATTTTTTGACCCTTCGTTCTCAGATGTTTCCACTGATGTGTGTAGAACCAACCAACCTATTAACCACCATATCGTACAGTCTAATAATATCAACATAAAACCTAGTGATTGTAATTTTAACTACTCCCAGTCTTCTCTCAATTGTGTTAAACCTAAATGGTTTAAAAATTTAACCGGGATACAGTTCCCTGAACATATTCAATGCCTTTT
>NW_017269579.1:0-247 GCF_001594065.2 Cyphomyrmex costatus | reverse complement strand
ACGGCTGGGTTGCGGGGACGGTAGCGTTGCTTAATTGCCCGCGTATTCGGTTTCACGCGTATATCATGGTGTGCGAGGGTCGTGGGGCCCTGCACTGTCTCAAACTGAGGTAACTCTTCTTGAAAAAATACCTCCAGCTCGCGCTCCTCGGTCGCGGTACGGGTCGCGAGCCCTTCTGCGGTCCCGATAATCGCGCGTCCCCCCGTTGTAGTGTTCGGCGGGGGCGCGGGTATCGCGCATCCTAGTT
>NW_017269578.1:0-247 GCF_001594065.2 Cyphomyrmex costatus | reverse complement strand
ATCTTAGCCGCTAGAGGAGACGAAACAAGACCCGTGCAAGCCGCGCAGTGGCAACGGGCCGGAAAAAAATTAAATCTCCGATTACGATCTCTCAAGTAAGAGAAGATACGTAAAAATAGTAAACGGCGAGTGCATGCCGTAGACTTATTAGTCTAGCAACAAAATTTAATACTTAATACTATAATGGCGTGCCCGGGTCGCATTAATTGTAAACAGTATTCAGTGAAAACATTATTCCAACATAGTA
>NW_017269577.1:0-247 GCF_001594065.2 Cyphomyrmex costatus | reverse complement strand
GGCGCTGGTGGACCGCTCGTAAAAATAGTCCACCAATTTTTCTATGTGGATAATGATGAAAAAGATGGAAAAAAGTGTCCCCTTTCGGATGGGAGACACCGGCGTTGAGGGGGATATAGTCCCAGTTCCCCCTTCGTCGTTTGATTCTCATGAATCGTTCGATGGGCGACCCGGCGCCTGCTCAGCAGGGGCGCCGGCGAAAGACACAAGTCAAAATGCGCCTGCGACGTCCCAGAACCCGGGGATA
>NW_017269576.1:0-247 GCF_001594065.2 Cyphomyrmex costatus | reverse complement strand
ATTTTTACGCGAAAACGCATCGATTGAATGCATTTTTATCAAAAAACTTGAGGCGGCCGGAATTTTCTTAACATTTACCATAATCTTATATTTTTAGGTTTATCATTGAATTGGCAGAATCGTGTATTTAAGATCGACAATTTTGAAAAATGCGTCAATTGCCAGGAGCCAATATGGCGGATGTATATCCCCACCTAATATAGTACCTTACAAAATATGTGTGCAGAATAGTACTTAATATTGTATA
>NW_017269575.1:0-247 GCF_001594065.2 Cyphomyrmex costatus | reverse complement strand
TAATGATTGATACTGAACGGTTCCTTATTGTATTTTGAACTGGTAATTGTAATCTTTTTATATTAATTTCTAAGTTTTTAATACACTCTATGATGACTTTCATATTAAATTTTGAGGGAAGAGAAAAGTTATCACCTAATTGTAATAAACATTGTATCTTTTCAGGTATTTGTATAGAAGTTAGATTTATGAACCATTTATTTCTGATAGATTTTAATGAGTTTTTATTATTTTTGAATATTTCTGG
>NW_017269574.1:0-247 GCF_001594065.2 Cyphomyrmex costatus | reverse complement strand
GTCGCCGCCAAGCGACTCGGGACGCCCAAGAAGACGGAGAGGGCCAGTAACGTGAAGGTCGAAACTTGGACGATCGCTGGGTGCGGCGTCTTCTTCCTGCTCATTGCTCCGATCTATTGGTTGCTAACCGGGGACTGGACTGGATCGACAGCGCTGGTCATGACCACGTTGTTGTGCGTCATGCTCGGAGCCTATCTCGGCACTATTGCCAGACAGATCCCAGAACGCCCTGAAGACGATGCCTATG
>NW_017269573.1:0-247 GCF_001594065.2 Cyphomyrmex costatus | reverse complement strand
TCGACATAGCAAACCAAAGATTCTCAAATAAAAATCTTGAACAATACAAAGTGTCTTATAAGACTCGTAATATGACTGTACAACAAATCGGAAATAAAGGCTCTAAACCGTCAAGCTGGATCTTTAGTGCTATAAAGTAATTTTGTATTTTATATACTATATATTCAGAAATCTTGAAATTTCAAGCTCGTATTTCGCACAAAAAAATGTTGCAATATATATATACCTACTCTTAACGTGCCGCCTT
>NW_017269572.1:0-247 GCF_001594065.2 Cyphomyrmex costatus | reverse complement strand
GGGGAGACAGTAGGCGTCGCCTCAGAAATCGGCTCGAAATGTGCAACTAATTCCGAGCACTGGAGTAATCTATTATATGTAACTCCATCTATATAGCCTGATTTCTTCCATCTTACCAAAATATTACGTAAATCATTAATGAGTTTTCTAACCGGATCTTTATCTATTATTTCGTAAGTGATATTATCTGACAACATAATTTCCATTTTATTAATATAATCAGTTTCACATTGAGCTACTGTCACAT
>NW_017269571.1:0-247 GCF_001594065.2 Cyphomyrmex costatus | reverse complement strand
CATTTTCTTCGTAAATATATTTAAACTGTACAACACAAAGCATATTTTATTATAATTATAACAATAATATTTCAAAAATCATATATTTAAAATAAGTATTTCAAATATGTATCATTACAAAAGAAGTATTATCTTAATATTATAATCATGTACACCCTTAGCTAAAAATATTAGTTACACATCTAATGTTATTTACAATTTCAGACGTAATAAATCAATTTATAACATTACTGTAAATTATATAGGG
>NW_017269570.1:0-247 GCF_001594065.2 Cyphomyrmex costatus | reverse complement strand
AAAGATAAATACAATAATGTTACTTGCTACAAAGAGAACTTATTAATATACATATTTCCTACTTTATCCTGCATGTATTTTTGTAACAAAATACAGTTTATATTGAAATATAGTTATTATTTTGCTTTAAAAAATAGTCATATATATTAATTATTTATAATAATATACATACATGATTATTTATGAAATAATCATATATATTAAATAATAAAATAGACAGAAGAGAGAGGTACAAATTAATAAATTA
>NW_017269569.1:0-247 GCF_001594065.2 Cyphomyrmex costatus | reverse complement strand
CATACTGGTCATAATCCGTTTGGGGGCCGATTGACCCCTTCTTAACCTGCTAGAGCCTTTTAATAGTATTTATAAGTAAATCATATCATTTAATAGCAGCATTCCTAGCCATAGTTTTACTACTATCCCAGTGAACAATAAGGCGTCTTTAAGACGCCTAAAAGACGTCATAAAATTCTGTAGGATGTAACGTCCGCCGAAAAACATATACAGACGGCGAACGTCACTAACAGGCAACGCGAAGTGG
>NW_017269568.1:0-247 GCF_001594065.2 Cyphomyrmex costatus | reverse complement strand
AGGTACTCTCTTTAAATAATTTTAATAAATCGCGAGTGTTAAACGCGTCAGTGAATAACGCGAATGTCTTTCCTTTGTCTCGGCGTAGCTGTTGACGCATTCCGCGCCGCCTTATTTCTTGCCGGTCCGAGCGCGTTCAATCAACAACTCGCGGTATGCGATGCGGTCATCGCGGTGACGAAAACCTTTGTCTCAACGTACTGTGACACACCCGGTGACACATTAATAACGAATTAATTCATTTAAC
>NW_017269567.1:0-247 GCF_001594065.2 Cyphomyrmex costatus | reverse complement strand
AACATCCTAAATTACTGATATTCGAAACAACGCCGGATAACAAAGTTTTTAATAAAGAATATAGGTCTGAGAATCTCGATATTTTCACGTATATGAATTCTAAATTCGTATATGTGGAGAAACACATACGCACCCAGATAAGTCAATTATATAGAAATATTCTTCAACAACAATGTAATCTTGAACAAAAAATATTAAAGAATGCTTTGGCCCTCGCTATTCATTCCCCGGATGCTTTTGCTTATCA
>NW_017269564.1:0-247 GCF_001594065.2 Cyphomyrmex costatus | reverse complement strand
CCGTACGATTTTTTTTCACCGAGTTATTCGACGTTGTAGCAAAAGGGTCATTTTTGCATCAACGTTGAATAACTTGATTGCTAAGCGATATTTGCAGGTAGTCTCATAAAATATGTGACAGAGATGATAAAATCGAAGATACGGTTGATTTTTAGAATTATTTTTATTTCTAAATATGCGCTTCCATGATGTAATCAAGATAATATTTAGTTTTCTTAAAAAATTCGATAATATGGACAAAAATAAA
>NW_017269563.1:0-247 GCF_001594065.2 Cyphomyrmex costatus | reverse complement strand
AGGGGACTCAGACCCCTTACATTAGACGTAACGGTCGACGCATTTGGCTACCTAATCTGATACATCTGGAATTTAGGGAATGTATTGCGTTGGATACATTCCAGTGAAATGATAAAACTTTCCTGTGCAGCATCTCGTATAATGCAGACTATATTTCTATGTAAAAACACATAATACTTGCTTTTCATTTACACAACAAAAACCAACTACTTACCTCATATAAACAAATTGTAATATATTCTTTCGT
>NW_017269562.1:0-247 GCF_001594065.2 Cyphomyrmex costatus | reverse complement strand
GCATCAAAATACGTAAATATACGCTAGTGCCGTTGAAATCGGGGGTGGGACCTAATCGGAAGTACACCCCAATTTCAGAAGTGGGATCGCCTTGACGCCCACAAGAGAGAGATTCGGCGTCAGGAGACGAAGTGTTGTTGTGAGTTACGGGCAACAGCAGTGCAGGCCGCCGAACGCCGCCGCGAGTGTACGCAATTTAGGTGCCGGAATCGAAGAGTGTGTCGAGCTCGCGATTTAGTGAGTCGAC
>NW_017269561.1:0-247 GCF_001594065.2 Cyphomyrmex costatus | reverse complement strand
TGATGACAGTGAATATCGTTCTCTTGGTGTGACAAAGGGCGATAAATTAGAAATGATTGGTGTAATGCAATCAGGTAAATGTTTTTATAATTAATATTTAAAGAGTTGGAACTTTTTTATTATTTTATAATAAATTTATATATAACTTTTTATTAAAGTAAAAAAATAAAAGTAATATTGTTCTTTCTTGAAGTACACTGTTATCATAGTTCCTACTCTTAATGTATTCATTAGAATGAGTAGTAGT
>NW_017269560.1:0-247 GCF_001594065.2 Cyphomyrmex costatus | reverse complement strand
AAAAAAAGCGAAGTAAATACGAGACCGGCCTTTAAACGGCTCGTCTACGTCTCGCGCCGCGAAAAGAATATCGCCATCACAAAGCGAACACACACACACACACGCACACGAACACGCCGCCCGTCGGCACGCCCGCTCACAAGCACACAAACACACACACACACACACACGCACAGGTTTCGCTCGCCAGCGTTTACCGCGCCGAACGCAACATTGTACATAAACTCATTTCTCTTGTAAGACGTTC
>NW_017269559.1:0-247 GCF_001594065.2 Cyphomyrmex costatus | reverse complement strand
ATGTATGCAAGCGAGAGAGAGAGAGGAACGTTGATAGCGACGGGGCGCGGACGCGCGGAATTGTAAGTAGTCCGGATAATAGGACGAGGGAATTGTTTTTCACGTTGTTTGGTTTTTCTTTTCATGCCGATAGGCGGAAAGTTTAGAAGTTAATGCTAGTCGAGCCGGGTTGACCGAAGGTGTAGTAGCGCAACGCGGAGCAAACGGTGAAGGGAGCCGGACGCGGTAGCGTAAAAGGAATGTATTT
>NW_017269557.1:0-247 GCF_001594065.2 Cyphomyrmex costatus | reverse complement strand
TTTTTTTTTTGTTATTCTGTTCACATTTCTTATATGCCGATTTCTTTCTTGCAGCAGTACATAATATTCAGTTTTTTCTTTTTTTTTCCATTTTTGGAATAAAAGTAGGGATTGAGATTGAGGATCCCGATTGAGAATCTCAACTGAGAATTAAAAGTTTGAAGTAATGCGAATCTATTGAGGGGCCCTGGAATTTCGGTGAGTGGTACATATAAGAATTATCTTCGAGAATATTCTCGACGTGTAT
>NW_017269556.1:0-247 GCF_001594065.2 Cyphomyrmex costatus | reverse complement strand
ATCGCCCAGAAGGGGCTAATGAGGCCCTCGGATGACGCCGAATTTCATCATTTCGGGGGAGTCCTTTTAGGAGAGGAAGAGAGAATGCCCCGTCGGGTGCGACCCATAACCTGTCGGATGCGAAAATAACATTATTGTCTAGCGAAAATGGCGGAGAGTTAGAACTAAAGTCGGACGGGATCGCGACTCCCGAATTAGTGGACGTTTGTATCGCGGCGACCAGTGAGCAGCATAAAAAAAAAGAGGG
>NW_017269555.1:0-247 GCF_001594065.2 Cyphomyrmex costatus | reverse complement strand
ACATTCATGTATCATATGCCAATATGTATATGTCAATAAATGAATTATTCTGATAAAACTAAAGTTTTATACATTAAACTTGTATAAAGAATATTTATGTATGTATACATAAAATATATGTATAATAACTTAGTAATTAAATTACATGCAGATACATGAAATACATAGATTATATTTAACAAATAAGCTGTCGAAATTGCATTTTGTCATCAAAGTGCAATTTATCCTGAGCTTTCATGTTAAAAGT
>NW_017269554.1:0-247 GCF_001594065.2 Cyphomyrmex costatus | reverse complement strand
TGACCATCCTAGTCTTTAGCATTATTTAATATGCTACCAATTGTTGAAAAATAAATTTTATTTGCTATCCGTGCCTGCTGCGGATCTATTTTCGACAATTCTTTAGTCAGCACTTCTGTATAAATATAATTTAAATATAATATAATTACTCATATAAATATGTAATAAAAATGAATATATAATTAAAATTTAAACCTTTGAAATTAACCCCAAAAATTTGAATCTTTCTAAACATGAATATAATTAT
>NW_017269553.1:0-247 GCF_001594065.2 Cyphomyrmex costatus | reverse complement strand
AATTTAATCAAAGAATAAATAAAACAAACCAAACATAAAGGTATATCCTACTTACACAAATTTTAGATGCCCATATGCAACTTTCTTTTCTTCAATAAAATTATTAAGTTATTACCACAGAGATACATTGTGTGTAAAAGACAGTTGTCAGAAGAATAAAGGAAACCATAATCTTAGCAATTCGATTCATTTTACTTTCGATATGTTGACGATATTATCATGACGGTTCCTGGAAATTTGGTGAACA
>NW_017269552.1:0-246 GCF_001594065.2 Cyphomyrmex costatus | reverse complement strand
TTTTCCAGAATTCTAGAATGACCGTTGACCTATTACTTTTTTGTAACCATATTACAATCGTAAATTTGTATACTGTTACAATTTTGTTTTTTACAGAAGTCTATAATGCAGACAGCAGACAATATTTATAGTATTATTTACAAAATGTTTGTAAGATTTATGTTTAATATTTTGGTAATCTTAGATTGTGTACAATACGTATTCCTCATGAAAAATTGAGTCAAAATTTTAATATCGAAATATTGA
>NW_017269551.1:0-246 GCF_001594065.2 Cyphomyrmex costatus | reverse complement strand
AATACATTGACCGTTTTGACGGTCTTAAAATAAGAATTAAATTCTGGCCATTGTCTAATTCCATCACTCGCTAGAAAGTTCGAGGCCTTTTGTCATTGACAAAATCAGGGTGAAACATACGTTGTGATCGCGTCTGTTTATTTGTCCTAGATCGAGTATTTATCAAATTACAACGCAACTGGAAACACAGTTCAATCTGTTAAGATTGGTGATAAGGTATTATTTGTTAAGATAAACTTATCTTCT
>NW_017269550.1:0-246 GCF_001594065.2 Cyphomyrmex costatus | reverse complement strand
ATAAAAAGAAAAATTTTAAAATTAACAGAAAATAAAAATAAGAAAATAATAAAGAACTAAAAATTTGGAAACTAATAAAAAACTAAAAATTATTTAAAAAATCTGGTTTAAAAAGTTTAAAATAATTTAAAAAGATAGATTTAATTAATAAAACAATATACATAAGTCGTAGAAATCCAGTTTACAGTTTAAAATAAGGGTTGCAACACATAATAAAAAATATACATTAAATAAACTAGTTTAAAA
>NW_017269549.1:0-246 GCF_001594065.2 Cyphomyrmex costatus | reverse complement strand
GCCCGAGCAAGTCTTCAGAAACCCAGTAACCCTATTCAGACACCCAAAGAATTGTTTGATTGGACTAAGCAGGCATTACCAAATGTCCATTGCGAGTTTTTTACGAACGAGCAGTATGAAAGCAACAAAAACAAATTAACTTCGCGTTTTCAACTGGCGAAAACCATAAAAAAAAAAAAATTAAAATCACTGACGCGCGATTTGACATTCTAACCAAAGTGAATTACTTACAATAATTTAAGTATA
>NW_017269548.1:0-246 GCF_001594065.2 Cyphomyrmex costatus | reverse complement strand
TAGAAAAGAATATTTTAAAATTTTTACCTTATAACGATAGAAACTGATAAATATCGTTGAAAGAATCACCAAGTCAAATATATAGACCATGATAAGGACTAATTTTGAACTATGCTGCCAGAAATAGATGATATTTGTAATATGATAGTACATATAAGAGCCCCATAAAGTCAAAGCATATATACAAGAGAAATACAGCCCGGATTGTCCATGTGGATATTCGAACAAGCACAAACAGTGAAATGA
>NW_017269547.1:0-246 GCF_001594065.2 Cyphomyrmex costatus | reverse complement strand
TGTATGTATGTAGGTACATGCGTCTATGTCTTGCCGACGAATATCAACACGTCCATTTTTTTTTAAATTAATTTTCGAAGTTATATAAAAATTATTATTTTTTGTTTTTTTAAAGTGATCCACTATGTTAGTTTTCTTATAAAAAATTTGAGGTAATATTGTAGATGAAAAAATCTATGTGTTGGCATATTTTGACATAAGTATAAACTGTCAGTTAAATATTAACTTTAATAATTGTTAAACAAT
>NW_017269546.1:0-246 GCF_001594065.2 Cyphomyrmex costatus | reverse complement strand
AACTCCAGGAGGAAATATTCATGGAACCTCCACAACAGCTAGAACTGATTTTGAAACTCATACGTCAGAAAAAGACCATCGATCGTGGTTTGCGACAAGCAGCAGAAAAGATGCTAGAAGAATTGAAGTCTGGAGACCGAGTTCCTATATTAAGAAAGGCTCTCTACGGACTCAGACAGGCTGGTAAAGCCTGGAATACGAAGCTCAACGCCATACTCAAAGAAGCAGGAGCTCAACCTTTCAACT
>NW_017269545.1:0-246 GCF_001594065.2 Cyphomyrmex costatus | reverse complement strand
GGCCCGCGCGCGCGATGGCGGCTGCGGTGGGGGCCGGACTGCGCCCGACGGACCTCGCGGCGGGGGAGGACCGCGCGCGATAGCTTACCGCGTCTGGAGCACTGATATATATGAAATGGATAGGCTATAGGAACACAAAATGTGGCACAAATTGAATGCTTCCGTAGGAAGGCTTTTGGTACAAAGTGGAGGGGATAAAGTAACCGGAGGCACTCGAAGCCAGCCGACAGCGTCCGAGTTAAATGT
>NW_017269544.1:0-246 GCF_001594065.2 Cyphomyrmex costatus | reverse complement strand
AAAAAATTATGACTAGCATATGTTATAGTTCTCTTGATGCCCTACAACTTTTGTAATAACAATGTTTTCATATCTGTAAAAATAACGGAGATATTCAAGGTGGACAAAGTTATTGCCCCACCCGGTATATACATATTACGATTGTGTATTACGAGTACCAATACGTACCATTTTATTATTCTTTTAATATAAAATTATTTTTTAATTCGAAAACTACAGCGAATATCTCAAAATAGAAATCATTCA
>NW_017269543.1:0-246 GCF_001594065.2 Cyphomyrmex costatus | reverse complement strand
CCAAACGAATCTTACTAAAACCACAAACTTTCTGCAATTTCTTGGTTTTATCCTTAATTATTCAAAATCTCGTCTGAAACCCTCTCACATCTGCGAGTATTTAGGATTTATTTTTTAATTCTGTAGCTCAGGGTAATACCGGGTGATACGCGGCAGCTCTTAGTCACCCACACTACTGGCAATAATGAATCTAGGCCTTTGACATTGGCGGTGCAGAATTCTTCGGATCAATCTCGGTCACCGTTG
>NW_017269541.1:0-246 GCF_001594065.2 Cyphomyrmex costatus | reverse complement strand
ATTTCTCTAATCCCACTCTTCTGCGCAAAAACGTTGCTGTATAGGGCACATTACGACTTGTAAAGAAAAATTCTACGTGTAACAGTGGGGCATATTTGTTTATAGGTCGACACGGGCGCGTGTACACACTCGCTTCGCTCGTGCTGTCCCGTCCGTCCCCACAATAAACAACATTCCCCCACGGTTACACAATGTACTATTTTATAATCCTTTTTTATGACACAGTCGACCCTTCTGTAACACAGT
>NW_017269540.1:0-246 GCF_001594065.2 Cyphomyrmex costatus | reverse complement strand
CTGACAGAGGGAATGAATTCCATAATTTAAAGATGTTTTAAGCAACAATTATATTTTATAATTTGGTTTGTTAATTTTTAAGCAAAGTACTAACAACCGTGTATAATATTCGTTATATGTATATATATGATAAGAAAAAACCCAAGTAGAAATTGAATACCGGCGAGATACTGGCCCAGTACCAACTTTTAGTATTCGGTACCGGCGTGATATCGGATGCCAGTATTGGTATTGTACTGATATAAT
>NW_017269539.1:0-246 GCF_001594065.2 Cyphomyrmex costatus | reverse complement strand
AGTTATTGCGTATAAAACTGGATATATATAATATACAGTTTACTTTTCGAAAGTTTTAAATTTAGTGTTAAAACAAAAAATATGGAATAGAAACTAAATACGCTTGTCACTTTGATATGATTAACTTTATAAGCTGGGCCGAGAAAAAATGTCGGACGCTCGACGCGATGTCGGGACTCGAATCGAGGACCTCGAATGTAGTTCGAAACACAAAGCCACCGCCTTGCCGCGGAGCCACACAGCCCG
>NW_017269538.1:0-246 GCF_001594065.2 Cyphomyrmex costatus | reverse complement strand
TAACTACAGCAGGGAATAAATATATCCTCACCTTTCAAGATAATCTAACGAAATTTAGTAAAGTAATACCTATTGCAAACCAGGAAGCCGCAACTGTAGCAAAAGCGTTTGTAACGCGAATAATTGTTGAATACGAGATACCAGAAAAAATTTTAACCGATCAAGGTACAAACTTTGTAAGCAAAATGTTTAAAAATATTTGCAAATTATTAAAAATCGAGAAGATTCAAACAACCGCGTACCATC
>NW_017269537.1:0-246 GCF_001594065.2 Cyphomyrmex costatus | reverse complement strand
ACTTTTTCAACAAGGTATACGTCGGGATTAGCGACGCGATGCAGTTCGTATTCGTAGAATCCTGCAGCTATGAACTCACCGCGGGAATCATCCAGTAGATACGTCACTGGATTAGTTTGATGCACTTTGATAATTTTAAAGACCTCAGTGGTCCAATTCGGTGTGAAACCTTTTTCAAATATTGTCTTGAATTTGCTTATGCGTACCGCATCGCCCACTTTAAATTTTGCGGGACCCGCGATCTTT
>NW_017269536.1:0-246 GCF_001594065.2 Cyphomyrmex costatus | reverse complement strand
TGGTAGAAATAAATCGCTGAAATAGCTGAAATCTATATCGATTGACCCATTTCAGTATGGTCATATTTCAATTATATTGAAATGAGTCAATTGATATTGATTTCAGTGATTTCAGTAATTTATTTCCATCAGGGTTGACTAGGTTGCCAATATTTTTAATTTTTTTTATATAATATGTAAAATGTTAACAATATGTCACTGCATTGGAAGTAGATGAAATACCATGGCATAGCCATCTGCATTAAG
>NW_017269535.1:0-246 GCF_001594065.2 Cyphomyrmex costatus | reverse complement strand
GGTCAATTTTTACAGATTACGGCATAAGTTAACAGTTTACGGCCAGTATAAATCAATCTTTAATCAGGACCGGTGACCATCGATGGTATGACGCCGGAGCTATAATACTTTTTATTTCACAATCCCGCGTGTAAAACCGTCTAGGGAATTTTGTAACGCAGTAGAAGGCCGCCGGGCCGTAACAACATAAAGAATTTGATTGGTCCATTGACTCATGCATAAGAAAATGGGCCAATGAAATTCCTT
>NW_017269534.1:0-246 GCF_001594065.2 Cyphomyrmex costatus | reverse complement strand
GATACTTTGGTTGTTGCAGAGATTTGGAATAAACGTATACGTTTTCGAAGCGTACACCGTTCGGGCTCTCCAACAATCTTATCAGTACATTCGTCTTGCCGCAATTCGACGGGCCGCAAAATGATTGCGCGAATAGAACTCGGCAGCATCTTGCTATGCTTGCGCATCTCTTTATTGCTTTGCATTTACCGTCGAGATTCGTCACTTTGATAGACTGCGACTGGTGCACGAACCGCATATTTTCGC
>NW_017269533.1:0-246 GCF_001594065.2 Cyphomyrmex costatus | reverse complement strand
GGTGTCGTGTAGACTTGCTAGGATCTCGGGATTCGTTGTCAGGAGCAGGTCGGGACAGGAATCCCTCTTTTCCCGTAACGCGGCATTTTTATACGAACGAAAATGCCGCGTTCGTGGTTTTCCGCTTCCGCTCGCGTTTTCCCGTACTTTGCGGTGTTCGGGTCTGAGTCCCAAGAAGTGGGTATCCGCGGCGATCGCTCTACTTCGGTCTCGATCGGCGGTGCTCGGTGTTACGCGGCCGTTACT
>NW_017269532.1:0-246 GCF_001594065.2 Cyphomyrmex costatus | reverse complement strand
ACGATCATTTAATTGATAGTAATCGGTTAATTGATCGGCTACACACGTTGACCGCTCGCAGCGTTGTAGCTGTAAATCTGCCACGCTCTTATTCAAACTAACTAACAGAAATATTTAAAGCTTTAACATATGATATCATATGCTGCCTCCAACCAGACCGCAAGCTCCCGTCGTTGTAGTCTCCGACACCTCATTGCCGTATCAGCCATGGTTAGATTCTGCACGCTGCTATAAAGTTAAATCCTA
>NW_017269531.1:0-246 GCF_001594065.2 Cyphomyrmex costatus | reverse complement strand
TACTACAATTGAGTTATGCTTAGATAAAGTGTCTAATAATCCAACAAAAAGTCTAACAAATATATTAAAAAAAATTATGACTCGAGAATTGGCATTGCAATTTACTGCAATAAAAAAAAGTAATAATAAGAATAATATTTTTAAAGATCAAAAAGCATATCTCCCCATTAAAAGTAAATAATTCTTTATTGTTTTTATTTATTTATATTGTTTTGTTTATTTTTTACTTATATAATTTGCAAATTT
>NW_017269530.1:0-246 GCF_001594065.2 Cyphomyrmex costatus | reverse complement strand
TCGAATCACCGAACACGTCCCAGGAAGCACCGATACGCGGTGCCCACTGGTCTTTTGCATCCATATAGGTCGCACCAGCTTCATTCTTATTGGTGAACTGATCGTTACGAATACCCAAGGACAGCAGGAAGTTGTCGGTAATATTCCACCGATCCTCCAAGAACCACGCCTTCTGCTCTAATTCCATACTGGTTGCCGTCGTATAGATGCGATCGCTGACGTAGTAACCATTCCCACCCGGAGAAC
>NW_017269529.1:0-246 GCF_001594065.2 Cyphomyrmex costatus | reverse complement strand
AAATGCCGAATCGAAAATTCTTTGTTTGAAAATTTCAAAACCGAAATTTTTTTTTTGAAAAAATTTTTTATTTTTTTTGGAAAAATACCGAATCGAAAATTCCTTTTTTGGAAATTGCAAAAACGAAATTTTTTTTTTTGAAAAAAATTTTTTTTTTTGGAAAAATGTCGAACCGAAAATTTTATTTTTGAAAAATGCAAAAACCAAAATTTTTTTCCTGAAAAATGAAAAAACGAAGATTTTTTT
>NW_017269528.1:0-246 GCF_001594065.2 Cyphomyrmex costatus | reverse complement strand
ATCAGGAGCTGACACAGTGGAAGAGGCATCACAGCTTAAGAACGAATTAACTCAACTCTTATATGAAGGAAAGTTTGAATTAAGGAAATGGTCATCCAATGAGCCATCTCTCAGAGATGAATATTCCAGTAATAGCATTCGGGAATTCAATTTAGCGACAGACAAAAATACAGGAACGAGGGTGCTGGGTCTGATATGGAATTGTTCCTCAGATTCTTTTAAGGTCGCTAGCGTTGGTCATCTTCC
>NW_017269527.1:0-246 GCF_001594065.2 Cyphomyrmex costatus | reverse complement strand
AACACAAGCGACGAGGATTCCGGCGGACTGTCTCGTCGCTCATTTGTCGGGTACGTCCTTGGCGGCGCCACCTTGATGGTCGCTGCCGACCTAGGTGCTAACTCCCAGCCTGCCGAGGCAATACCGATTGTCTCGCCGCCACAGGTCTCCGAGTATTTCGACCTCACCGATTTTCTCACCACCTGCGCACTGCCGACATCGCTGCTGATCGGTATCGCATTCGACGAAGATGGCGACGCGCATTTC
>NW_017269526.1:0-246 GCF_001594065.2 Cyphomyrmex costatus | reverse complement strand
AATTTTTTATTATAACATACTTCTTAAATGAAAAAAACGTACATGTTGGCCAAGAGTGGACTGTATATTTACACACACAAATTGTAATTTAACATATTTCGTTTAAGTATGCATCTTAATATTATCTAAAACATCTAACTTTGTTCTGATTAATATGGAAAATATATTGTGATGACCGCGTAAATTTCGCTGGTCGCTTTGTCCTGCTATGCTGTATAACTAGCCGCTAATGTTCCTTTTTTTTTT
>NW_017269525.1:0-246 GCF_001594065.2 Cyphomyrmex costatus | reverse complement strand
CTAAAAGAGACCGTATTTCCTTGTCCCTATAAAACGTGTGTGAAATTAGCACCTCAACTTTGCGAAATTCCATAGTTTTGAGTTGAGTTGTTAACTTCACACACACACCTATAAAAATAAGAGTACATAACCTCTTGAGATTGTATAGATTATATATAATTCCAAAAAGCAAGCTTTTTTAATTTAAAAAATTTTTGTGAAATAATTTAAAAAATATATAAGCAATATATTTAATACTTATATATT
>NW_017269524.1:0-246 GCF_001594065.2 Cyphomyrmex costatus | reverse complement strand
TCTCCATACATGTGTCTCGAAAATTTTCAAACACATCCGCCAATAGAAGTACATCGGTTTTCAAATACAAATCACTGTAGTCACCAAGAGTATTAATGCAAAAACGTCGCCAAACGTCAATCGCGTGTTGATAATCGTCTACGGAAATATCCTCGTCGGTCAACGAATTGTAAAATGCTTCGTGTGGTGGTAAACTCGTTTCATTAAGCTTATCGAAGCTGTTAACGTATTCGTACGGAAATACTC
>NW_017269523.1:0-246 GCF_001594065.2 Cyphomyrmex costatus | reverse complement strand
TTTATAAAGTCAGATATGGAGATAACTCACGAAATGAAGAATTTTATTATTTTATTATTTTTATTATTATTTTATTATTTTTATTATTTGATTAATATATAGAGTCTTATTAAATATTCCTTCCTTTTATTATTATTATTATTATTATTATTTCAATTATAAAGGATTAGTTTGTAATATTTTTATATTTTAATAAATTTTATGAATATTTCGTTATTATTTTAACTTCTAATACTGTGTTCTTAT
>NW_017269522.1:0-246 GCF_001594065.2 Cyphomyrmex costatus | reverse complement strand
TATATAACAGAAATGAAACGTATATTTTAGAACTATGATTGTTAATAACTTTTTAACGAAGGATGAGCGACGGCTAAAACCTGTAGGAGGTTACTCAGGGTCATGACCTTGATAGCATATGTCAAGGTCAAGGTCATCGGAGGGTGGTCCCCTTTTGTTTACCAAAAGGTTTACCAAAAGATGCATGTCATTAGAATTAAATAAGTGTATAAGGATGGTACCTCTTAGATCTTTAGAGATAGAGTT
>NW_017269521.1:0-246 GCF_001594065.2 Cyphomyrmex costatus | reverse complement strand
ACCGGCACCAACGCGCTCCGCGTAGTTGCCTTTCCTGAGAAGACGATGAATTCTTCCCACAGGAAACTGCAGTCCGGCCCTGCTGCTGCTTCGCCTTCCCCTTGGTCTTACCTGGAAAAAGATACGCGCGAGTGTCGTCATCGTCGCCCGGCGCCGCGGAATTTCCACTTCCCGACCGTCTATTTTTTTCCTCTCTTTTCTTTTCGTCCTTACTCACCACCTTTGCCGCGTCCAGACATGTCTTGC
>NW_017269520.1:0-246 GCF_001594065.2 Cyphomyrmex costatus | reverse complement strand
CCGAGGCATCTATTGCGCATTATTTTCCGGATTTCTCACGTAATATCGTGATATCTTTAGAACAATAAGTTTATTATTTTTATGCGATATTTGTATCGTATTCATTTACTGACATTTTTACGTTATGTACACGAGTACATATCATATACATAAAAGTCGCAAAAAGATTTAATAAATCAAATAGGTAAAAAAAAATATTAGTTACGATAAACAGGCGATCTCACCTGTAAATTGGATGATGCATCA
>NW_017269519.1:0-246 GCF_001594065.2 Cyphomyrmex costatus | reverse complement strand
AAAAATTGGATATTTCTGTGATGGGTCGCAAAAAGAAAAAGAAGAAAATTATATTCCACAATTAAAGAAATATGGACTATATGAAAAACTGCAAAATGTATTGAAATATTTAAGTTGGAATGCTAAAAGTTTATTGCAGAATAAAGATAGCAACAGAGTTGAAACTTTTAACTCTGTAATATCAAAATGCATTGGTGGAAAAAGAATTAATTTCGGTCTAAGAGGATCATATCAGACGCGTTGTTA
>NW_017269518.1:0-246 GCF_001594065.2 Cyphomyrmex costatus | reverse complement strand
CCCCACTTTGGCGGCATATGGGAGGCCGCAGTCCGATCATTTAAAACTCATTTCCGAAAGGTGATCGGTGCGACTTTATTAACGACAGATGAAATGCAAACCCTTTCCATCCAAATAGAAGCTGTTTTAAATTCCCGTCCCATCACGGTCCTTTCTAATGATCCTAATGATTTAACTTACCTAACGCCTGGGCATTTTCTCATTGGGAGCGCACTTACCGACATTCCTGAACCAACTCTGTTGGGC
>NW_017269517.1:0-246 GCF_001594065.2 Cyphomyrmex costatus | reverse complement strand
AATAAAGTTAAATAAGATATTATAAAGATTAATTAATTCAATGCATTTCAAGGAAAGAAAAATTTACAACGATTAATTTACATACTACATATACCATTATTAAATGCCGAAAGATACATTCTTTACAAACCAATTCCATTACCAGCACGACAAACGTTCGATGAAACTAAATTTGCTACATTTACATCAGAAACCGATTATATAGCAATAAGCGAAGACACGGATACGTTCTATGAATTTCAAAAT
>NW_017269516.1:0-246 GCF_001594065.2 Cyphomyrmex costatus | reverse complement strand
GAAGTCCTCGTTGCTGGTTTTCAATTGAGCCCAGAACAAACTTGGTGAGTGCACCTTCACGATTTTTACTGCCAACGGGCTGCGTGCCAGCAGTCTAGTGTTTATGCATTCGACTTCCATGTCGTCTATAAGAAAGTTATTTTATGTTTTAATGTCTGCATGACGCCGCTGCTACTGATTCTCCCTTTTTATTTTTATTATTATTATTTTTATTATTTATTTATATAATTTTTTTTTTTTTTATAT
>NW_017269515.1:0-246 GCF_001594065.2 Cyphomyrmex costatus | reverse complement strand
CATTTTCTTGTTACAATACTAAAATTTGAAAAGTATATAATGACAAAGTTAATTTAAACTTTTAAGTTGTGTAAGTACTTTAATAAGTTTTAAAAATGCAAGTTTGCAACGGAAAGATTAGACGTTCTGTATAAACAAAAACGAATAATATATTTCGTGAACAAGAAAATAAATGAAAAGAAAAGTTGACGCGCCAAATTGGTTAATTATATGTGCTTGCATCGCAGTGAAACTTTATATGTAAAT
>NW_017269513.1:0-246 GCF_001594065.2 Cyphomyrmex costatus | reverse complement strand
TATAAGTTAGAAATGTTTTATCTTTTACTTTGTAAGACTTTAAACTTTCGTTAAATTATATCTGAATATTAGAATGTTTTTTTTAAGCGATAATATAAGTTTTTAATGTGGTTCATTTTTTGTTAAGTGTGGTTCAGTTTAACGTTTTTTGTAGATCGTTTTTTTTTTTAAGATTTGTTAAGATTATTATAAAAGAATTTTTTGGAAGTTTATAACAATAGTATCATAACTTAATTAATGTAGACG
>NW_017269512.1:0-246 GCF_001594065.2 Cyphomyrmex costatus | reverse complement strand
GTTTCCCCTCCCCCCCCCCCCCCCCCACAAACAACTTGCACGCCGAACAATCGTCGGTCTTAAAACGCAACTCTATCTGAAAATACTAATATACATTGAAAATGACCCGATCGGAGTTGAAACGTCTGGAAACCTCTGGAAACCTCCAATGTACATTGCATATTCTCATTCTTGAAACGCAATTCTAATAAACTGAAATAAATATCCCCTTAATTTACTTGAAATTTAAACGCATTGATTTCGCCC
>NW_017269511.1:0-246 GCF_001594065.2 Cyphomyrmex costatus | reverse complement strand
TGTGGAATTTACGCTGCAGCGTTTGCTACAACTGTAGCTTTAGGAGGTAATCCCTGTAACGAAAGATATTCCCGAAACGTCAAATGTATGAGGCAACACTTCATAAAAATTGTAGAGAGTAACAAATTGCTACCTTTTCCAAGAAGATAAAAGCGTACAATCTGAAATACTGTGTAAAATACATGTAATAAAAATCAGAAGCATCTGTTGAGACGGCACTGATTATAATAACAATCAGAAGTGTCT
>NW_017269510.1:0-246 GCF_001594065.2 Cyphomyrmex costatus | reverse complement strand
GTTTTTATAGTATGTGTTGGTCTGTTGAGAAAGTTTGACGTATCTTTGTATAATTGACCACACAATATATTTCGACACAGTTTTTTATTTTTATTATTTTTTCGACATATTACATTTTATTCATTCCCTACTGAAGGCCTATTGTTTTTTGACATCTATCATATTGACTATTATTGTACATACATTGATACACAGACCAACTAACATTTTCGCATATAGATATAAATCCTTTGGTATATTGAATTT
>NW_017269509.1:0-246 GCF_001594065.2 Cyphomyrmex costatus | reverse complement strand
ATATATTTTTCTTTTCTACAGTTCTATTCCTCTATTAAAAAATAGAATTTTAATATCTTTATATACATATTTATCAAAAAATCTTTACATAATATTTTATTAGTGTCAAGAAAAATGTAATGATTCGTTATAGTTTGAGTAACTGTAACGATAACGAATTACTTTTATAAATCAATAACGAGTAACAAGAACGATTAATTTTTTTAGGAAAAAAAACTGTAACGGTAACGAATTATTTTTATGAGG
>NW_017269508.1:0-246 GCF_001594065.2 Cyphomyrmex costatus | reverse complement strand
TGAATCGCACCACATACATAAAACATTTCACATGTCTTCTTTTATTTGTTTTTGGATCACTGTTTCATTCTAAAATAACGTTTCCTTATCTGAAGATTGTTAAAATTCTTCCTAATAGTTTCATGTAGGCGAATGAGCTAAACATGTACATATAAGAATACTGTATTGATTAGTAAAATTACCCTCTGAATACTGCAATAAATTTAAAGTAGTCTTACACATATGTAGCTTATGCAATCACAAAAA
>NW_017269507.1:0-246 GCF_001594065.2 Cyphomyrmex costatus | reverse complement strand
TAGCATCTTAAGACATTACTTAAGACAGTCTTGAAATAAGAACCGACTATGAATACCGGCCAATGACTCTTAAAATAATTTTATAGGAAGTTACTAGTTAAATAAGCAAGTGCTCGGTGTAAGGCGAGAAACACAGACTTTTGCATAACGCATAAAGCATGTGCATAAGGAATTTTATTGGCTCATTTTCTTATGCATGAGTCAATGGACCAATCAAATTCTTTATTTATATGGTTTATGCGTTAT
>NW_017269506.1:0-246 GCF_001594065.2 Cyphomyrmex costatus | reverse complement strand
TGTTACACTGGTGTGCACTAGTTCAGAAGTTCTGGAAAATAAAACAGACCTATATTGTTATACTTTCATTATGTCATTATTTATTACAATATACATTATATTAATTATAGGGAAAAGGCGTTCTGTATTGGAGCAAATGTTTGAAGAAAATACAAATATACATAAAAAGATGCATGAAGAAGCTATGGCACGACAAGATAAACTACTTGATATTTTAAGCAAAGTTCTTCAGAAATAATATATGAT
>NW_017269505.1:0-246 GCF_001594065.2 Cyphomyrmex costatus | reverse complement strand
CACTGGAAGAAACGGCTGGTTGAATATGACAGTGCAATAAATTTTTGGTCGTAGCAGCTATTGTGTATGACTATCGTAATCAAGAAAAAATTGGCTTCTGCAGCCAATTAAAACTGCTGTACTATATTTTATTATTAATTTAATAAAGCAGCCAATCTTTTCTTTCAATGTGACAAAAATATATTATATATTCATATATATTACATGTTATTTTATTTACTTACATGTATGTTGTCTATTATTTAG
>NW_017269504.1:0-246 GCF_001594065.2 Cyphomyrmex costatus | reverse complement strand
CGCGATCGGTCTATCCTTGCCTATAATTCCCTGACTGAGGATACCTCCTATTGCAAAACCCGACGCGTCCGTTGTCAGTAAGAACAGTTGTGTGAAATCTGGATGTTGCAGTAGTGGCTCCGAACACAACTGAAGCTTTAAATTTTCGAATGCCTCTTCCTGAGGCTCGTTCCATGCGAATGGTGTTATGCCGCGACTATCTGTTCCAGTTTATTGTTCGTGAACGTATGACTGTCGCAGCTATTT
>NW_017269503.1:0-246 GCF_001594065.2 Cyphomyrmex costatus | reverse complement strand
TTTTATATATGATATTTTTCTTGGAATCGTGAGGAAGGACATCCTTTTGTGTCTTGATAATCCCATTGAGTTTATTTATACTGAATCAAGATAATTTAACATTATTGTTTTTGTAATGTTTTTTTGTAATATTTTTAAATTTTCCGTAAAGGCAAGGAAGAAATGGAATTATAACTCATTTGTTTTTTTTCTTTCTCATCATTCTTTGGTTCTGTGGAATCTGTTTATTTAAGTGTCTTTAGTTTT
>NW_017269502.1:0-246 GCF_001594065.2 Cyphomyrmex costatus | reverse complement strand
TTAAACGTGATGTGTAAAAGAGTTTTAAACTCTTCGCTAGCTTCGCTGCTTCCGTGCAACGAAGTTGAGTGGGGGCGCCCGCCGGGAATGAGGGCGGGAGTATTTTTCTTATGACAATGTTCGAACACCCTACTATTCACTACTTCAGGCTGTAATGAATAGAAGGTATTGTTCAAAATCGTGAATTTTCGATGCGTGAGCATCTTTATGCAAGAATCAAGCCGGATGGGCAAATAGAACCTATCG
>NW_017269501.1:0-246 GCF_001594065.2 Cyphomyrmex costatus | reverse complement strand
CGTCGTCAGAGATCTGCCCCGACAGTACAATCGTAGAAGTCGTATGCCCCTGTGCAGGGGGGGTGGGGAAAGTTACTTCGCTTGAAAAGTTCAACGTTTCTGAACAGGGAAAGATGTAGAATAGCACTTTATATCATACATGCATAGCGTACAGGGTGTTTACGATACATACACATCATTATATCGGGTTGCCTATCTGATTATCGGCAGGGGCATGCTCATCCGCAGGAATCTGCTTATCGATAT
>NW_017269500.1:0-246 GCF_001594065.2 Cyphomyrmex costatus | reverse complement strand
AAAGTGATCGGTCACTATCGTCAGTCATTAATTTCAATGTAATCCAATTACGTGTCGTGTGTGTTTGGTTTCTTTAGTAATATAATTCATTATCGGTCGCGCGGTAACGTAGGATCGCGATGCCAAATTTTTTTCTTAAGGTGTACGTGTTGTTTGTGACCAAATGTTTGTGTGAGTAAATTTGTTGTGATGGAAATATAGATTTTATTCGCTCGCAGATTATTATTGCAAATTACTTCGAGATGC
>NW_017269499.1:0-246 GCF_001594065.2 Cyphomyrmex costatus | reverse complement strand
ATAATAATCATTAATAATAAACATTATAAACATATCAAGCGACGTGGTAGCGTCGCGACGCCACCCAGTGAGAAATGACAGTGGAATCGACGTCGAATTGATGTCAATACGACGTCGAATTGATGATTTCGACGTCGAATCGACATCAATTCGATGTCGAATTCATTATTATTTCTTGCTGGGCAAGTGCATAAAATAAAAATATAACCGTTTGACATGATGACATGATACTTGATGCGTGTATAT
>NW_017269498.1:0-246 GCF_001594065.2 Cyphomyrmex costatus | reverse complement strand
CATGTAGAAAGTTTAGCATTTTTTTTCTCGAAAACTATCAACTTATGGAAAAAATGACAAAGAATAAAAGATACTTAGAATTCATCAGAGAATATACCAGAATTTTTCCAGAATTTTTCGTAAATTTTTTTAATTTTTCAAAAAATTGTAATACAAAATTTTTCAAAAATGTCACCAAAAAATCTGAAAAAATTCCAGTGTATTCCTTGATGAATTCTAAGAACTTTTCATTCTTCTCATTTTTTT
>NW_017269497.1:0-246 GCF_001594065.2 Cyphomyrmex costatus | reverse complement strand
GAGCCGCTATCGCCGCAGCCGAGCAGCGCCTGCAGCGGTTCGCTGATCGATTCACCGCGGTACATGCGGTGTACGACCAGATTGTCCAGGCCGCGGCCGAGCTAAACCTGGCATCGATCGACGCGGTGCTGTTCGACCTTGGTGTCTCGTCGATGCAGCTCGACGAATCCGAGCGCGGATTCGCCTACAGCCAGGCCGCCCCTCTAGACATGCGGATGAATCGTGAAGATTCGCTGACGGCCGCGG
>NW_017269496.1:0-246 GCF_001594065.2 Cyphomyrmex costatus | reverse complement strand
GTGCAAGGACGTGGCCCTGGTCGCGGAACTGATTTTGCCGGGTTCTTCGTGGTTTGATCTTTAGGAACTTGGTTTCCCGTGGCCGGTGTTTTAGCGACGTCTGGCGGTTCTGGGGCCCAGTAAATAGACGGGTCGAAAGTTCCGCCCTTAGTGTATTCGCGGATGACCTCCCGGATTCGTACTTTTACGCCACCCCTCTTGCTCCTTATTCGCCTCTTCCTGAGTTTTTTTGGCATCTATTGATTT